>NW_027507791.1:31662021-31669480 GCF_037356315.1 Lithobates pipiens | reverse complement strand
AAATTCCGGTGCTGTGCAGTTCTTGGAAGTGTTCACAAATGTCTGACACAGATAAGCCTCTGCAGCATCTCACCTTGTGACTTACTACAAAGTTACAATGTACAGTCTGATCACTGGGGCAGGGGAGACAAAGGATGTTTTTTCTTAAACGTAGCCAACTTCTGGAAATCTCGCCACACCTCTCCTTAGCCTAACGTGGCAGAAATCCAATGTGGCAAACCTTTTATTGTCCTAGGAGGGGATCGGAGATGGAGATGTTTTTTTTTTTTTTTTTCATGATGATGTCGCACTTCCTGTCTGCGTTTCCTCCTTCTTATCGCGCTTCTGACACGCTCCGGAGACATTCGCAACTCCGACCACAAAAAAAAGAAAGACCATGAGCCGGATCAAAGAGGACCTGTCCTTGTACAAAAGGAAGATAAGATAATAGATCGAGGTCTGCCATCCTGCACCCTGCTCACTGATTGGTTGGGGAGGGGGGGGGTTACACTTCTTGGGTTGACCTTCTGCCAGTTGGAAGCCAATCACTGACTCTCAGCATTCAAAATGTAACCAGATATATATCATACAGACCACTTTGCCTAGGCTGAGATGTCATCAGTTTGCTGCAGGCAGGAGGAAGCATTTCCTCAGTCTCCCCTCCCCCAGTGATCAGTCTCCTGCAGGCAGGAGGAGGCATTTCCTCCGACTCCCCTCCCCCCAGTGATCAGTCTCCTGCAGGCAGGAGGAGGCATTTCCTCAGACTCCCCTCCCCCCAGTGATCAGTCTCCTGCAGGCAGGAGGAGGAATTTCCTATGACTCCCCTCCCCCCAGTGATCAGTCTGCTGTAGGCAGAAGGAAGCATTTCCTATGACTCCCCTCCCACCAGTGATCAGTCTGCTGCGGGAAGGAAGCATTTCTTTAGACTCCCCTCCCCCAAGTGATCAGTCTGCTGCAGGCAGGAAGAAGCATTTTCTCATTCTCCCCTCCCCCAGTGATCAGTCTGCAGGAGGCAGCATTTGCCCCCCCCCCCCCCCGGTGATCAATCTGCTGCAGAAAGGAAGCATTTCTTTAGACTCCCCTCAGTGATCAGTCTGCTGCAGGCACGAGGAAGCATTTCCTCAGTCTCCCCTCCCCCAGTGATCAGACTGTACATTGTAACTTTGTAGCAAGTCATGCTTTAATAATTCATTGTATTATGATTCTAACATCCTGCTTTTTGCTTTGCTCAGAGTCCCCCTTTAATATTCTCCTCCACACCAGCTGGCGGCCTTGTGTTGAAGGGAAGTAATAATGTCCCCCCCCCCCCCCAGGTGACCGCTTTGGCGTGCCTTTCGGAAGTCTCCGAGCTCCGACCTTTGATGTAGGCCGGCGGCGAGGAAATCGACACGTACGACGGGATCAAAGGAGTGACTGAAAACGTGTCTTCCTGTCCGATGTCCATTCGGATGTCTTTCCTTTCCCAATTTCTGATCCCCTCTGGGGGTCACACGGCCTGTTCCGGGGGGGGGGGGGGGTACAGGTATCGGGGGGGCTACCAAAAATTGAGTGACTGTGATGGATTATAGGAAACGGGGTGGGGGGGGTACAGACAGTACCCCCATACCGGGTCCCAGCCCTATCAAGTTGGACATGAATGGACAGTTGCGCAAATGTCTATAGAGTAATAGCTGTTATGGATCGCTGGAAGTGGGGCCACCAATACGGTGGGTATGGTCTGTACTCCCATACGGGGCCCCTGACCCCATGAGTAAGCAGGGGGGGGGCCCGGGTCCTAACAGAGGCTGCTTCTGGGTGGCCCAATGCAGCATCCATAGCTTGGTTTTGGGGACTCCTGCCGGCCAGCATTGGGGCCCAAGCCAGCTCCCTCTTCAAAGCTGGGATGGGCATGAATGGACAGGGTATAGGCAGTACTCTCATACTAAATGTTGGCCATAACAGGCCAGCAGGGGGAGCTTTGGCCCATTGGCAGCCCCAGCGCAGAATTCATGGCTTGATTTGCAGACACCTGCCGGCCAGCGTTGGGGCCCAAGCCGGTTTCTTCTTCATAGCCAGGGATGGGCATGAATGGACAGGGTATAGGCAGTACTCTCATACTAAATGTTGGCCATAACAGGCCAGCAGGGGGGGCTTTGGCCCATTGGCAGCCCCAGTGCAGCATTCATGGCTTGATTTGCGGACACCTGCCGGCCAGCGTTGGGGCCCAAGCCGGTTTCTTCTTCATAGCCAGGGATGGGCATGAATGGACAGGGTATAGGCAGTACTCTCATACTAAATGTTGGCCATAACAGGCCAGCAGGGGGGGCTTTGGCCCATTGGCAGCCCCAGTGCAGCATTCATGGCTTGATTTGTGGACACCTGCGGCCAGCGTTGGGGCCCAAGCCGGTTTCTTCTTCATAGCCAGGGATGGGCATGAATGGACAGGGTATAGGCAGTACTCCTCATATTAATTTTTGGCCCTAACAGGCCAGCAGGGGGGGCTCTGCCCATTGGCGGCCCCAGTGCAGCATTCATGCCTTGATTTGGGGACTCCTGCCGGCCAGCGTTGGGGCCCAAGCCCGTTTTCTTCTTCATAGCCTGGGATGGGCATGAATGGACAGGTGTGCATATCTTTACAGAATAATAGTTGTGATGGATCGTTGGAAGTGGGGCCATTGGGGGTGTATGGGCAGTACTCTCATACCGAATTCTGGCCTTAACAGGTCAGCGCAGGGGGGCCTGACCTGGCAGGGGCTGCCTGTGAGTAGCCCCAGTGTGACAGCGACAGGCTTTGTTTTGGGAATCCTGCAGCCCAGAGTTGGAGGCCCAAGCCAGCTCCCCCATTCATAGCCATGAATGGACATTTGTCCACAGAATTAAAGTTGTGAAGGATCATTGAAAGTGGGGCCACTGATGGGGGGGGGTGGGGGGTGAATAGGCAGTACTCCCATCCCCGTGTCCTGGCCCTAACAGGTCAGCAGAGGCCACCTGTGGGCAGCCCCAGTGCAACACCTACAGCTTTGTTTGGGACTCCTGCCGGCCAGCGTTGGGGCCCAAACCAACTCCCTCTTCACAGCCTGGGGTGACCATGAATGGACAGTTGTGATGGATCGTTGGAAGTGAGGTCACCGATGGGGGTGTATAGGCAGCACTCCCATACCAGATCCTGGCCATGACAGGTCAGCATGAGGGACTCTGACCTGATAGAGGATACCGATGGGCAGCCCCAGTGCAGCATTCATGGCTTGGTTTGGGAACCCCTGCTGGCCAGCATTGGGACCCAAGCCGCTTTCTTCTTCATAGCCTGGGATGGGCATGACTGGACACCATTGGACATCATTGGAAGTGGGGCCATTGGGGGTGTATAGGCAGTACTCTCATACGGAATCATGGCCTTAACAGGTCAGCAGGCGGAAGCTCTGACCTGAAAGGGGCTGCATGTGAGTAGCCCCAGTGCAACATCTATGGCTTGGTTTTGGGAAGTCCTGCCGGCTAGAGTTGGGGTCCAAGCCAGCTCCCTCTTCACAGCCTGGGATGGCCATGAATGGACAGTTGTGCAAATGTTTACAGAATAATAGTTGTAATGGATCGTTGGAAGTGGGGCCACTGAGGGGGGTGTATGGGCAGTACTCTCATACCAGATCCTGGCCATGACAGATCAGCATGAGGAGCTCTGACCTGATAGAGGCCACCGATGGGCAGTCCCAGTGCAACATCGATTGCTTGGTTGGGGAACTTCTGCGGGCCAGCGTTGGGGACCCAAGCCAGTTTCTTCTTCATAGCCTGGGATGACCATGAATGGACAGTTGTGATGGATCGTTGGAAGTGGGGCCATTGGGGGTGTATAGGCAGTACTCTCATACAGAATCATGGCCTTAACAGGTCAGCTGGGGGGGGGGGGGCGGCTCTGACCTGGAAGGGGCCACCGATGGGCAGTCCCAGTGCAACATCGATTGCTTGGTTTGGGAACTTCTGCGGGCCAGCGTTGTGGACCCAAGCCTTGACAGGTCAGCTGGGGGGCTCTGACCTGGAAGGGGCTGCCTGTGAGTAGCCCCAGTGCAACATCTATGGCTTGGTTTTGGGAACTCCTGCCGGCTAGCGTTGGGGTCCAAGCCAGCTCGCTTTTCACAGCCTGGGATGGCCATGAATGGACAGTTGTGCAAATGTTTACAGAATAATAGTTGTAATGGATCGTTGGAAGTGGGGCCACTGAGGGGCGTGTATAGGCAGTGCTCTCATACCGAATCCTGGCCATGACAGGTCAGCATGAGGGGCTCTGACCTGATAGAGACCACCGATGGGCAGTCCCAATGCAACATCGATGGCTTGGTTTGGGTACTCCTGCCGGCTAGCGTTGGGGACCCAAGCCAGTTTCTTCTTCATAGCCTGGGATGACCATGAATGGACAGTTGTGATGGATCGTTGGAAGTGGGGCCATTGGGGGTGTATAGGCAGTACTCTCATACAGAATCATGGCCTTAACAGGTCAGCTGGGGGGGGGGGGGGGCGGCTCTGACCTGGAAGGGGCCACCGATGGGCAGTCCCAGTGCAACATTGATTGCTTGGTTTGGGAACTTCTGCGGGCCAGCGTTGTGGACCCAAGCCTTGACAGGTCAGCTGGGGGGCTCTGACCTGGAAGGGGCTGCCTGTGAGTAGCCCCAGTGCAACATCTATGGCTTGGTTTTGGGAACTCCTGCCGGCTAGCGTTGGGGTCCAAGCCAGCTCGCTCTTCAGCCTGGGATGGCCATGAATGGACAGTTGTGCAAATGTTTACAGAATAATAGTTGTAATGGATCGTTGGAAGTGGGGCCACTGAGGGGGGTGTATGGGCAGTACTCTCATACCAGATCCTGGCCATGACAGGTCAGCATGAGGAGCTCTGACCTGATAGAGGCCACCGATGGGCACTCCCAGTGCAACATCGATTGCTTGGTTTAGGAACTTCTGCGGGCCAGCGTTGTGGACCCAAGCCTTGACAGGTCAGCTGGGGGGCTCTGACCTGGAAGGGGCTGCCTGTGAGTAGCCCCAGTGCAACATCTATGGCTTGGTTTTGGGAACTCCTGCCGGCTAGCGTTGGGGTCCAAGCCAGCTCGCTTTTCACAGCCTGGGATGGCCATGAAAAGACAGTTGTGCAAATGTTTACAGAATAATAGTTGTAATGGATCGTTGGAAGTGGGGCCACTGAGGGGCGTGTATAGGCAGTGCTCTCATACCGAATCCTGGCCATGACAGGTCAGCATGAGGGGCTCTGACCTGATAGAGACCACCGATGGGCAGTCCCAATGCAACATCGATGGCTTGGTTTGGGTACTCCTGCCGGCTAGCGTTGGGGACCCAAGCCAGTTTCTTCTTCATAGCCTGGGATGACCATGAATGGACAGTTGTGATGGATCGTTGGAAGTGGGGCCATTGGGGGTGTATAGGCAGTACTCTCTTACAGAATCATGGCCTTAACAGGTCAGCTGGGGGGGGGGGGGCGGCTCTGACCTGAAAGGGGCCACCGATGGGCAGTCCCAGTGCAACATCGATTGCTTGGTTTGGGAACTTCTGCGGGCCAGCGTTGTGGACCCAAGCCTTGACAGGTCAACTGGGGGGCTCTGACCTGGAAGGGGCTGCCTGTGAGTAGCCCCAGTGCAACATCTATGGCTTGGTTTTGGGATCTCCTGCTGGCTAGCGCTGGGGTCCAAGCCAGCTCGCTCTTCAGCCTGGGATGGCCATGAATGGACAGTTGTGCAAATGTTTACAGAATAATAGTTGTGATGGATCGTTGGAAGTGGGGCCACTGAGGGGGGTGTATAGGCAGTGCTCTCATACCGAATCCTGGCCTTAACAGGTCAGCGGGGGGGGGGGGGGGGTTGGCTCTGACCTGGAAGGGCCCACCGATGGGCAGTCCCAGTGCAACATGGATGGCTTGGTTTGGGAGCTCCTGCCAGCCAGCGTTTGGGCCCAAGCCAGTTTCTTCTTCATAGCCTGGGCAGGGCAAGAATGGACAGTTGTGCAAATCTTTACAGAATAATAGTTGGAGGGATCGTTGGAAGTGGGGGCATTGGGGGTGTATGGGCAGTACTCCTATACCAGATCCTGGCCATGACAGGTCAGCATGAGGGGCTCTGACCTGATAGAGGCCACCGATGGGCAGTCCCAGTGCAACATCGATGGCTTGGTTTGGAAACTCCTGCCGGCCAGCGTTGGGGCCCAGCTCCCCCATTCATAGCCTGGGAGGGACAGTTGTACAAATGTCCTACAAAATAAAAGTTGTGAAGGATCATTGGAAGTGGGACCACTGATTGGGGGGGGGGGGGGGTGTAGGCAATACTCACATACTGAATTCTGGCCATAACAGGTCTGCAGGGGGGGGCCCTGACCCAGCGGAGGCCACCTGTGGGTAGCCCCAGTCTAGCAGCTATGGCTTGGTTTGGAGAATCCTGCAGGCTAGAGTTGGGGCCCAACCCAGCTCCTCCATTCATGGCCATGAGTGGACAGTTGTACAGATGTCTACAGCAGGGGGGGTCTAAAATTGGCGGCCCTCCAGCTGATGTGAAAGTCCCATCATGCCTGTGGGAATCCTGCTGGTAACGGTCAGCCTCATGGGACTTGTAGTTTCGCAAAGAGCTGGAGAGCCACCAGTTTGAGGCCCCCTGGTCTACAGAACAAAAGTTGTGAAGGATCATTGAAAGTGGGGGGCCACTGATGGAGGGGGGTGTATAGGCAGTACTCCCCATCCCGGATCCTGGCCCTAACAGATCAGCAGAGGGGGGGGGGGGGGGCCCGAACAGGCAGAGGCCACCTGTGGGCAGCACCTTACGGCTTTGCTGTCCTGCCGGCCAGCGTTGGGGCCCAAGCCGGTTTCTTCTTCATAGCCTGGGATGGCCGTGAATGGACAGTTGTACAAATGTCTACATTTGGAAGTGGGACCACTGATGGGGAGGGGGGGGGGGTTTATAGGCATGTTTGTACTCCTTTTAAATGTCCTTATTTTGGAGAAATCGCACCTCCTGCCCTTGCGATTGGCTGTTGGTGAGCTTCATGTCTTTGGCTGCAAATCAGTTGGTGGGGGGGAGGGGGGGGGGGTGCATCGCTTCTTCAGGGGCACCAAGATGCCGGTTGTCTTCTGACACAGTAGTCTGGTAATCGTTGACGCGAGTGTAATTTCCCGGCTGCCCCTCCCCCCTCTATACCACCTTCACTTATCATCAGTTCTGGGAATCGAGCCTTTTACCCAACCGAGCTGTACTCTGTGGTCGGGGGGCCCTTTAAGAAAATCGGAACAGTGATGTGTTAAGATGTAGAGAGAACAGAAAAAGCGAAGAGAGACCTCACACCTCCCCACCCCCCCCCCCACCCCCAGGCCGCCACCATTCGCTTCCCTCCCCAGGTCTCTGCGCAGGAACCGCCGCACCGCAAAAACCTGACTTCCTGCATCTCTGCAACAGCTGCACTGCAAAGTGCCGCTCTTAAAGGGCCAGCGACCACATCCCCCCCCCCCCACACACCCCCTTCA
>NW_027507791.1:31347021-31657021 GCF_037356315.1 Lithobates pipiens | reverse complement strand
TGTGTACGAATTTAAAATTTTCCGAATTTACGAATGTGTGAATGTGCGAATTTACAAATTTTTGAATTTACGAATGTGTACGAATTTCAAAATTTTCGAATGTGTGAATGTATTCGAATTTACGAATGTGCGAATTTACTAATTTTCGAATTTACGAATGTGTGAATGTGTACGAATTAACGAATGTGTGACTGTGCGAATTTACAAATTTTAGAATTTACGAATGTGTGAATGTGTACGAATTTAAACATTTTCGAATATTCGAATTTACGAATGTGTGAATGTGCGAATTTACAAATTTTAGAATTTACGAATGTGTGAATGTGCGAATTTACAAATTTTTGAATTTACGAATGTGTACGAATTTCAAAATTTTCGAATGTGTGAATGTATTCGAATTTACGAATGTGCGAATTTACTAATTTTCGAATTTACGAATGTGTTCGAATTTACGAATGTGTGACTGTGCGAATTTACAAATTTTCGAATATTCAAATCTACGAATGTGCGAATTTACAAATTTTTGAATTTACGAATGTGTATGAATTTAAAATTTTTCGAATTTACGAATGTGTGAATGTGCGAATTTACTAATTTTTGAATTTACGAATGTGTATGAATTTAAAATTTTTCGAATTTACGAATGTGTACGAATTTACAAATTTTCGAATGTGTGAATGTATTCGAATTTACGAATGTGCGAATTTACTAATTTTCGAATTTACGAATGTGTGACTGTACGAATTTACAAATTTTCGAATTTACGAATGTGTACAAATTTTCGAATTTACGAATGTGTAAAAAATGTGCGAATTTACAAATTTTCGAATTTGAAAGGAAATTACAATATATATACCTGATTTAATAGTTGGTTACTATTTCAAATTTTCAAATTTTTAAATTTTACGAATTTTCTAATTTTACGAATGGACCATTTTACAAAGTGCGTTCATAACGAATGATTTCAAGATTGCATTTGTTGGGAGCGCACATGTCTACAGCAAAGTGTAATTTCTCCAGTGTTGTCACTTGAAAAGATAGAATAAAATATTTACAAAAATGTGAGGGGTGTACTTACTTTTGTCAGATACTGTAAATAATGTTTGGGGGTTCTAAGTAATTTTCTAGCAAAATATATATATTTGTATACTTTACTTGTAAACAAAAATTTCTTGTAAACAACTTCATATGGTTGCAATTGCAACAACAAAAAATTTTTTTGTAAAATTTGTGTAAGGATAAAAAAAAGTTCCAGGGAAAAAAAACAGCCGTTGATTGACATTCCAGCCTTGCGGGTTTCGTCCCCGGGCCGGTCTCCGCAGGTGGCGGCCCTCAGACACAGCTGGAGTTTCGCTGCCTCAATGGCCCTTCCAAAAACAACGTATCCTCAGGTGAGGACAGAGAGAGCGGAGGATGGGGGTCGTTATGCCGCCCCCAGAAACTGGCAGAAAGGATGCTTTGTACTGCACCACGGAGTATGTCGGCCCTCCACCACGTCATTACTAATGGTTTCTTATCACACAACTCTAATGACGACGCACTTTAGCGGCGTAGAACGGGCCGTTGATGGTCTACTTTTGGGGGGGGGTCAAATATCTAGAGAACGCGAGCAACGTTGCAAATTTTCTTGTACGAAAACAACGGGAAATGTTAATAAAAGTAATAATTTGAGAAATTTCTCCAAAAATCCAAGGAAGTTTAGCAAAATTTCTCACTGTCTGCCCCTCCCCCCCATTGTTTTTACCTGCGGCGGCATTGCAAAATATGGGACTGTCCCTGTGATTCTGGGACACGGCATGATGGGGACTGAGGTCCAAGATGCGGGACTGTCCCTGCGATTCCAGGACAAAGCATGGTGGAGACTGAGGTCCAAAATGCGAGACTGTCCCTGTGATTCTGGGACACAGCATGTTTAGGACTGAGGTCCAAGATACGGGATTGTCCCTGTGTTTCGGGGACACAGCATGTTTAGGACTGAGGTCCAAGATACAGGACTGTCCCTGCTATTCCGGGACACGGCATGATGAGGACTGAGGTCCAAGATACGGGTCTGTCCCTGCGATTCTGGGACACAGCATGGTGAAGACCGAAGTCCAAGATACGGTACTGTCCCTGCGATTCTGGGACACAGCATGATGAGGACTGAGGTCCAAGATACGGGACTGTCCCTGTGATTCCAGGATATGGCATGATGAGGACTGAGGTCCAAGATGCGAGACTGTCCCTGTGATTCTGGGACACAGCATGTTTAGGACTGAGGTCCAAGATACGGGATTGTCCCTGTATTTTGGGGACAAGGCATGATGGGGATTGAGGTCCAAGATACAGGACTATCCCTGCTATTCCGGGACATGGCATGATGAGGACTGAGGTCCAAGATACGTGAATGTCCCTGTGATTCTGGGACACAGCATGGTGAAGACCGAGGTCCAAGATACGGTACTGTCCCTGCGATTCTGGGACACAGCGCGTTTAGGACTGAGGTCCAAGATGCGGGACTGTCCCTGTGTTTCGGGGACACAGCATGTTTAGGACTGAGGTCCAAGATACAGGACTGTCCCTGCTATTCCGGGACACGGCATGATGAGGACTGAGGTCCAAGATACGGGTCTGTCCCTGCGATTCTGGGACACAGCATGGTGAAGACCGAGGTCCAAGATACGGGACTGTCCCTGTGATTCCAGGATATGGCATGATGAGGACTGAGGTCCAAGATGCGAGACTGTCCCTGTGATTCTGGGACACAGCATGTTTAGGACTGAGGTCCAAGATACGGGATTGTCCCTGGGTTTCGGGGACAAAGCATGATGGGGACTGAGGTCCAAGATACGGGACTGTCCCTGCGATTCCAGGACATGGCATGATGAGGACTGAGGTCCAAGATACGGGTCTGTCCCTGCGATTCTGGGACACAGCGCGTTTAGGACTGAGGTCCAAGATGCGGGACTGTCCCTGTGTTTCGGGGACACAGCATGTTTAGGACTGAGGTCCAAGATACAGGACTGTCCCTGCTATTCCGGGACACGGCATGATGAGGACTGAGGTCCAAGATACGGGTCTGTCCCTGCGATTCTGGGACACAGCATGGTGAAGACCGAGGTCCAAGATACGGGACTGTCCCTGTGATTCCAGGATATGGCATGATGAGGACTGAGGTCCAAGATGCGAGACTGTCCCTGTGATTCTGGGACACAGCATGTTTAGGACTGAGGTCCAAGATACGGGATTGTCCCTGGGTTTCGGGGACAAAGCATGATGGGGACTGAGGTCCAAGATACGGGACTGTCCCTGCGATTCCAGGACATGGCATGATGAGGACTGAGGTCCAAGATACGGGTCTGTCCCTGCGAATCTGGGACACAGCATGTTTAGGACTGAGGTCCAAGATACGGGATTGTCCCTGGGTTTCGGGGACAAGGCATGATGGGGACTGAGGTCCAAGATACGGGACTGTCCCTGTGATTCCAGGATATGGCATGATGAGGACTGAGGTCCAAGATGCGAGACTGTCCCTGTGATTCTGGGACACAGCATGTTTAGGACTGAGGTCCAAGATACGGGATTGTCCCTGGGTTTCGGGGACAAAGCATGATGGGGACTGAGGTCCAAGATACGGGACTGTCCCTGCGATTCCAGGACATGGCATGATGAGGACTGAGGTCCAAGATACGGGTCTGTCCCTGCGAATCTGGGACACAGCATGTTTAGGACTGAGGTCCAAGATACGGGATTGTCCCTGGGTTTCGGGGACAAGGCATGATGGGGACTGAGGTCCAAGATACGGGACTGTCCCTGCGATTCCAGGACATTGCATGATGAGGACTGTGGTCCAAGATACAGGATTGTCCCTGTGTTTCGGGGACAAGACATGATGGGGATTGAGGTCCAAGATACAAGACTGTCCCTGCTTTCCGGGACACAGCATGATGAGGACTGAGGTCCAAGATACGGGTCTGTCCCTGCGATTCTGGGACACAGCACGTTTAGGACTGAGGTCCAAGATACGGGATTGTCCCTGTGTTTCGGGGACAAGACATGATGGGGATTGAGGTCCAAGATACAAGACTGTCCCTGCTTTCCGGGACACAGCATGATGAGGACTGAGGTCCAAGATACGGGTCTGTCCCTGCGATTCTGGGACACAGCATGGTGAAGACCGAGGTCCAAGATACGGTACTGTCCCTGCGATTCTGGGACATAGCATGATGAGGACTGAGGTCCAAGATACGGGACTGTCCCTGTGATTCCAGGATATGGCATGATGAGGACTGAGGTCCAAGATGCGAGACTGTCCCTGTGATTCTGGGACACAGCATGTTTAGGACTGAGGTCCAAGATACGTGATTGTCCCTGGGTTTCGGGGACAAGGCATGATGGGGACTGAGGTCCAAGATACGGGACTGTCCCTGCGATTCCAGGACATTGCATGATGAGGACTGTGGTCCAAGATACAGGAATGTCCCTGTGATTCCGGGACACAGCACGTTTAGGACTGAGGTCCAAGATACGGGATTGTCCCTGTGTTTCGGGGACAAGACATGATGGGGATTGAGGTCCAAGATACAAGACTGTCCCTGCTTTCCGGGACACAGCATGATGAGGACTGAGGTCCAAGATACGGGAATGTCCCTGTGATTCCGGGACACAGCACGTTTAGGACTGAGGTCCAAGATACGGGACTGTCCCGAAACACGGCATGATGAGGACTGAGGTCCAAGATACGGGACTGTCCCTGCGATTCCAGCATATGGCATGATGAGGACTGAGGTCCAAGATACGGGATTGTCCCTGCGATTCCAGCATATGGCATGATGAGGACTGAGGTCCAAGATACGGGACTGTCCCTGCGATTCCAGCATATGGCATGATGAGGACTGAGGTCCAAGATACGGGACTGTCCCTGCGATTCCAGCATATGGCATGATGAGGACTGAGGTCCAAGATACGGGACTGTCCCGGAACACGGCGTGATGAGGACTGAGGTCCAAGATACGGGACTGTCCCTGCGATTCCAGCATATGGCATGATGAGGACTGAGGTCCAAGATACGGGACTGTCCCGGAACATGGCGTGATGAGGACTAAGGTCCAAGATACGGGACTGTCCCGGAACATGGCATGATGAGGACTGAGGTCCAAGATACGGGACTGTCCCGGAACATGGCATGATGAGGACTGAGGTCCAAGATACGGGTCTGTCCCTGCGATTCTGGGACACAGCATGGTGAAGACCGAGGTCCAAGATACGGGACTGTCCCTGCGATTCCGGGACACAGCATGATGGGCACTGAGGTCCAAGATATGGGACTGTCCCTGGACATTCCAGGACATGGCATGAGGACTGAGGTCCAACATACGGGACCGTCCCTGCGATTCCGGGACACCAAATTTTTACCAGCACGCTGGAAATCATTTTTCACTTTTAATAAAGCCCAGTCCAAATGCTCAGCATGCAGGGCGATTTTTAATTGGCTAAAACACCTCAAGAAATTTTGGGGGGGGGAGGGTACACCTAATATGGATGTTGGTGCCACGGCTTCATGACTTCGATGTGATGAACGGTAACCGCAGCCCGACATTCCGATTTTTCATTTGGCGGCTTCGTAGAGAAAGGAAGCGTACAATCACCGCGGCCCGTCCGATCGTCACATTCTCTGTGTACATTAATGTTTACATTGAGCCTGGAAATCCCGTAGCGATCGCTCCAAACCGGTTCCACCACTTCCATACCTCTGACCTCCTGAACTCGTCACCCATTTTTATTATTTTTATTTATTTTTTTCTCTCTGGCTGCCCACGGGCGCAATTACCTGACTCACGCACCCGTCTGCAGCGTTCATCACAGCCGGCCCATGTGCACGCGTTTCTGACATTAGTAAGCAGCTGCCGCCTCCTCGGCCGGGCGACCGGTCCGTGTCTCCACTTCCCAGCACTGCCACAGTTTCTGGGCGTTCTGTGGAGACCTAGAAGGCGGCTGATTGGCCGGTTTCCTGCCCTTCGCGGCTTCTCTTTTGGGGGAGGAACGGGGCGGATTCGCCGAGCCGGTGGATTGGGATTTTTTTTTTACTAACAAGAACATGGAAGCCATTGGACGGGACGGCCATTTTTTTTATTTAGTATAATGAAGATTGATACATCCGGGGTGAAAAGTTACATTGTATAAAGAAAAAAGAAACAATGAATAATGCGATCGCTGAGCCGATACAAGGTATCGCGCGGATTCTAACTGGGGAAAAATAACGGCAATGTCAGTTTTGTACAAGCCGGGCACACACTGTATCGCCCTTCTTCACGCCATTGCGATTTTTTTTTTTTTGTTTTTTTTTGTCGTGCAACTTGACAGTTCGCACGACAAATCGCACACTATTTTCGGCAGTGGAAACACTCGGGTCGCAGGGACTTTGAAGCGGCACAACTTTTTCTGCAATTTCGTTGCGACTTGCATTGATGAAAAGGCAGATCCAAATTGCGCTGATCGGCGGCTTTGAAAGTGACGTGATTTCAAAGCCGCACTGGCGGGACTCGGGGCTTAGGTATTCTGTTTCTATGCACTTTTATGAGCTTTGGCATTTATTTTTTTATTTTTTTATTAGCCAATCTATAATAAATATCATCATCTGTTTCATCATTTCTTTAAAAATTGTTCAGCTTTTATATATATATATATATATATATATATATATATAATATATAATTTTAAGGGTTGGGGGTTAATTTATTTACTTAATTATATGTATTTTGTTAGGTTAGAGTTTATGGTTAGGAAAAGAGTTAGGAGTTAATGTTAGTGGTTAGGAATGGGGTTTAATGTTGGGGGGGGGGGGGGTAGAATTATGGGTTATTGGGGTTAGTGGTTAATATTAGGGTTAGGATTAGAGTTAGGAGTTAATGTTGGGGGTTAGGATTAGGAATGGGGTTTAATGTTGGGGGGGGGGGTTAGAATTATGGGTTATTGGGGTTTGGGGGTCAATGTTAGGATTAGAGTTAGGAGTTAATGTTAGTGGTTAGGGTTAGGGGTTAGGAATGGGGTTTAATGTTGGGGGGGGGTAGAATTATGGGTTATTGGGGTTAGTGGTTAATATTAGGGTTAGGATTAGAGTTAGGAGTTAATGTTAGGGGTTAGGATTAGGAATGGGGTTTAATGTTGGGGGGGGGGGTTAGAATTATGGGTTATTGGGGTTTGGGGGTCAATATTAGGGTTAGGATTAGAGTTAGGAGTTAATGTTAGGGGTTAAGGATTTGCAGGTTACTATTAGGGTTAGGGACATAAGTTTGGGTTAGGGGTTAGGATTAGGGATAGGATTTAATGTTAGGGGTTAGGATTATGGGTTATTAGGGTTAGGGTCAATATTGGGGTTAGTGGTTGGGATTAGAGTTAGAGGGTTGATGTTAGGGGTTAGGATTAGGGATAGGATTTAATGTTAGGGGTTAGGATTATGGGTTATTAGGGTTAGGGTCAATATTGGGGTTAGTGGTTGGGATTAGAGTTAGAGGGTTGATGTTAGGGGTTGGGATTACATGTTACTATTGGGGTTAGGGGTCAATATTTGGGTTAGGGGTTTAATGTTGGGCTTAATAATAGGGGTCAATGTTGGGGTTAGAGGTTAGGATTAGTGATAGGATTTAATGTTAGGATTATGGGTTATTGGAGTTTGGGAGTCAATATTGGGGTCAGGGGTTGGTTAATATTGGGGTACTGGTTGGGGTTAGAGTTAGGGGTTTATGTTAGGGGTTGGGATCACAGGTTACTATTAGGGTTAGGGGTCAATGTTTGGGTTAGTGGTTGAGGTTAGAGTTGGGGTTTGGGATTACAAATTACGATTAGGGTTAGGGGTTAATGTTAGGGTCAATATTGGGGTTAGATGTTGAGATTAGAGTTGGGGGGGTTAAATGTAGGGGTTGGGGTTAGGGGTCAATATTTGGGTTAGGGGTTAGGAGTTGGGGTTAATAATAGGGGCCAATGTTGGGGTTAGTGGTTAATATTAGGGTTAGAATTAGAGTTAGGAGTTAATGTTAGGGGTTAGGGGTTAGGATTAGGAATAGGGTTTAATGTTGGGGGGGGGGTAGAATTATGGGTTATTGGGGTTTGGGGGTCAATATTAGGGTTAGGATTAGAGTTAGGAGTTAATGTTGGGGGCCAATGTTTGGGTTAGGAATAGGGATAGGATTTAATGTTAGGGGTTAGGATTATGGGTTATTAGGGTTAGGGGTCAAGGTTGGGATTAGAGTTAGAGGGTTGATGTTAGGGGTCGGGATTACATGTTACTATTGGGGTTAGGGGTCAATATTTGGGTTAGGAGTTAATATTAGGGGTTGGGAGTTGGGGTTAATAATATGGGTCAATGTTGGGGTTAGAGGTTCGGATTAGTCATAGGATTTAATGTTAGGATTATGGGTTATTGGAGTTTGGGGGTCAATATTGGGGTTAGGGGTTGGTTAGTGTTAGGGTCAATATTGGGGTACTGGTTGGGGTTAGAGTTGGGGGTTAATGTTAGGGGTTGGGATCACAGGTTACTATTAGGGTTAGGGGTCAATGTTTGGGTTAGTGGTTGGGGTTAGAGTTTACAAATTATGATTAGGGGTTAATGTTAGGGTCAATATTGGGGTTAGTGGTTGAGATTAGAGTTGGGGGGTTAATGGTAGGGGTTGGGATTACAGGTTACTATTTGGGTTAGGGGTTAGGAGTTGGGGTTAATAATAGGGGCCAATGTTGGGGTTAGGATTAGGGATAGGGCTTAATGTTAGGGGGTTAGGATTATCGGTTAATATTAGGGATAGGGGTCAATAGTAAGGTTAGGATTAGAGTTAGGAGTTAATGTTGGGGGGATTAGGATTATGGGTTATTGGGGTTGGGGGTCAATATTAGAGTTAGTGGTTGGGATTCGAGTTGGGGGTTGGGATCACAGGTTACTATTATGGTTAGGGGGCAATGTTTGGGTTAGGGGTTAATATTGGGGTTAGTGATTAGGATTAGAGTTAGGAGTTAATGTTAGGGGTCAATATTAGGGTTTGGGGTTAATATTATTATTATTGTTGTTGTTGTTTGTTTTTGTTTTTTGTTTGTTTTGTTTTTTTATTATTAGTAGTGTTTTTTTTTTTCTTATTATATTATTGTTATGTCATTTTTATTATTAATAGTAGTAACTGTATTGTATATTATTATATTTTTATTATTGTTGTTATTATTATTACTTGTAATTTTATGATATGTTGTATTGTTTTATCAATAATAAAAGCGAAGTGGCCACGTAAAGAGTAACTTCTCACGAATACGATTTGAAATCTTCGGATCGAATCTAGAAAAGATCTGACGCGTCGGCGGTCAACTATCAGGTTTTTTTTGGAGACGAGGGACTCTTGTTTCTTTCTTTTATAAAAGTTGTTCTTTTCGAAGGTAGGTCCCCCCCCCCCCCCCACGTAGAGACGGATTGGGAGTCCGGTGCGTCGCTTTGCTCGCATGCCGTGGCGTTTTTTTGTCGTCATCGGGTGTTGCTGTTTGTCATCGTTCGAACTCTCCTGGGAGGGGCCAGAGGCAGTGAGGTCATGGCATCTGTTGAAGTTGGAATGTTTAAAGGGGGGGGGGGGGGGCGGAGCTGGTGGGTGTGTCCTCCTCCCCTTGTTTGATGTCTCTGGTTTACCTGCGGAGCAGGGCGAGGCATTCCCAGAGCTGATTGGTTTCATTCTCGGACCTGCTGGATCTCTTCCTGTGTGTCAGACCTGTGTGGGATCATGAGTCAGGGCGACGCGGCGTAGAGTCGCCCCACATTGTGGATCTGAGCCAATCCTCGACCAGCCTGGTACAGGTAAGGACATTTCTGGTCGTTGTGTTTCCAATATTGAGTGTTTGGTGAGCCGTTGATCTGAGACCGAATTCACCAAACCGATATTTTTTCAACGTTCTGTTGACCAAAAAGTTGTCAAATTACACGGAGAGCTGGTGATATCTGGTCGTTGGAGATACAGGAAACGCCTGAAAGTCCAAACCAAAGATCTGTTCCTACAACCGGACGCGGGATTTTTCTTTTGGTCGGTTGCGAAGATTGCCTTAACTAAAAAGTCTCAAGAAATACGTCCCAAGGTCGCACGTTGTATCTGTACGGGGATTTGAGGGTCGGCCCCACACTGGACAATCAGGTGGCTTTCAACCACAACCCCCCTCCCTTGGATTACAGTGACCCCCCCCCCCCCATCCCCCCAACGGACAGGAAGTCTATGGAAACCACCTTGACGCGTTACGAAAAAGCATTTACGATCGATCGCCGCCCGAGGTGTGAAAACGAGGATCTTGTTTTGTGGTTGATGGCAGCAATGCTGCCAAGTGTGTGGGAAGTGTGTCAAGCTAGCTGGTCAGATGTGGCAATTTTCAACCACTTTTGAGCCACCGGGAATTGCAAACGTGAAGTAATGACGGGAAACTTGGCAATCTGTGACCCATGGGTCAGATTGACCCCCAAGTGTATCAGGGTGTCCTTGTTCTGGGATCGCTACATGTCATTGTTCTGGGACCCCGAAGTGTCAGGGTGTCATTGTTCTAGATCTCCCGGGTGTCATTGTTCTGGGGGAGCCCCAAGTGTCAGGGTGCCATTGTTCTGGCGGAGCCCCAAGTGTCGGTCCCCCACAACAATGACACCCTGATACTTGGTGGTCCCCCACAACAATGACACCCTAAGTATCAGGGTGTCATTGTTCTGGATCCCCCAAGTGTCAGGGTGTCATTATTCTAGATCCCCCAAGTGTCAGGGTGTCATTATTCTAGATCCCCCAAGTGTCAGGGTGTCATTGTTCTGGGGGAGCCCCAAGTGTCAGGGTGTCATTGTTGTGGGGGACCACCAAGTATCAGGGTGTCATTGTTGTGGGGGACCACCAAGTATCAGGGTGTCATTGTTCTGGATCCCCCAAGTGTCAGGGTGTCATTATTCTAGATCCCCCAAGTGTCAGGGTGTCATTGTTCTGGGGGAGCCCCAAATGTTGGGGTGTCGTTGTTTTGGATCCCCAAGTGTCAGGGTGTCGTTTTGGATCTCCCAAGTGTCAGGGTGTCGTTTGTTTTAAATCCCCCAAGTGTCAGGGTGTCATTTGTTTCAGATCCCCCAAGTGTCAGGGTGTCATTTGTTTTAGATACCCCAAGTGTCAGTTTGTCATTTGTTCTAGATCCCCCAAGTGTCAGGGTGTCATTGTTCTAGATCCCCCAAGTGTCAGGGTGTCATTGTTCTGGGAGAGCCCCAAGTGTTGGGGTGTCATTGTTCTGGGGGAGCCCCAAGTGTTGGGGTGTCATTGTTCTGGGGGAGCCCCAAGTGTTGGGGTGTCATTGTTCTGGGGGAGCCCCAAGTGTTGGGGTGGCATTGTTCTGGGGGAGCCCCAAGTGTTGGGGTGTCATTGTTCTGGGGGAGCCCCAAGTGTCAGGGTGTCGTTGTTTTGGATCCCCCAAGTGTCAGGGTGTCGTTGTTTTGGATCCCCCAAGTGTCAGGGTGTCGTTGTTTTGGATCCCCCAAGTGTCAGGGTGTCGTTGTTTTGGATCCCCCAAGTGTCAGGGTGTCGTTGTTTTGGATCCCCCAAGTGTCAGGGTGTTGTTTTAGATCCCCCAAGTGTCAGTTTGTCATTTGTTTTAGATACCCCAAGTGTCAGGGTGTCATTGTTCTGGGGGAGCCCCAAGTGTCGGGGTGTCATTGTTCTGGGGCAGCCCCAAGTGTCGGGGTGTCATTGTTCTGGGGGAGCCCCAAGTGTCAGGGTGTCATTGTTCTGGGGCAGCCCCAAGTGTCGGGGTGTCATTGTTCTGGGGCAGCCCCAAGTGTCGGGGTGTCATTGTTCTGGGGCAGCCCCAAGTGTCGGGGTGTCATTGTTCTGGGGCAGCCCCAAGTGTCGGGGTGTCATTGTTCTGGGGGAGCCCCAAGTGTCGGGGTGTCATTGTTTTGGATCCCCCAAGTGTCAGGGTGTCATTTGTTTTAGATCTCCCAAGTGTCAGGGTGTCATTTGTTTTAGATCTCCCAAGTGTCAGGGTGTCATTTGTTTTAGATACCCCAAGTGTCAGGGTGTCATTGTTCTGGGGGAGCCCCAAGTGTCAGGGTGTCATTGTTCTGGGGGAGCCCCAAGTGTCGGGGTGTCATTGTTCTGGAGGAGCCCCAAGTGTCAGGGTGTCATTGTTCTGGGGGAGCCCCAAGTGTCGGGTGTCATTGTTCTGGGGGAGCCCCAAGTGTCGGGGTGTCATTGTTCTGGAGGAGCCCCAAGTGTCAGGGTGTCATTGTTCTGGGGGAGCCCCAAGTGTCGGGGTGTCATTGTTCTGGGGGAGCCCCAAGTGTCGGGGTGTCATTGTTTTGGATCCCCCAAGTGTCAGGGTGTCATTTTGTTCTGGAGGACCCCCAAGTGTCAGGGTGTCATAATCAACCTCCAGCATTTGGTTGATTGTGAAGTCACAGCTCGGCATTAGATTGGCAGTTTTTAGTTTTTAAAAAGATCAAAATGAATGGAATACGAATTGGGGGGGGGAAAATACGTCAATTGCAACTGGATGTTTCCACCGTGATCGATATTCGATCCCATCTCATTGCATTCAATCAAAACCACCATTTTATGTCTTCAGTTGCCTTGCAGTTCTGGCAAAAATAATGGGTTTAATGGTTCAATCAGATTGCTGAGTGTATGGGCAGATTGAGGGAAGAGAAACCAATCAATAGAAACTCCAAACTGAACATCGGAGATAAAAAGAAACAACGTATCTCCACCCCAAATCCATATCTGGTTGGGAAGAGGTTGTTATTGTTGTTGATCTTTTTGTCGTTGTTGTAATTTGTTGCTGTTGTTTGTTTGATCTTTTCATTCTTCTTCTTTTTTTTCTGTTGTGAAGTAATTTTTCAGGATGTTTTTTATTAGAATTGTTGCAAAATGTGGCCATCTGTTTAGAAGCAGCAAAATATTACAAAAATGTCCGTCTGGCCCCCACATCTGCCAGATCCGAGGGCTCATAAAATGAGAAGATAACCTAAAATTCCCATAAAAGAAATAAAGGATTGGTTGTTGTCGGGTTGCGTTGTGCGTTTGGAAGGCTTTTCACCGATACGGTACAACAACGTTGTTGAGGATTTATAAGTTGCAGAAAAGGTACCAATGGGGTTCCCGTGCCCCGGTGGACTACAAGTATCAGAACCCCCATCTTCTACATTTACAGGCAGTCTAGTTCTGGAGGAACCTATCCTCTGCTAGGCAGTGCTGTGGCGCAGCGTGGTGTCTTTTCATGTACTGTCCCTTTAAGAAGTGGCAGGCAGGCAATGCTGCAGGGGCTGAACTGTTAGAACTTGTTGAGGAGGATTGTGAACTGCCAATAACCAGTCTTCCTCATTCCTCCCAGTCACAGAGAGTGACAACAACCCAGCGCAGCAACAACGCCACACGGGGGGCCCTGAACCTGCAACCAGACACCGGTGAGTGACACCAGGACCTTCTAAGGTTGTTCTGGACCCCCAAGTGTCAGGGTGTCATTGTTCTGTGACCCCCAAGTGTCAGGGTGTCATTGTTCTGGACCCCCAAGTGTCAGGGTGTCCTTGTTCTGGGACCTCCAAGTGTCAGGGTGTCCTTGTTCTGTGACCCCCAAGTGTCAGGGTGTCATTGTTCTGTGACCCCCAAGTGTCAGGGTGTCATTGTTCTGGGTCCCCAAGTGTCAGGGTGTCATTGTTCTGGGTCCCCAAGTGTCAGGGTGTCATTGTTCTGTGACCCCCAAGTGTCAGGATGTCATTGTTCTGTGACCCCCAAGTGTCAGGATGTCATTGTTCTGTGACCCCCAAGTGTCAGGGTGTCATTGTTCTGGGACCCCAAGTGTCAGGGTGTCATTGTTCTGGATCCCCCAAGTGTCAGGGTGTCATTGTTCTGGGACCCCAAGTGTCAGGATGTCATTGTTCTGGGACCCCCAAGTGTCAGGATGTCATTGTTCTGGGACCCCCAAGTGTCAGGGTGTCATTGTTCTGGGACCCCAAGTGTCAGGGTGTCATTGTTCTGGATCCCCCAAGTGTCAGGGTGTCATTGTTCTGGGACCCCCAAGTGTCAGGGTGTCATTGTTCTGGATCCCCCAAGTGTCAGGATGTCATTGTTCTGTGACCCCCAAGTGTCAGGATGTCATTGTTCTGGGACCCCAAGTGTCAGGGTGTCATTGTTCTGGGACCCCAAGTGTCAGGATGTCATTGTTCTGTGACCCCCAAGTGTCAGGGTGTCATTGTTCTGGGACCCCAAGTGTCAGGATGTCATTGTTCTGTGACCCCCAAGTGTCAGGATGTCATTGTTCTGTGACCCCCAAGTGTCAGGGTGTCATTGTTCTGGATCCCCAAGTGTCAGGATGTCATTGTTCTGGATCCCCCAAGTGTCAGGATGTCCTTGTTCTGGGACCCCCAAGTGTCAGGGTGTCATTGTTCTGGGACCCCCAAGTGTCAGGGTGTCCTTGTTCTGGATCCCCCAAGTGTCAGGGTGTCCTTGTTCTGGATCCCCCAAGTGTCAGGGTGTCATTGTTCTGGGACCCCCAAGTGTCAGGGTGTCCTTGTTCTGGATCCCCCAAGTGTCAGGGTGTCATTGTTCTGTGACCCCCAAGTGTCAGGGTGTCATTGTTCTGTGACCCCCAAGTGTCAGGGTGTCATTGTTCTGTGACCCCCAAGTGTCAGGGTGTCATTGTTCTGGGACCCCCAAGTGTCAGGGTGTCATTGTTCTGGACCCCCAAGTGTCAGTGTGTCCTTGTTCTGGGACCCCCAAGTGTCAGGGTGTCCTTGTTCTGGGACCCCCAAGTGTCAGGGTGTCCTTGTTCTGGATCCCCCAAGTGTCAGGGTGTCCTTGTTCTGGATCCCCCAAGTGTCAGGGTGTCATTGTTCTGTGACCCCCAAGTGTCAGGGTGTCATTGTTCTGGGACCCCCAAGTGTCAGGGTGTCATTGTTCTGGACCCCCAAGTGTCAGTGTGTCCTTGTTCTGGGACCCCCAAGTGTCAGGGTGTCATTGTTCTGGATCCCCCAAGTGTCAGGGTGTCTTTGTTCTGGATCCCCCAAGTGTCAGGATGTCATTGTTCTGTGACCCCCAAGTGTCAGGATGTCATTGTTCTGTGACCCCCAAGTGTCAGGGTGTCATTGTTCTGTGACCCCCAAGTGTCAGGGTGTCATTGTTCTGGGACCCCCAAGTGTCAGGGTGTCATTGTTCTGGACCCCCAAGTGTCAGTGTGTCCTTGTTCTGGGACCCCCAAGTGTCAGGGTGTCATTGTTTTGGGACCCCCAAGTGTCAGGGTGTCATTGTTCTGGACCCCCAAGTGTCAGTGTGTCCTTGTTCTGGGACCCCCAAGTGTCAGCGTGTCATTGTTCTGTGACCCCCAAGTGTCAGGATGTCATTGTTCTGTGACCCCCAAGTGTCAGGGTGTCATTGTTCTGTGACCCCCAAGTGTCAGGGTGTCATTGTTCTGGATCCCCAAGTGTCAGGATGTCATTGTTCTGGATCCCCCAAGTGTCAGGATGTCCTTGTTCTGGGACCCCCAAGTGTCAGGGTGTCATTGTTCTGGGACCCCCAAGTGTCAGGGTGTCCTTGTTCTGGATCCCCCAAGTGTCAGGGTGTCCTTGTTCTGGATCCCCCAAGTGTCAGGGTGTCCTTGTTCTGGATCCCCCAAGTGTCAGGGTGTCCTTGTTCTGGATCCCCCAAGTGTCAGGGTGTCATTGTTCTGGACCCCCAAGTGTCAGTGTGTCCTTGTTCTGGGACCCCCAAGTGTCAGGGTGTCATTGTTCTGGGACCCCCAAGTGTCAGGGTGTCATTGTTTTGGGACCCCCAAGTGTCAGGGTGTCATTGTTCTGGACCCCCAAGTGTCAGTGTGTCCTTGTTCTGGGACCCCCAAGTGTCAGGGTGTCATTGTTCTGGGACCCCCAAGTGTCAGGGTGTCATTGTTCTGGGACCCCCAAGTGTCAGGGTGTGATTGTTCTGGGACCCCCAAGTGTGAGTTGCACATTTTTTGGAAGAAGTGATGTTGTCAGTGGTCAGTAGACGGCGCTTTGTCTGCGGTTGGTCGGTTCTTCGGGTCTCTCAAAGTTCAGACTCTTCTGAATTGTGTGTTTAATGCGGAGCCAGGAGGGGTTCACGTTTGTTTGGCTTCTCTTTTGGGGTTCACACTCGCACAGAACTTCAGTGTCCTTTTTAAAGAAATGGTTAACAAAAAATGTCCTTGTGGGACTTTGTATATATAAGAAGCCAAAGTCACCGCCGTGTTTACACTTCACACCGTTCCCTGCTACAGGCGGCGCGCACCACGGCGTGCCCCTAGGACTCGTTATATGAGGATTATGAAACGCCGAGAATGATGCCAGATCAGGACCGCGATCCTTCCTCCATGTCTGACAGAGGGAAACAACAAACGCCATTGTATCGTCTGACTGTCACTTCTACCATTTTCTCCGCAGAACATCGCTCCCTCCCCTCCCCCTCCTGACAGATCCATATTGATATATTCTGCAGATTATCCCATCACTGACCCCTCTAGAGATCTGCAGAACATCGCTCCCTCCCTTCCCCCTCCTGATATATTCTGCAGATTATCCCATCACTGACCCCTCTAGAGATCTGCAGAACATCACTCCCTCCCCTCCCCCCTCCTGATATATTCTGCAGATTATCCCATCACTGACCGCTCCAGAGATCTGCAGAACATCGCTCCCTCCCCTCCCCCTCCTGACAGATCCATATTGAGATATTCTGCAGATTATCTCATCACTGACCCCTCTAGAGATCTGCAGAACATCACTCCCTCCCCTCCCCCCTCCTGATATATTCTGCAGATTATCCCATCACTGACCCCTCTAGAGATCTGCAGAACATCACTCCCTCCCCTCCCCCCTCCTGATATATTCTGCAGATTATCCCATCACTGACCGCTCCAGAGATCTGCAGAACATCGCTCCCTCCCCTCCCCCTCCTGACAGATCCATATTGAGATATTCTGCAGATTATCTCATCACTGACCCCTCTAGAGATCTGCAGAACATCACTCCCTCCCCTCCCCCCTCCTGATATATTCTGCAGATTATCCCATCACTGACCCCTCTACAGATCTGCAGAACATCGCTCCCTCCCCTCCCCCTCCTGATATATTCTGCAGATTATCTCATCACTGACCCCTCTAGAGATCTGCAGAACATCACTCCCTCCCCTCCCCCCTCCTGATATATTCTGCAGATTATGCCATCACTGACCTCTCTAGAGATCTGCAGAACATCGCTCCCTCCCCTCCCCCTCCTGACAGATCCATATTGATAGATTCTGCAGATTATCTCATCACTGACCTCTCTAGAGATCTGCAGAGCATCGCTCCCTCCCCTCCCCCCTCCTGACAGATCCATATTGATATATTCTGCAGATTATTTCATCACTGACCCCTCTAGAGATCTGCAGAACATCGCTCCCTCCCCTCCCCCTCCTGACAGATCCATATTGATATATTCTGCAGATTATCCCACCACTGACCCCTCTAGAGATCTGCAGAACATCACTCCCTCCCCTCCCCCTCCTGACAGATCCATATTGATATATTCTGCAGATTATCCCACCACTGACCCCTCTAGAGATCTGCAGAACATCGCTCCCTCCCCTCCCCCTAATCTTTGACATTTCAGGAATGGTTCTGGGTGAGGGGGATCTGTGGTCTCATTGTCCTCTCGGAGGGGTTGCGTGTTCCGTGTTGTGACGGTTTTATTACATGGCCTGTAGATCACACGTGATGGGGCAGATGATCTCGGGTTGGGGGGTCACTGGCTCCGCCTCCTGCGGGGACACTTGGGACTCCTCTTTCTGGCAGGAGGAGCGCAGCCTGGGCTTTCCGATATTCGCAACGAATTTTGTGCGTCGTGAGTGAATCCGCGGAATGCGTTCTTGTTGAAACTTGCCGGGAATCTCCACTTCCCGGACCCGACGAATGTCACACGTCTCGCCCCCGGCGCCAGGAGGTGACCACCGGAGCGCGGCCCCTCCCCCCGCACCTCACCGCCATGCTGAATAATTCACAACACGCTGACTTCTACCTGTACATCTCCGCTCCTTTATAATGGGATGGGGGGGATGGGATCCACTATATGAATATTAGTATTGAGGATGTATACAGTGCCTGGAACAAGTATTCATACCCCTTGACATTCCCCGCACTTTCTCATGTTACAACCAAAAACCATAAATGTATTTTATTGGGATTTTCTGTGATGGACCAACACAAAGTGTCACATAATTGTGAAGCGGAAGGAAAATGATACAAATAAATATGTGAAAAGTGTGGGGGGAGGGGCATTTGTATGGCGCCCCCCGGAGGCAATACTTTGTAGAACCCCCCTTTCTCTACAAGTCTTTTTGGGGGTGTCTCTACCAGCTTTGCCCATCTAGAGAGGACATTTCTGCCCATTCTTCTTCTTCTTTGTAAAATATCTCGCGCTCTGTCAGATTGGATGGAGAGCGTCTGTGATCAGCAATTTTCAAGTCTGGCCACAGATTCTCAATGGGATTTAGGTCTGGACTGTGACTGGGCCATTCTAACACATGAATATGCTTTGATGTAAACCATTCCATTGTAGCTCTGGCTGGATGTTTTTCGGGTCGTTGTCCTGCTGGAAGGGGAACCTCCGCCCCGGTCTCAAGTCTTCTGCCGACTCTAACAGGTTTTCTTCTAAGATTGTCCTGTATTTGTCTCCATCCATCTTCCCATCACCTCTGACCAGCTTCCCTGTCCCTGCTGAAGAAAACCATCCCCACCACATGATGCTGCCGCCACCATGTCTCACGGTGGGGATGGTGTGTTCGGGGGATGGGCGGTGTTAGTTTCCCCACACATAGTGTTTTGCTTTTAGGCCATAAAGTAGAATTTTGGTCTCCTCTGACCAGATCACCTTCTTCCACATGTTTGCTGCGCCCTCCCCCACATGGCTTCTCACAAACTACAAACAGGACTTCTTATGACTTTCTTTCTCCAATGTCTTTCTTCTTGTCACTCTTCCATAAAGGGCAGATTTGTGGAGAGACGACTAATAGTTGTCCTGTGGACAGATTCTCCCCCCTGAGCTGTGGATCTCTGCAGCTCCTCCAGAGTTACCATGGACCTCTTGGCTCTTCTCTGATGAATGCTCTCCTTGCCCGGCCCGGTCAGTTTAGGTGGACGGCCGTGTCTTGGTAGGTTTGCAGTTGTGCCATACTCTTTCCATTTTCAGATGATGGATTGAACAGAGCTCCGTGAGATGGTCAAAGCTTGGGAGATTTTATTATAACCCAACCCTGCTTTATACTTCTCCACAACTTCATCCCTGACCTGCCTGGTGTGTTCCTTGGCCTTCATGATGCGGTTTGTTCACTAAGGTTCTCTAACAAACCTCTGAGGGCTTCACAGAACAGCTGTATTTATACTGAGATTATATGACACACAGGTGGACTCTATTTACTAATTAGGTGACTTCTGAAGGCAATTGGTTCCACTAGATAGGGGGTATCAGAGTAAAGGGGGTGCCATACAAATGCCCCTCCCCCACACTTTTCACATATTTATTTGTATAATTTTCCTTCCACTTCACAATTATGTGACACTTTGTGTTGGTCCATCACATAAAATCCCAATAAAATACATTTACGTTTTTAGTTGTAACATGAGAAAATGTGGGGAATGATCAAGGGGTATGAATACTTTTCCGAGGGCTTTGTTTATATCCCCCATGTATGGACCTATCACAGGGCTTTGTTTATACAGATCATACATTTTTCCATTCATTACATCTGCCAATTGGCACATTTTTTTTTTTTTTTTTTGTATGTTTACAAATGACTTTCATCAGATTTTTTTATTGGGTTATTTGGGCTGAAATCAGGGAAAATGAGGCGCGGAATGTCCGATGAGCGATGTTTATAAACGACAGAATGTGAATAATGAATATCTATAATGACGCCTCCCTTCCCCCAGTCACAGTCCATGTGACTCCTGTAATGTTGTCTTACAAGGATTCGTATTTGTCTGACTCGTTATAAACCTGAAATTTCCTAAACACCGGATCGCCATGTGATGGCGCTGGGGGAGGGGCCGCCGTGTTTTTATGGTGGGGGGGGGTGAAGAATTTGCGTAAAAGGCACTGATGGCAGGTGATGTTTGTGACGCAAATAACACGTCTCTGTCTTCATTATTACATTTGTATATACAAGTCTCTGTACAGCAGAGCTCAGACTGGGGGAGGGAGAAGCAGCACAAGGATCCAAGCACGCTGATAGGAGAATAGAGCAGAGTGGCACAGAGATGAGATCATCTGTCTGCTGCTTCTCCGTTCACCGTCCAATCACAGGTTGGAGGTTGGACAAGCGTTTTAAAACAAAAATTTATACAATTAGTTCTGTATATATGGACTCTGCACAGTACCACTTCTCTTGTCCTGTATGTCGGGTGTAATTCTCGGTATCTCTTCTTATTCTGTATGTATGGACTCTGCACAGTACTACTTCTCTTGTCCTGTATGTCGGGTGTAATTCTCGGTATCTCTTCTTATTCTGTATGTATGGACTCTGCACAGTACTACTTCTCTTGTCCTGTATGTCGGGTGTAATTCTCGGTATCTGTTCTTATTCTGTATGTATGGACTTTGCACAGTACCACTTCTCTTGTCCTGTATGTCGGGTGTAATTCTCGGTATCTGTCCTTATTCTGTATGTATGGACTCTGCACAGTACCACTTCTCTTGTCCTGTATGTCGGGTGTAATTCTCGGTATCTCTTCTTATTCTGTATGTATGGACTCTGCACAGTACCACTTCTCTTGTCCTGTATGTCGGGTGTAATTCTCGGTATATGTTCTTATGCTGTATGTATGGACTCTGCACAGTACCACTTCTCCTGTCCTGTATGTCGGGTGTAATTCTCGGTATCTCTTCTTATTCTGTATGTATGGACTCTGCACAGTACCACTTCTCTTGTCCTGTATGTCGGGTGTAATTCTCGGTATCTCTTCTTATTCTGTATGTATGGACTCTGCACAGTACCACTTCTCTTGTCCTGTATGTCGGGTGTAATTCTCGGTATCTGTTCTTATTCTGTATGTATGGACTCTGCACAGTACCACTTCTCTTGTCCTGTATGTCGGGTGTAATTCTCGGTATCTGTTCTTATTCTGTATGTATGGACTCTGCACAGTACTACTTCTCTTGTCCTGTATGTCGGGTGTAATTCTCGGTATCTGTTCTTATTCTGTATGTATGGACTCTGCACAGTACCACTTCTCTTGTCCTGTATGTCGGGTGTAATTCTCGGTATCTGTTCTTATTCTGTATGTATGGACTCTGCACAGTACTACTTCTCTTGTCCTGTATGTCGGGTGTAATTCTCGGTATCTGTTCTTATTCTGTATGTATGGACTCTGCACAGTACCACTTCTCTTGTCCTGTATGTCGGGTGTAATTCTCGGTATCTGTTCTTATTCTGTATGTATGGACTCTGCACAGTACCACTTCTCTTGTCCTGTATGTCGGGTGTAATTCTCGGTATCTGTTCTTATTCTGTATGTATGGACTCTGCACAGTACTACTTCTCTTGTCCTGTATGTCGGGTGTAATTCTCGGTATCTCTTCTTATTCTGTATGTATGGACTCTGCACAGTACCACTTCTCTTGTCCTGTATGTCGGGTGTAATTCTCGGTATCTCTTCTTATTCTGTATGTATGGACTCTGCACAGTACCACTTCTCTTGTCCTGTATGTCGGGTGTAATTCTCGGTATCTCTTCTTATTCTGTATGTATGGACTCTGCACAGTACCACTTCTCTTGTCCTGTATGTCGGGTGTAATTCTCGGTATCTGTTCTTATTCTGTATGTATGGACTCTGCACAGTACTACTTCTCTTGTCCTGTATGTCGGGTGTAACTCTCGGTATCTCTTCTTATTCTGTATGTATGGACTCTGCACAGTACTACTTCTCTTGTCCTGTATGTCGGGTGTAACTCTCGGTATCTCTTCTTATTCTGTATGTATGGACTCTGCACAGTACTACTTCTCTTGTCCTGTATGTCGGGTGTAATTCTCGGTATCTGTTCTTATTCTGTATGTATGGACTTTGCACAGTACCACTTCTCTTGTCCTGTATGTCGGGTGTAATTCTCGGTATCTGTCCTTATTCTGTATGTATGGACTCTGCACAGTACCACTTCTCTTGTCCTGTATGTCGGGTGTAATTCTCGGTATCTCTTCTTATTCTGTATGTATGGACTCTGCACAGTACCACTTCTCTTGTCCTGTATGTCGGGTGTAATTCTCGGTATATGTTCTTATTCTGTATGTATGGACTCTGCACAGTACCACTTCTCTTGTCCTGTATGTCGGGTGTAATTCTCGGTATCTCTTCTTATTCTGTATGTATGGACTCTGCACAGTACCACTTCTCTTGTCCTGTATGTCGGGTGTAATTCTCGGTATCTGTTCTTATTCTGTATGTATGGACTCTGCACAGTACTACTTCTCTTGTCCTGTATGTCGGGTGTAATTCTCGGTATCTGTTCTTATTCTGTATGTATGGACTCTGCACAGTACCACTTCTCTTGTCCTGTATGTCGGGTGTAATTCTCGGTATCTGTTCTTATTCTGTATGTATGGACTCTGCACAGTACTACTTCTCTTGTCCTGTATGTCGGGTGTAATTCTCGGTATCTGTTCTTATTCTGTATGTATGGACTCTGCACAGTACCACTTCTCTTGTCCTGTATGTCGGGTGTAATTCTCGGTATCTCTTCTTATTCTGTATGTATGGACTCTGCACAGTACCACTTCTCTTGTCCTGTATGTTGGGTGTAATTCTCGGTATCTGTTCTTATTCTGTATGTATGGACTCTGCACAGTACCACTTCTCTTGTCCTGTATGTCGGGTGTAATTCTCGGTATCTCTTCTTATTCTGTATGTATGGACTCTGCACAGTACCACTTCTCTTGTCCTGTGTGTCGGGTGTAATTCTCGGTATCTCTTCTTATTCTGTATGTATGGACTCTGCACAGTACTACTTCTCTTGTCCTGTATGTCGGGTGTAATTCTCGGTATCTCTTCTTATTCTGTATGTATGGACTCTGCACAGTACTACTTCTCTTGTCCTGTATGTCGGGTGTAATTCTCGGTATCTGTCCTTATTCTGTATGTATGGACTCTGCACAGTACCACTTCTCTTGTCCTGTATGTCGGGTGTAATTCTCGGTATCTGTTCTTATTCTGTATGTATGGACTCTGCACAGTACCACTTCTCTTGTCCTGTATGTCGGGTGTAATTCTCGGTATCTGTTCTTATTCTGTATGTATGGACTCTGCACAGTACCACTTCTCTTGTCCTGTATGTCGGGTGTAATTCTCGGTATCTGTCCTTATTCTGTATGTATGGACTCTGCACAGTACCACTTCTCTTGTCCTGTATGTCGGGTGTAATTCTCGGTATCTGTTCTTATTCTGTATGTATGGACTCTGCACAGTACCACTTCTCTTGTCCTGTATGTCGGGTGTAATTCTCGGTATCTGTTCTTATTCTGTATGTATGGACTCTGCACAGTACTACTTCTCTTGTCCTGTATGTCGGGTGTAATTCTCGGTATCTCTTCTTATTCTGTATGTATGGACTCTGCACAGTACCACTTCTCTTGTCCTGTATGTCGGGTGTAATTCTCGGTATCTCTTCTTATTCTGTATGTATGTACTCTGCACAGTACTACTTCTCTTGTCCTGTATGTCGGGTGTAATTCTCGGTATCTCTTCTTATTCTGTATGTATGTACTCTGCACAGTACTACTTCTCTTGTCCTGTATGTCGGGTGTAATTCTCGGTATCTCTTCTTATTCTGTATGTATGGACTCTGCACAGTACTACTTCTCTTGTCCTGTATGCCGGGTGTAATTCTCGGTATCTGTTCTTATTCTGTATGTATGGACTCTGCACAGTACCACTTCTCTTGTCCTGTATGTCGGGTGTAATTCTCGGTATCTGTTCTTATTCTGTATGTATGGACTCTGCACAGTACTACTTCTCTTGTCCTGTATGTCGGGTGTAATTCTCGGTATCTGTTCTTATTCTGTATGTATGGACTCTGCACAGTACTACTTCTCTTGTCCTGTATGTCGGGTGTAATTCTCAGTATCTCTTCTTATTCTGTATGTATGGACTCTGCACAGTACCACTTCTCTTGTCCTGTATGTCGGGTGTAATTCTCGGTATCTGTTCTTATTCTGTATGTATGGACTCTGCACAGTACTACTTCTCTTGTCCTGTATGTCGGGTGTAATTCTCGGTATCTGTTCTTATTCTGTATGTATGGACTCTGCACAGTACTACTTCTCTTGTCCTGTATGTCGGGTGTAGATCTCGGTATCTGTTCTTATTCTGTATGTATGGACTCTGCACAGTACTACTTCTCTTGTCCTGTATGTCGGGTGTAATTCTCGGTATCTCTTCTTATTCTGTATGTATGGACTCTGCACAGTACCACTTCTCTTGTCCTGTATGTCGGGTGTAATTCTCGGTATCTCTTCTTATTCTGTATGTATGGACTCTGCACAGTACCACTTCTCTTGTCCTGTATGTCGGGTGTAATTCTCGGTATCTCTTCTTATTCTGTATGTATGGACTCTGCACAGTACCACTTCTCTTGTCCTGTATGTCGGGTGTAATTCTCGGTATCTGTCCTTATTCTGTATGTATGGACTCTGCACAGTACTACTTCTCTTGTCCTGTATGTCGGGTGTAATTCTCGGTATCTGTTCTTATTCTGTATGTATGGACTCTGCACAGTACCACTTCTCTTGTCCTGTATGTCGGGTGTAATTCTCGGTATCTGTTCTTATTCTGTATGTATGGACTCTGCACAGTACCACTTCTCTTGTCCTGTATGTCGGGTGTAATTCTCGGTATCTGTTCTTATTCTGTATGTATGGACTCTGCACAGTACCACTTCTCTTGTCCTGTATGTCGGGTGTAGATCTCGGTATCTGTTCTTATTCTGTATGTATGGACTCTGCACAGTACTACTTCTCTTGTCCTGTATGTCGGGTGTAATTCTCGGTATCTGTCCTTATTCTGTATGTATGGACTCTGCACAGTACCACTTCTCTTGTCCTGTATGTCGGGTGTAATTCTCGGTATCTGTTCTTATTCTGTATGTATGGACTCTGCACAGTACCACTTCTCTTGTCCTGTATGTCGGGTGTAATTCTCGGTATCTCTTCTTATTCTGTATGTATGGACTCTGCACAGTACTACTTCTCTTGTCCTGTATGTCGGGTGTAATTCTCGGTATCTCTTCTTATTCTGTATGTATGGGCTCTGCACAGTACCACTTCTCTTGTCCTGTATGTCGGGTGTAATTCTCGGTATCTCTTCTTATTCTGTATGTATGGACTCTGCACAGTACCACTTCTCTTGTCCTGTATGTCGGGTGTAATTCTCGGTATCTGTCCTTATTCTGTATGTATGGACTCTGCACAGTACTACTTCTCTTGTCCTGTATGTCGGGTGTAATTCTCGGTATCTGTTCTTATTCTGTATGTATGGGCTCTGCACAGTACTACTTCTCTTGTCCTGTATGTCGGGTGTATTTCTCGGTATCTCTTCTTATTCTGTATGTATGGACTCTGCACAGTACCACTTCTCTTGTCCTGTATGTCGGGTGTAATTCTCGGTATCTGTTCTTATTCTGTATGTATGGACTCTGCACAGTACCACTTCTCTTGTCCTGTATGTCGGGTGTAATTCTCAGTATCTGTTCTTATTCTGTATGTATGGACTCTGCACAGTACTACTTCTCTTGTCCTGTATGTCGGGTGTAATTCTCGGTATCTGTTCTTATTCTGTATGTATGGACTCTGCACAGTACCACTTCTCTTGTCCTGTATGTCGGGTGTAATTCTCGGTATCTGTTCTTATTCTGTATGTATGGACTCTGCACAGTACCACTTCTCTTGTCCTGTATGTCGGGTGTAATTCTCGGTATCTGTTCTTATTCTGTATGTATGGACTCTGCACAGTACCACTTCTCTTGTCCTGTATGTCGGGTGTAATTCTCGGTATCTGTTCTTATTCTGTATGTATGGGCTCTGCACAGTACTACTTCTCTTGTCCTGTATGTCGGGTGTAATTCTCGGTATCTCTTCTTATTCTGTATGTATGGACTCTGCACAGTACCACTTCTCTTGTCCTGTATGTCGGGTGTAATTCTCGGTATCTGTCCTTATTCTGTATGTATGGACTCTGCACAGTACTACTTCTCTTGTCCTGTATGTCGGGTGTAATTCTCGGTATCTGTTCTTATTCTGTATGTATGGGCTCTGCACAGTACTACTTCTCTTGTCCTGTATGTCGGGTGTAATTCTCGGTATCTCTTCTTATTCTGTATGTATGGACTCTGCACAGTACTACTTCTCTTGTCCTGTATGTCGGGTGTAATTCTCGGTATCTGTTCTTATTCTGTATGTATGGACTCTGCACAGTACCACTTCTCTTGTTCTGTATGTCGGGTGTAATTCTCGGTATCTCTTCTTATTCTGTATGTATGGACTCTGCACAGTACTACTTCTCTTGTCCTGTGTGTCGGGTGTAATTCTCGGTATCTGTTCTTATTCTGTATGTATGGACTCTGCACAGTACTACTTCTCTTGTCCTGTATGTCGGGTGTAATTCTCGGTATCTCTTCTTATTCTGTATGTATGGACTCTGCACAGTACCACTTCTCTTGTCCTGTATGTCGGGTGTAATTCTCGGTATCTGTTCTTATTCTGTATGTATGGACTCTGCACAGTACCACTTCTCTTGTCCTGTATGTCGGGTGTAATTCTCGGTATCTCTTCTTATTCTGTATGTATGGACTCTGCACAGTACTACTTCTCTTGTCCTGTATGTCGGGTGTAATTCTCAGTATCTCTTCTTATTCTGTATGTATGGACTCTGCACAGTACCACTTCTCTTGTCCTGTATGTGGGGCGTAATTCTCGGTATCTCTTCTTATTCTGTATGTATGGACTCTGCACAGTACCACTTCTCTTGTCCTGTATGTCGGGTGTAATTCTCGGTATCTGTTCTTATTCTGTATGTATGGACTCTGCACAGTACCACTTCTCTTGTCCTGTATGTCGGGTGTAATTCTCGGTATCTCTTCTTATTCTGTATGTATGGACTCTGCACAGTACTACTTCTCTTGTCCTGTATGTCGGGTGTAATTCTCAGTATCTCTTCTTATTCTGTATGTATGGACTCTGCACAGTACCACTTCTCTTGTCCTGTATGTGGGGCGTAATTCTCGGTATCTCTTCTTATTCTGTATGTATGGGCTCTGCACAGTACCACTTCTCTTGTCCTGTATGTCGGGTGTAGATCTCGGTATCTGTTCTTATTCTGTATGTATGGGCTCTGCACAGTACCACTTCTCTTGTCCTGTATGTCGGGTGTAATTCTCGGTATCTGTTCTTATTCTGTATGTATGGACTCTGCACAGTACCACTTCTCTTGTCCTGTATGTCGGGTGTAATTCTCGGTATCTGTTCTTATTCTGTATGTATGGACTCTGCACAGTACCACTTCTCTTGTCCTGTATGTCGGGTGTAATTCTCGGTATCTCTTCTTATTCTGTATGTATGGACTCTGCACAGTACTACTTCTCATGTCGGGTGTAGATCTCGGTATCTGTGGGTGATGGAGGTGGTGGAAATCATGACATAACCCTCTCTGGTTGTCTCCTCCTCTATAGATAACATCTGCTCCATCTACAGATTTGAATGGTAAATGTTGACATTCGATGTGAGGTGAAGCGGAACGTTTCTGTGAACAGAGGGGGAGGGGCCGGGTCTACTAAACTGCGCTACACCCATCCATGAGAAACCGGTCCCAGCCTCCACCTGTCTGTATTAAACCTCACAATGCGGGGGGGGGGGGGGGGAGATTTACACTGGAGGGGGCGATATCTGGTGAAGCTCTGTGTAGCAACCAATCAGCTTCCAGGTTTTATTGTCGAAGCTTAATTGAACAAGCTGAAGTTAAAAAACTGATTGGCTGCCATGCAGAGCTGCACCGGATTTTGTACCCCCCCCCCCCCCCCCCGTTTTAGTAAATCTCCCCCAGTGTGTCTTATTCTATATGTATGGACTCTGCACAGTATTACTTCTCATGGTCATCATGCTAGTTGCAGTCTTCTGTCTGTTTTTAGTGCTTTTTCTTGTTGTAGTAGAAACATTTTGTAATCGGGTAATTATTACATGGGTTCTGATGTGTGGGGTAATTCTGGATGTGGTCGAATGTGTGGGGTAATTATTGGATGTGGTTGGGTGCCTGAGGAAATATTGGCACGGTTAGATGTGTGGGGCAATTATCAGGCATGATCGGGTAATTTTTGGCTGTGTGGGGTATTTCTTGGACGTGGTCAGAGGTGCGGGGTAATTATTGGGCATGGTTGGGTGTGTGGGGTCATTGTTAGATTTGGTGGCTGTTTTGGGACTATTTTAGGCACGGTTGGATGTATGGGCTAATAATTGGGCAAGGTTGGATGTGTGGGGTCATTATTGGGCAAGGTTGGATGTGTGGGGTCATTATCGGAAATGGTTGGATGTGTGGGGTAATTATTGGCAATGGCTGGATGTGTGGGGTCATTATTGGGCACGGTTGGGTGTGTGGGGTCATTGTTAGATTTGGTGGCTGTTTTGGGACTATTTTACGGTTGGATGTATGGGCTAATCATTGGGCAAGGTTGGATGTGTGGGGCCATTATTGGGCAAGGTTGGATGTGTGGGGTAATTATTGGCAATGGTTGGATGTGTGTGGTCATTATTGGCAATGGTTGGATGTGTGGGGTCATTATTGGGCACGGCTGGATATGTGGGCTCATTATCAGCAATGGTTGGATGTGTGGGGTCATTATCAGCAATGGTTGGATGTGTGGGGTCGTTATCGGCAATGGTTGGATATGTGGGGTCATCATTGGGCACAGCTGGATGTGTGGGGTCATTAGTGGCAATGGCTGGATGTGTGGGGTCATTAGTGGCAATGGCTGGATGTGTAGGGTCATTTTTGGGCATGGCTGGATGTGTGGGGTCATTATCGGAAATGGTTGGATGTGTGGGGTCATTATCGGCAATGGCTGCATGTGTGGGGTCATTATTGGGCACAGCTGGATATGTAGGGTCATTATTGGGCACGTTTGGATGTGTGGGGTCATTATTGGGCACGTTTGGATGTGTTGGGTCATTATTGGGCAAGGTTGGATGTGTGGGGTCATTATTGGGCAAGGTTGGATGTGTGGGGTCATTATTGGGCAAGGTTGGATGTGTGGGGTCATTATTGGGCACGTTTGGATGTGTTGGGTCATTATTGGGCACGTTTGGATGTGTTGGGTCATTATTGGCAATGGTTGGATGTGTGGGGTCATTATCAGCAATGGTTGGATGTGTGGGGTCAATTCTGGGCATGGTTGGATGTGTGGGGTCATTATTGGGCACGTTTGGATGTGTGGGGTCATTATTGGGCACGGTTGGATGTGTGGGGTCATTATTGGGCATGGCTGGATGTGTGGGGTCATTATCGGAAATGGTTGGATGTGTGGGGTCATTATCGGCAATGGCTGCATGTGTGGGGTCGTTATCGGCAATGGCTGGATGTGTGGGGTCATTATTGGGCAAGGTTGGATGTGTGGGGTCATTATTGGGCATGGTTGGATGTGTGGGGTCATTATCGGAAATGGTTGGATGTGTGGGGTGATTATCGGCAATGGCTGGATGTGTGGGGTCATTATTGGGCACGGTTGGATGTGTGGGGTCATTATTGGGCATGGTTGGATGTGTGGGGTCATTATCGGAAATGGTTGGATGTGTGGGGTGATTATCGGCAATGGCTGCATGTGTGGGGTCATTATTGGGCATGGTTGGATGTGTGGGGTCATTATTGGACATGGCTGCATGTGTGGGGTCATTATTGGGCATGGTTGGATATGTGGGTTCATTATTGGGCACGGTTGGATATGTGGGGTCATTATTGGGCATGGTTGGATGTGTGGGGTCATTATTGGGCACGGTTGGATGTGTGGGGTCATTATTGGGCATGGTTGGATGTGTGGGGTCATTATTGGGGACAGTCAGATGTGTGAGTTAATTAATGGATGCGATTGGATGTGTGGGGTAGTTATTGGACATGGTTGGATGTGTGGGGTAGTTATTGGACATGGTGGGATAATCAATGTACACAGTTGAATGTGTAGGGTCATTATTGGGCTTGGTTGGCTGGGTTGGTCAGAAGTGTGGGGCGATTATTATACATGGTCAGTTGGGGGGGGGGGTAATTGTACATGGTCGGATGCATGGGGTAATTATTGGACATGGTTGGGTGTGTGGGGTAATATTGGACTTGGTCTGATGTGTGTGGTAATTATTGGACACTGTTGATGTGTGGGGTAATTATTGGACACTGTTGATGTGTGGGGTAATTATTGGACACTGTTGATGTGTGGGGTAATTATTGGACACTGTTGATGTGTGGGGTAATTATTGGACACGATCAGATGTGTGGAGTAATGTTTAGATGTGTGGGGTATTTATTGTACACAGCTGGATGTGTGGGGGTAATTATGGGACATGGTTGGGTGTGTGCCATATTTATTGTACACAGTTTGATGTCTGGGGCAGTTATTGGACATGGTCAGATGTGTGGGGTAATTATTGGACATGGTTGGTGTGTGGGGCAATTATTGTACAAGGTCAGATGTGGGGGTAATTATTGTACAAGGTCAGATGTGGGGGTAATTATTGGATATGTTGGGTAATTATTAGACATAGTAGGTTGTGTGGGGTAATTATTGGATATGTTGGGTAATTATTGGACATAGTAGGATGTATGGGGTAATTATTGGATATGTTGGGTAATTATTGGACACGGTCGGATGTATGGAGTAATTATAGGACACGGTTGGATATGTGGGGTAATTATTTGACATGACAGGGTGCGAGGGGTAATTGTACATGGTTGGGTGTGTGGGGTAGTTATTGGACACAGTTGGATGTATGGGGTGATTATTGGACGCGGTCTGATATTGTACACAGTCGGTGTGGACAGTTGACCGGATATGGCCGGTTAATGTTGAGATCGAGACTCTGGGGGGCGCTCCTCCATCAGCGGCTCTCCTCTCTCTCTCCTCATTAATCCGGGTTGGGCACCGGTGGAGGTTCTCTCTCCCGGTGAATCTATTATTCCACATCGCCTCGTTACCTCGTCGATGGCTCTGAATATGCCGGAATGGCGCCGAACGTTTAATAAACAATCAGACGGCTGTAACTGCAGCAAACAGACGTTATTTTAAAGGGTTCTTCCACTCAATATGTTGATATTTCGGTGATTTTGGTGGAGGACGGAGAGTTGAGGCCGCTGACGTTTTCTTTTCATAGGTGGCAACACTCCAGAAGCTGGATGGATAGCAAAGACCTGAGATGATTCCAGCTGGTAACCCGACACCTGCCACCTGTCCTCCTCTTCACCCCACCTCGCCCGCTGTGCGTGCCGTCCTACAACAACACTACACAACAAGGGATTACTTCACTAATCGACCCACAACCAGCCACTGATCCGCATTTCCCACGTTACGAGCCGAGTCGCTGCCCTCGGGGGATTGCTCTACAAACCTCGGGAAATGAGGAAATTGGAAATTGTTTAATCGAAAGCGATCAGAATGATGTAACATGTATTAGAGATGTTTCCATAGAAAGTTCTTAGGTTTATTCCGGGCCCCATGTGCTGGGATCAAGAGTCTCAAGATGTACTGAGGTCCAACCCCTTCCTCTTAGTGGTTTTCCTTATGGTTCATCTGCCTTGACCCTTGGTGGTGCAACCACCTCAACCCTCTCTTGTTCCCCTTAAAGTCTATTTGCATCATCCATCGGTGATTCAGCTGTCCTAACCTTCAGTGATTCTCTTTATGATCCTTCTGTGTTGACCCTGGGTGGTGCAACCTGATTAACCCTCAGTGTTTCTCCTTGCCATCCATCTACCTTGATCCTCGGTGTTCCAACTGCTCCAACCCTCAGTGGACCACCTTTTATGGTTCATCTACCTTGATCCCCAGTGGTTCAACTTTGTTGGCCCTCAGTGTTCCTCTTCATCTGCCTTGAACCTCGGTGGTCCAACTGCCAAAACCCTCAGTGTTCCTCCTCACAGTTGATCTGCCTTGACCTTTGGTGGTGCAACCACCTCAACCCTCTCTTGTTCCCCTTAAAGTCCATTTGCATCATCTATCGGTGATTCAGCTGTCCTAACCTTCAGTGATTCTCTTTATGATCCTTCTGTGTTGACCCTGGGTGGTGCAACCTGATTAACCCTCAGTGTTTCTCCTTGCCATTCATCTACCTTGATCCTCGGTGGTCCAACTGCTCCAACCCTCAGTGGACCACCTTTATGGTTCATCTGCCTTGATCCCCAGTGGTCCAACTGCCCCAGCCCTGAGTGGGTTCAACTTTATCGACCCTGAGTGTTCCTCTTCATCTGCCTTGAACCTCGGTGGTCCAACTGCTCCAACCCTCAGTGGACCACCTTTATGGTTCATCTGCCTTGATCCCCAGTGGTCCAACTGCCCCAGCCCTGAATGGTTCAACTTTATTGGCCCTCAGTGTTCCTCTTCATCTGCCTTGAACCTCGGTGGTCCAACTGCTCCAACCCTCAGTGGACCACCTTTTATGGTTCATCTGCCTTGATCCCCAGTGGTCCAACTGCCCCAGCCCTGAGTGGGTTCAACTTTATCGACCCTGAGTGTTCCTCTTCATCTGCCTTGAACCTCGGTGGTCCAACTGCTCCAACCCTCAGTGGACCACCTTTATGGTTCATCTGCCTTGATCCCCAGTGGTCCAACTGCCCCAGCCCTGAATGGTTCAACTTTATTGGCCCTCAGTGTTCCTCTTCATCTGCCTTGAACCTCGGTGGTCCAACTGCTCCAACCCTCAGTGGACCACCTTTTATGGTTCATCTGCCTTGATCCCCAGTGGTCCAACTGCCCCAGCCCTGAGTGGGTTCAACTTTATCGACCCTGAGTGTTCCTCTTCATCTGCCTTGAACCTCGGTGGTCCAACTGCTCCAACCCTCAGTGGACCACCTTTATGGTTCATCTGCCTTGATTCCCAGTGGTCCAACTGCCCCAGCCCTGAGTGGGTTCAACTTTATTGACCCTGAGTGTTCCTCTTCATCTGCCTTGAACCTCGGTGGTCCAACTGCACCAACCCTCAGTGGACCACCTTTATGGTTCATCTGCCTTGATCCCCAGTGGTCCAACTGCCCCAGCCCTGAGTGGGTTCAACTTTATTGACCCTGAGTGTTCCTCTTCATCTGCCTTGAACCTCGGTGGTCCAACTGCACCAACCCTCAGTGGACCACCTTTATGGTTCATCTGCCTTGATTCCCAGTGGTCCAACTGCCCCAGCCCTGAGTGGGTTCAACTTTATTGACCCTGAGTGTTCCTCTTCATCTGCCTTGAACCTCGGTGGTCCAACTGCACCAACCCTCAGTGGACCACCTTTATGGTTCATCTGCCTTGATCCCCAGTGGTCCAACTGCCCCAGCCCTGAGTGGGTTCAACTTTATTGACCCTGAGTGTTCCTCTTCATCTGCCTTGAACCTCGGTGGTCCAACTGCTCCAACCCTCAGTGGACCACCTTTATGGTTTATCTGCGTGATCCTCAGTGGTCCAACTGCCCCAGCCCTGAGTGGTTCAACTTTATTGGCCCTCAGTGTTCCTCTTCATCTGCCTTGAACCTCGGTGGTCCAACTGCTCCAACCCTCAGTGGACCACCTTTATGGTTTATCTGCGTGATCCTCAGTGGTCCAACTGCCCCAGCCCTGAGTGGTTCAACTTTATTGGCCCTCAGTGTTCCTCTTCATCTGCCTTGAACCTCGGTGGTCCAACTGCTCCAACCCTCAGTGGACCACCTTTATGGTTCATCTGCCTTGATCCCCAGTGGTCCAACTGCCCCAGCCCTGAGTGGGTTCAACTTTATCGACCCTGAGTGTTCCTCTTCATCTGCCTTGATCCTCGGTGGTCCAACTGCCAAAGCCCTCAGTGTTCCTCCTCACAGTTGATCTGCCTTGACCTTTGGTGATGCAACCACCTCAATCTTCCCTGGGCCCCCTTACAGTCCATTCTTATAGACTCCAGGTGGCAACGATTGGCCCTGTTGTAGCTCTTACCCATCTTGGAGTATTCCCTTCCTCCCTTGCCAATGCCATGGATGGTTTTTAGAGATCTATGGAGAAAAAATTGGGGAAATTGCTACGCTAAACCCAGATGTGACAAAAAAGCTGCTAACACTGAAAAAGTCCCAACCAAATGTGAAAAAACAAAAGTGTAGAGCTAAATATGACAGCAATGAAATGAAACAATAAATACGTGAAAACATATAAACATGCAGAGTACGAGTCCAATGTTCACACGTGTGAACAGGACGAATCGGTGAATATGAAATACAGATAAACCTAGAATGAACTCCAGAGGAAGTGTGTCCATCTAATACGTGACTTGTGAGTCCTCAATAAAATTTGGTGATGGTGCGAACAATATATGTCTGTCTGTGAAGCTGTTGAAACAGGGAAATTTTCAGTCAAAAGGATGTGGATGGGTACTCTTACCGGATAGGGTGGATCCACTTACCAGCAGTAGTGGATCAGTCAGGCTTGTATAGGCCGAACGCCTCAGGGTTAAGGGTTGGCAGGAAGATGGTCACTCCAAACTGGATAGTTCCACTCCTCAGCAGTCGGAATCCAGTCGAAGTTCCGGGATTCGGATAGCTCTCCAGAAAACATGGAACCTCCACCCAATAGGGGAGCCGTCTGAAGGCCGATGGTAAATGCGGGATAGGCTCAATCAAACCGGGGTGGGAGTAAGAGGGAAAAAAAATTGAGAAACTCTATATGGTGCAGGTCAAAAAAAACGGAGAGGCGTGTTGCCCCAGTTTAAGTCCATTGGGATGAAATGCGGTGTCCTCGCTTCGCATGTTTCCCACATTGCTTTTTTATCATTTTTAATACTCATGATCACCAGAATTTTGGTACTCATCTAGTATGATGTATTGTACTTTTTATAAATTCAACTTCTCTGTTTTTTTGACCTGCACTGTATGGAGTTTCTCCATTTTTTTATTTTTTTTCTTATTCCTACCCCGGTTTGATTGAGCCTATCCCGCATTTACCATCGGCCTTCAGACGGCTCCCCTATTGGGTGGAGGTTCCATGTTTTCTGGAGATCTATCCGGATCCCAGGAACTTTGGCTGGATTTCTACTGCTGAGGAGTGGAACTATCCAGTTTGGAGTGACCATCTTGCTGCCAACCCTTAACCCTAAGGTGTTCGGCCTATACAAGCCTGACTGATCCACTACCGCTGGTAAGCGGGCCCACCCTTTCCGGTAAGAGCCTATCCCGCATTTACCATCGGCCTTCAGACGGCTCCCCATATTGGGTGGAGGTTCCATGTTTTCTGGAGATCTATCCGGATCCCAGGAACTTTGGCTGGATTTCTACTGCTGAGGAGTGGAACTATCCAGTTTGGAGTGACCATCTTGCTGCCAACCCTTAACCCTAAGGAGTTCGGCCTATTCAAGCCTGACTGATCCACTACCGCTGGTAAGCGGGCCCACCCTTTCCGGTAAGAGCCTATCCCGCATTTACCATCGGCCTTCAGACGGCTCCCCATATTGGGTGGAGGTTCCATGTTTTCTGGAGATCTATCCGGATCCCCGGAACTTTGGCTGGATTTCTACTGCTGAGGAGTGGAACTATCCAGTTTGGTGTGACCATCTTGCTGCCAACCCTTAACCCTAAGGCGTTCTGGCCTATACAAGCCTGACTGATCCACTACCGCTGGTAAGCGGGTCCACCCTTTCCGGTAAGAGCCTATCCCGCATTTACCATCGGCCTTCAGACGGGGCTCCCCTATTGGGTGGAGGTTCCATGTTTTCTGGAGATCTATCCGAATCCCAGGAACTTTGGCTGGATTTCTACTGCTGAGGAGTGGAACTATCCAGTTTGGTGTGACCATCTTGCTGCCAACCCTTAACCCTAAGGCGTTCGGCCTATACAAGCCTGACTGATCCACTACCGCTGGTAAGCGGGTCCACCCTTTCCGGTAAGAGTACCCATCCACATTCTTTTTGACAGAAGATTTCCCTGTTTCAACAGCTTCACAGCCAGACTTGTATTGTTCGAACCATCACCATATTTTATTGGGGACTCCCAAGTCGCGTATTAGATGGACACCCTTCCTCTGGAGTTCTTTCTAAGGTTATCTGTATTTCACATTCACCGATTCGTCATGTTTCACACAAGTGAACGCTGGACTCGCACTCTGCGTGTTTATAATACATTTTTTATATGTTTTCACATATTTATTGTTTCGGTTCATTGCTTTCATATTGTTATATTTAGCGCTACACTTTTTTTTTTTTTTTTTTTAGAGATCTATTAAAGAAATATGAGAACTATGGCCTTTTGTCGATCCAACGCCGGTGTTCTGCTTTTTAGTTTTTCGTTTCCATGTTCGATCTCATTTATGTGTGTTTTTTTTTTTTTTGGTACGTTCTAAGAGAACTTCCTCGCTGTGTCTGGGGGGGAAATATTGGTTACCGCATTGGTTGGTCTATGGAGAACGTGCGGGCTGAGAAAGGGGAACCGGTTCAAGGAAGCGAATGACTCTTCTAAACAGAATTACGACACCGGCGGGTGGCAGTCTGTGCCAAAATTAACATTTTGAAGGTTGCAAAGTATCAGATAAGAGAAGATGTTTACTTCCTCCCTCTAAGCAGACCTTTCATCACTGAACGAACTTCTCGAATAGTCTCCCCTCCCCCCCCCCCTTTTTTTTTTATACAATCGCAGAGTCTCATTTCCACCAAATTAATATTTTTCCTCATTCCTCGCCAAGGTTAAAGCGATGCAGTGATGTGTGCCGCCCGCTGGGACACCCACATCACCTATCCCTGAAGGCCGTAGTGTACAGCCTCATGCATGTAGGCACTTGGAGCTGTTTCATGTAAAATTTAGATGTGGCCACCGGTGACGTGTGTGTCCCTTTAAATTTCCATCCTTCATTTCTTTTTTTTGTATTTTTATACATTTTATTTTAACTTTTTTTTTTTTTTGTGCAAAAAACAAAACAAAAAAAATGACCACAAAAAGATAACAAAAAAATTATAATTCTCGTGTTAAAAGAACCAAAGAAATAAACTTTGCAAAGCACCATGAGAAGGTTTTCTTGAAGGCCCATTTCGTGTTTAGACTTTGTACTTAACCATCATTATGATCCTGGGACACTGTTGACCCCCCCACCCCCCCAGACCTTTCCTCTAAATATGAGACAATGCCCATCATTCCTTCTCTATGGGTTGGGCCTGCACAGGCCTTGCCGCTAAATACGAGGCACCACCCACAATGCCTTCTTTATGGGTTGGTCCTTCACAGACCCTACCCAGGCATGTACTGGCCATCGGGACTACCGGGAGTTTCCCGGTGGGCCGATGGCTCAGTGGGCCGGTTTTAGTGACAGTCAGTGGCATCGCTAGGGTGGGACTTTTGGGGCTATAGCCCTGCATCTGGGGCCCAGAGTCAGACCAGGAGTCCCCAACTACAGGGTCCCGGCCCATTACCAGGCCATGGGCTTTCTGCAGCCGTGGGGCGGGCAGCATTGGATAGCCGGAGAGTGGGCAGGCAGCTCTCACTGCCTGCTCTCTCTCTAGTGACCCTGATGTAAGGAGGGGCTTTCTGGGGACCCTGATGTAAGGGGGAGGCTCTCTGGGGACCCTGATGTAAGAGGGGCTCTCTGGGGACCCTGGTGTAAGGAGGGGGTCTCTGGGGACCCTGATGTTAAGCAGAGGCTCTCTGGGGACTCTGATGTAAGAGGGGCTCTCGGGGGACCCTGATGTAAGGCGGAGGCTCTCTGGGGACTCTGATGTAAGAGGGGCTCTCTGGGGACCCTGATGTAAGGCGGAGGCTCTCTGGGGACTCTGATGTAAGAGGGGCTCTCTGGGGACCCTGATGTAAGTGGGGGGCTGTCTGGGGACACTGATGTAAGGGGAAGACTATATGGGGACCTTGATGTAAGTGGGGGGCTGTCTGGGGACACTGATTTAAGGAGGGGCTCTCTGGGGACCCTGATGTAAGGAGGGCTCTCTAGGGACTCTGATGTAAGGGTGAGGCTTTTTTTACGCAATTGCGTACAGTTTATATACTGTTTTTGTGAGTTTTTGCAAAATTAAAGTGGGCCGGTCTGGATGAAATCCAGGGCCAAATTTTTGTCCCAGTCCAGCCCTGACCCTACCTCTAAATACGAGGCACCGCGAGTTGGGCCTGCATAGACCTTTCCTATAAATATGAGACACCGCCCGTCATGCCTTCTTTATGGGTTGGGCCTGCACAGGCCTTGCCGCTAAATACGAGGCACCGCGAGTTGGGCCTGCATAGACCTTTCCTCTAAATATGAGACACCGCCCATCATGCCTTCTTTATGTGTTGGGCCTGCATAGACCTTGCCGCTAAATACGAGGCACCACCCACAATGCCTTCTTTATGGGTTAGTCCTTCACAGGCCTTGCCGCTAAATACGAGGCACCGCGAGTTGAGCCTGCATAGACTTTTCCTCCTAAATATGAGACACCGTACGTCGTGCCTTCTTTATGGGTTGGGCCTACACAGACCTTGCCGCTAAATACGAGGCACCACCCACAATGCCTTCTTTATGGGTTAGTCCTTCACAGACCCTACCTCTAAATACGAGGCACCGCGAGTTGGGCCTGCATAGACCTTTCCTCTAAATATGAGACAATGCCCATCATGCCTTCTTTATGGGTTGGTCCTGCACAGGCCCTACCTCTAAATACGAGGCACCACCCATCATGCCTTCTTTATGCTCAGACCCCTCTTGATATGGGTTGGTCCTGTCCAACTATTCTTTATGGGTTGGTCCTGTCCAACTATTCTTTATGGGTTGGTCCTGTCCTCAACTATTCTTTATGGGTTGGTCCTGCACAGACCCTACCATTAAATACGAGGCACTGCCCCCAATGCCTTCTTTTATGGGTTGGTCCTGCACAGGCCCTACCTCCTAAATACGAGGCAACGCCCATCGTGCCTTCTTTATGGGTTGGTCCTTCCCAGGCCCTACCTCTAAATACGAGGCACTGCCCACCATGCCTTCTTTATGCTCAGACCCCCTCTTGATATGGGTTGGTCCTGTCCTCAACTATTCTTTATGGGTTGGTCCTGCGCAGACCCTACCACTAAATACGAAGCAATGCCCCCAATGCCATCTTTTATGGGTTGGTCCTGTACAGACCCTACCTCGTAAAAACGAGGCACCACCCTTAGTGCCTTGTTTATGGGTTGGTCCTGCACAGACCCTACCTCTAAATACGAGGCACCGCCCATCACGCCTTCTTTATGCTCAGACCCCCTCTTGATATGTGTTGGTCCTCTCCTCAACTATTCTTTATGGGTTGGTCTTGTCCTCAATTATTCTTTATGGGTTGGTCCTGCACAGACCCTACCACTAAATACGAGGCACCGCCCCGTTGCCTTCTTTTATGGGTTGGTCCTGCACAGGCCCTACCTCCTAAATACGAGGCACCACCCATCGTGCCTTGCTTATGGGTTGATCCTGCACAGGCCCTACCTCTAAATACAAGGCACTGCCCACAATGCCTTCTTTATGGGTTGGTCCTGCACAGACCCTACCTCTAAATACGAGGCACCGCCCATCACGAATTCTTTATGCTCAGACCCCTCTTGATATGTGTTGGTCCTCTCCTCAACTATTCTTTATGGGTTGGTCCTGCACAGACCCTACCTCTAAATACGAGGCACCACCCATCATGCCTTCTTTATGGGTTGGGCCTTCACAGACCCTACCTCTAAATACGAGGCACCACCCACCATGCCTTCTTTATGGGTTGGGCCTTCACAGACCCTACCTCTAAATACGAGGCACCACCCATCACGCCTTCTTTATGCTCAGACCCCTCTTGATATGTGTTGGTCCTCTCCTCAACTATTCTTTATGGGTTGGTCCTGCACAGACCCTACCTCTAAATACGAGGCACCACCCATCATGCCTTCTTTATGGGTTGGGCCTTCACAGACCCTACCTCTAAATACGAGGCACCACCCACCATGCCTTCTTTATGGGTTGGGCCTGCACAGACCCTACCTCTAAATACGAGGCACCACCCATCATGCCTTCTTTATGCACAGACCCCTCTCCTTGATATGGGTGTTCTACTCGCTTGCAGCCAGGATCCCCACCATTCATTTCTTATTAAATTACTGAGCATGTGCAGGAACACAAACGAGGCTGATGCTGTGATTCCGGGACACGGTCCTGGACACAGCACTGGTGGGACATGAAGAGGGGCCATCTGAGACAATACGGAACAGTCATCATGTATGAGAGATGTGTGTGTGTGTGTGTGTGTATATATATACAGTATATAGATGTATATAATATTGCATTTTCCTCGGTCGTTTCCCATAATCCTTTGCTGACGCTTGTGCTGAGTGCGATTGCGGCAAGGCCCTGCGGTTCGCTCTTCTCTTTTTCTCACACTTGTAGCGTCAAAGGTGATGAGAGGGGGGGGAAAGGTTGCTACAATTGGGGCTTCAGGAGGAACTCTTTTATTCGCAGCTTCCTCAAACAACCTGAAAGTCCTTCCTGTGTCTGTGCAGCTTCCGTCAGCGCCACCTGCGTGCAGTTGTTTTACCCTCTAGGCCATGACCACGGCTTCTCAGCTTGCAGTGTTTTTTTTTTTGTTTTTTTTTGCATAATGCCCTAGACGCTGCCCCCTTGCAACCTGACACTGTCGCAACCAAAATTGGCTCACTCTTCTTTTCCACAGCCCGCCAGCCTGATTTCGAATTTCACCTCTGTGCAGAAATAAGAAAAGGGGATGGAAGGTTTTATAAAAGTCATGTCCGGCGCTGCTGCCAAGCAAGACCAGCTGAAAAGCTTTGGATGGAAGCTGCCATACTGCTGTCCTAGACTTGTTTAGCCACACCCACAGGCGATTGGCCACGCCCACAGGCCATCAAATCCCTCCCAGACTTTACCACAAGGGGGAGGGGGCACCCACGAGCTATTACAGTGTGATGGGTTCTTACTCTGGGGGGAGGAGGGGGGGGGGATGGGGCGGAGTTATAGGAGACAATGGAAATCCCCGGACTTGAAGTATCAATCCATCATAGAAGAGCGGAAAGTTTTGTAAGATTTTGCAATCAGAGAAAAAAAACAAACAAACAGGAAAATAAAATAACAATTCGGAGTAATGAGCCAAAAACCCGGGAGAGCAATTCCGGAACTTTCCCAGAAATCTGATCCAGGAAATCCCCCCCCCCTCCCCTCCCCCGAACCGGAACCCCGAGCGATAAAATTCACTGCGATTTCCTTCCACTGCGATTATAAATAAACAATAAATATAATAATAGACCAAAAATAATTAATAGATCTGCAGAACATCGCTCCCTCCCCTCCCCCTCCTGATATATTCTGCAGATTATCCCATCACTGACCTCTCTAGAGATCTGCAGAACATCGCTCCCTCCCATCCCCCTCCTGACAGATCCACATTGATATATTCTGCAGATTATCCCATCACTGACCTCTCTAGAGATCTGCAGAACATTGCTCCCTCCCCTCCCCCCTCCTGACAGATCCATATTGATATATTCTGCAGATTATCCCATCACTGACCTCTCTAGAGATCTGCAGAACATCGCTCCCTCCCCTCCCCCCCTCCTGACAGATCCATATTGATATATTCTGCAGATTATCCCATCACTGACCCCTCTAGAGATCTGCAGAACATCGCTCCCTCCCATCCCCCCTCCTGACAGATCCATATTGATATATTCTGCAGATTATCCCATCACTGTCCTCTCTAGAGATCTGCAGAGCATCGCTCCCTCCCCTCCCCCTCCTGACAGATCCATATTGATATATTCTGCAGATTATCCCATCACTGACCTCTCTAGAGATCTGCAGAGCATCGCTCCCTCCCCTCCCCCCTCCTGACAGATCCATATTGATATATTCTGCAGATTATCTCATCACTGACCTCTCTAGAGATCTGCAGAGCATCGCTCCCTCCCCTCCCCCCTCCTGACAGATCCATATTAATATATTCTGCAGATTATCCCATCACTGACCCCTCTAGAGATCTGCAGAACATCGCTCCCTCCCCTCCCCCCTCCTGACAGATCCATATTGAGATTGTTATTATTATAATAGTTTGCTCAGCGTTGTTACTATATGAATATTGATATATTTGTATAGATTGTATATATTTGGTGTCATTCTGTGGTCTTTCTTGTTGCAGTGTTGGAAGATCCGCGTTTGGTGATCGGTGATTGCCGTCTCTCATCATGCCACCATGGGCGTCGTTCCCTCATTGGCTGGCGCTGTTGTTGGTCGCCTTTGTGCCCCGTTCGCCCGCCGAGATCCTGCCCAGGATTGTCTTCTCATACGGTGAGTTTATTTCCAGTCTGAATAGGAGTGTGTGAGATCCTATTATTATTATTATTATTACTGGAGTGAGAGGATTATATTCTATTATATGATATTATATTCTGCGGTCAGATTAGCAGCTTTCATCTTTCAACTTCAAACCTTCAGAGAAATGTTTGTCATTCAGAAGATCTGCAATTATAATTCCCGGATAGTGTGCCAATCACAGGGAACCGGCTGAGCGGGTTCTGAAGTCTCGTGTTTCATGTGATGAACCTGAACCTCTCATCACCGAGACATTCCGCAAATACTCTCCAGATATAAGATATATTATACAGGAGTGACATCACCGCTCTCCAGATATAAGATATATTATACAGGAGTGACATCACCGCTCTCCAGATATAAGATATATTATACAGGAGTGACATCACCGCTCTCCAGATATAAGATATATTATATAGGAGGGACATCACCGCTCTCCAGATATAAGATATATTATATGGGAGTGACATCACCGCTCTCCAGATATAAGATATATTATACAGGAGTGACATCACCGCTCTCCAGATATAAGATATATTATACAGGAGGGACATCACCGCTCTCCAGATATAAGATATATTATACAGGAGTGACATCACCGCTCTCCAGATATAAGATATATTATACAGGAGTGACATCACCGCTCTCCAGATATAAGATATATTATACAGGAGTGACATCACCGCTCTCCAGATATAAGAAATATTATACATGAGTGACATCACCGCTCTCCAGATATAAGAAATATTATACATGAGTGACATCACCGCTCTCCAGATATAAGATATATTATAGAGGAGTGACATCACCACTCTCCAGATATAAGATATATTATACAGGAGTGACATCACCGCTCTCCAGATATAAGATATATTATACAGGAGTGACATCACCGCTCTCCAGATATAAGATATATTATACAGGAGTGACATCACCGCTCTCCAGATATAAGAAATATTATACATGAGTGACATCACCGCTCTCCAGATATAAGAAATATTATACATGAGTGACATCACCGCTCTCCAGATATAAGATATATTATACAGGAGTGACATCACCGCTCTCCAGATATAAGATATATTATAGAGGTGTGATATTTTCTGGTGTCTTCTCCAGGTGATCCGGCCAGATCGGTGAGTTCCTTCAGCCAGCCCGGCGTCCAGAATTACGACCAGATCCTCCTGGTTGAGAACAAGGAGACGGTCTATGTTGGCACCAGAGAACACGTCTTGAAGCTGAGTAGTCGGGACTCCGGGAATCTCCAGTTCCTTCAAGAGGTAAACTCCCCTCCCCCCCCCCCCCCGCCCCCAGTCTGGTATAATCCCCCACATAGCCGAGCCTTAGACACCAAGTTTTCTTAATTGAATGAACTGAAATCCAATGAATGAAAAGGGTGGAGTCAGTCAAACTCGGGAGGAAAGGGCTAGATGATGCTTAATGTTCACTGGCCAAGAAATGAGGCGGGTTCCATGCGATGTCCACACTGACTCTTTTTTTCTTTTTCTTTACAGGTTTCCTGGCCGTCCCCTGCAGACCAAATTTCAAGCTGTCGGAACAAGGCCAGAAAAGAGGTAACCTCCTCCCCCACCCCGTACGCCTTGTCACTGCACAGTGTGGTCACCGCCATTTGACCTCAATTACTCATCATGTTCCCCTTTTACACCCCCCGCAGGATGAATGTCATAACTTCATCCGCGTCCTGCAGCCCGTCAATGACACCCACCTCTACATCTGCGGAACCAACGCCTTCAACCCCACCTGCACCTACGTGGTGAGTAGATTCCTACTATCAGTTCACAAGTGGCACGTATTGCCCTGCCGATCCAGAACAAGGCCTGGCCTTCAGAGGCAGCTGCCGATCCAGAACAAGGCTTGGCCTCCGGAGGCAGCTGCCAATCCAGAACAAGGCGTGGCCTTCGGAGGCAGCTGCCGATCCAGAACAAGGCGTGGCCTTCGGAGGCAGCTGCCGATCCAGAACAAGGCTTGGCCTCCGGAGGCAGCTGCCGATCCAGAACAAGGCTTGGCCTCCGGAGGCAGCTGCCGATCCAGAACAAGGCTTGTCCTTCGGAGACAGCTACCGATCCAGAACAAGGCTTGGCCTTCGGAGGCGGCTGCCGATCCAGAACAAGGCCTGGCCTTCGGAGGCGGCTGCCGATCCAGAACAAGGCCTGGCCTTCGGAGGCAGCTGCCGATCCAGAATAAGGCTTGTCCTTCGGAGACAGCTACCGATCCAGAACAAGGCTTGGTCTTCGGAGGCATCTACCGATCCAGAACAAGGCTTGGCCTCCGGAGGCAGCTGCCAATCCAGAACAAGGCGTGGCCTTCGGAGGCAGCTGCCGATCCAGAACAAGGCGTGGCCTTCGGAGGCAGCTGCCGATCCAGAACAAGGCTTGGCCTCCGGAGGCAGCTGCCGATCCAGAACAAGGCTTGGCCTCCGGAGGCAGCTGCCGATCCAGAACAAGGCTTGTCCTTCGGAGACAGCTACCGATCCAGAACAAGGCTTGGCCTTCGGAGGCGGCTGCCGATCCAGAACAAGGCCTGGCCTTCGGAGGCAGCTGCCGATCCAGAACAAGGCTTGGTCTTCGGAGGCATCTACCGATCCAGAACAAGGCTTGGCCTTTGGAGGCAGCTACTGATCCAGAACAAGGCCCGGCCTTCGGAGGCAGCTGCTGATCCAGAACAAGGCTTGTCCTTCGGAGACAGCTACCGATCCAGAACAAGGCTTGTCCTTCGGAGGCAGCTGCCGATCCAGAACAAGGCTTGGCCTTCGGAGGCAGCTGCCGATCCAGAACAAGGCTTGGCCTTCGGAGGCAGCTACCGATCCAGAACAAGGCTTGGCCTTCGGAGGCGGCTGCCGATCCAGAACAAGGCTTGTCCTTCGGAGGCAGCTGCCGATCCAGAACAAGGCTTGGCCTTCGGAGGCGGCTGCCGATCCAGAACAAGGCTTGGCCTTCGGAGGCAGCTGCTGATCCAGAACAAGGCCTGGCCTTCGGAGGCGGCTGTCGATCCAGAACAAGGCCTGGCCTTCGGAGGCGGCTGTCGATCCAGAACAAGGCCTGGCCTTCGGAGGCGGCTGTCGATCCAGAACAAGGCCTGGCCTTCGGAGGCAGCTGCCGATCCAGAACAAGGCTTGGCCTTCGGAGGCGGCTGCCGATCCAGAACAAGGCTTGGCCTTCGGAGGCAGCTGCTGATCCAGAACAAGGCCTGGCCTTCGGAGGCGGCTGTCGATCCAGAACAAGGCCTGGCCTTCGGAGGCGGCTGTCGATCCAGAACAAGGCCTGGCCTTCGGAGGCGGCTGTCGATCCAGAACAAGGCCTGGCCTTCGGAGGCAGCTGCCGATCCAGAACAAGGCCTGGCCTTCAGGGGCAGCTGCCGATCCATTCTAAGAAATGCCAGAGTTGCCAGGTCCAGGCCTGAGCTCCTCCGCAGTAGGACACCTTTAGGTTGAGAATTCACATGATGGGGATGAGAGATGAAGCCGGGTGGGGAGGGGTTGTCTATCATGACTAAAAAAATTGTGGTTTTGACTTTTTTGTGTTTAGAATTTGGACACCTTCTCTTTGTCGACCAACCATAACAACGAGACTCTGAGCCTGGATGGACGAGGACAGTCTCCCTTCGATCCTCAGCATAAACACACCGAGATCATCGTGGGTGAGTACAACACAAAAGGCTGACCATCGGCTACCAGCTTTTATTGCCAAAACTTAATTGAACAAGCCGAGGTTAGAAGCCGATTGGTCTCTATGCAGAAGTGAGACGGATTTTGCACCCTCCAGCTTTAGTAAATACACCTCGGTGTCCTCCCCGCTTCCTCCAAACTGCAGGACAATCATTTTCAGCTTCTAAGTTGTGTCTATAAAAACAGAAATCTCTTAGCAATACCGGAATTCTCCGTCCTATCAGATTCCTCATTTTAGTTGGCCAGAGATGAAAAATTCCATTTAATTTGTTGCCGTGGGCAACTTCTGTCCAGAATGTTTTATTTCTCCATTTCTTATCTTCTACACAAAATAAAAACCATGTAAAATAATTCACTAAATATAATCACAATGCCTCTTCTTTTCTCCCTCTTTTCTGCTTCTTTTCTCCCTCTTCTCTTCTTCTCTCCTCCATTCCCACTTCTTCTCTTCTTCTCTCCCTCTTCTCTCCCTTTTGTCCTCTTCTTCTCTCCTTCTCCTCTTCTTCTTCTCCTCCTCTTCTCTCCCTCTTCTTCTTCTTCTCCTCTTCGCTCCCTCTTCTCTCTCTCTTTCGTTCTCTCGCTCTCTCGTTCACATTCTCTTATTCTCTCTCTCGCGCTCGCTCTCTCTCGCTTTCTCTCGTTCTCTCTCTTCTCCTCCTCTCGTTCACATTCTCTTATTCTCTCTCTCGCGCTCGCTCTCTCGCGCTCTCTCTCTCTCCTCTCTCTCGTTCTCTCTCCTCTCTCTCGTTCTCTCATTCTCCCTCTCGTTCTCTCATTCTCTCTCTCGCTCTCTCGTTCTCTCTCTCCTCCTCGCCCTCGCTCTCTCATTCTCGCTCTCTCGTTCTCGCTCTCTCTATCGCTCTCTCGTTCCGTTGTTCTTTCTCTCTCTCTCATTCTTTCTCGCTCTCTCTCTCACACTCTCGTTCTCTCGTTCTCCTTCTCTCTCTCGTTCTCCTCTCTCTCTCTCTCGTTCTCCTCTCTCTCTCTCTCGTTCTCCTTCTCTCTCTCTCTCTCTCGTTCTCCTCTCTCTCTCTCTCTCTCGTTCTCCTCTCTCTCTCTCTCTCTCTCTCTCTCTCTCGTTCTCCTCTCTCTCTCTCTCTCTCTCTCTCTCGTTCTCCTCTCTCTCTCTCTCTCTCGTTCTCCTCTCTCTCTCTCGTTCTCTCTCTCTCTCTCTCTCTCTCGTTCTCCTCTCTCTCCTTCTCCTTCTCTCTCCTTCTCCTTCTCTCTCTCTCTCTCTCTCTCTCTCTCTCTCGTTCTCCTTCTCCTTCTCTCTCGTTCTCCTTCTCCTTCTCTCTCGTTCTCCTTCTCCTTCTCTCTCGTTCTCCTTCTCCTTCTCTCTCGTTCTCCCTCTCTCTCTCTCGTTCTCCTTCTCCTTCTCTCTCGTTCTCCTTCTCCTTCTCTCTCGTTCTCCTTCTCCTTCTCTCTCGTTCTCCTTCTCTCTCTCTCTCTCGTTCTCCTTCTCCTTCTCTCTCGTTCTCCTTCTCTCTCTCTCTCTCTCGTTCTCCTTCTCTCTCTCTCTCTCGTTCTCCTTCTCTCTCTCTCTCTCTCTCTCTCTCGTTCTTCTCTCTCTCTCTCTCTCGTTCTTCTCTCTCTCTCTCTCTCTCTCTCTCTCGTTCTCCTTCTCTCTCTCTCTCTCGTTCTCCTTCTCTCTCTCTCTCTCTCTCTCTCGTTCTTCTCTCTCTCTCTCTCTCGTTCTTCTCTCTCTCTCGTTCTTCTCTCTCTCTCTCTCGTTCTCCTTCTCTCTCTCTTGTTCTCCTTCTGTCTCTCTCGTTCTCTCGTTCTCTCTCTCTCTCTCTCTCTCTCTCTCTCTCTCCTCCTTCCTTCTCTCTCTCTCTTCCCCCCTGTAGATGGTGAGCTGTACACGGGCACGATGAATAATTTCATAGGGAATGATCCCATCATCTACCGGACGTTGGGTAGCCGAACTTCGCTAAAGACGGACACCTCTCTGGGATGGCTGCATTGTAAGTTTCCTCTTCTGTATGAGATCCCTTTTTATAGAAAATTGAAGAAAACAGGTGAACGGCCGCACTCCGAATAACACCTTTTTATTTGTGGCAAAACCGTGTAAAAGATCCAAAATCTCTTACATCACGGTGATGAAAGGTACAGGCAGGCCAACGCGTTTCACATCAGTATAGATGCTTAATCATAGCTGATTAGATCCCTTTTATATTCGCATTCCTCAACTTTAAGGGCCCCCTTATATCGATGGTCAGTAGGGAAGGGCCCCTTTATCTTGATAGGTTGGTAGAGAAAGTCCCCCTTTATATTAATGGTCAGTAGGGAAGCTCCCCCTTATATTGATGATCGGTAAGGAAGGGCCCCCTTTATCTTGATGTTTTGGTAGAGAAGGGCCCCCTTATATCGATGGTCAGTAGGGAAGAGCCCCTTTATCTTGATGCTTTGGTAGAGAAGGTCCCCCTTTACATTGATGGTCAGTAAAGAAGGTCCCCCTTTACATTGATGGTCAGTAAAGAAGGTCCCCCTTATATTGATGGTCAGTAGGGAAGGGCCCCTTTATCTTGATGGGTTGGTAGAGAAAGCCCCCCTTTATATTAATGGTCAGTAAAGAAGGTCCCCCTTATATTGATGGTCAGTAGGGAAGGGCCCCTTTATCTTGATGGGTTGGTAGAGAAAGCCCCCCTTTATATTGATGGTCAGTAGGGAAGGTCCCCCTTATATTGATGGTCAGTAAGGAAGGGCCCCCTTATATTGATGGTCAGTAAGGAAGGGCCCCCTTATATCGATGGTCCGTAGGGAAGGGCCCCCTTATATCGATGGTCCATAGGGAAGGGCCCCCTTATATCGATGGTCCGTAGGGAAGGGCCCCTTTATCTTGATGGTTTGGTAGAGAAGGTACACCTTTATATTGATGGTCAGTAAGGAAGGGCCCCCTTTATCTTGATGGTTTGGTAGAGAAGGTCCCCCTTTATATTGATGGTCAGTAAGGAAGGGCCCCCTTTATCTTGATGTTTTGGTAGAGAAGGGCCCCCTTATATTGATGATCAGCAGTCAGTTGCTGCCAAATCTGTTTTCACTGACCCCCCCCCTCCCCCCACCACCACATTATATTCCTAGATAAGTCTCTCATTTCCCATATTGGTGTTCTCTTCCCTCAGCGGACACCTCCTTCGCCGGATCCTTTTACATCCCCTCCGATGGGAAAGTCTACTTCTTCTTCGATGAAACGGGCAAAGAGTTTGACTTCTTCGACAAGCTGACGGTTCCCCGCGTGGCCCGAGTCTGCAAGGTGAGGAGACGCCACCACTGAACCAGAAGATAGAAAGACACATTTCCGTCTGGTGTGATTGAACTCTCACCAAAAACGATTCCCCCCCCCCCCCACCAAGGGTTAATGGGAATCTTTGGTGGGAAAACCTCCCTCCAACTCTCTCTGCCTCCATCATCCCCCCCCAACCCCATCCCTCTTCCCGCCGCCCCGACCCTTATACTCTATGACATATTCACACAAAGTGAAAAACCGGCTGGATTTAAGCTGGTAAACCACATGGAAAGCCGGCATTGCTGGCTGAGATACGGCAAGTTCCCAGATTATGGTGATGAGGGGCTCCGAACATCTGTCATGGCACCAATTTAGTCTGAATTCTAGAATACCTCCAGCTCTGGATGGACTTGATGAGGAAGGCAGGAGAACAGATCTGGAGGAGGAGGAGGAAGGCGGGAGAGCGGATCTAGAGGAGGAGGAAGGTGGGAGAGCGGACCTAGAGGAGGAGGAGGAAGAGGAGGAGGAGGAGGAGGGCAGGAGTGCGGATCTGAAGAAGGAGGAGGAAGGCAGGAGAGCAGATATGGAGGAGGAGGAGGAAGGCGGGAGAGCGGACCTGGAGGAGGAGGAAGGCGGGAGAGCGGATATGGAGGAAGGCTGGAGTGCGGATCTGGAGGAGGAGGAGTACAGGAGGGTGGATCTGGAGGAGAAGGAAGGCAAGAGAGCAGATCTGGAGGAGGAGGGCAAGAGGGTGGATCTGGAGGAGGAGGAGGAAGGCAGGAGGGCGGATCTGGAGGAGGAGGAAGACAAGGGAGCGGATCTGGAGGAGGGCGGATCTGGAGGAGGAGGAAGGCAAATGAGCGGATCTGGAGGAGGAGGAAGGCGGGAGAGCGGATCTGGAGGAGGAGGAAGGCGGGACAGCAGATCTGGAGGAGGAGGAAGGCAGGAGAGCGGATATGGAGGAAGGCAGGAGAGCGGATCTGGAGGAGGAGGAAGGCCGGAGTGCGGATCTGGAGGAGGAGGAAGGCAGGAGGGTGGATCTAGAGGAGAAGGAAGGCAAGGGAGAGGATCTGGAGGAGGGCAGAGCTGGAGGAGGAGGAAGGCAGGAGAGTGGATCTGGAGGAGGAGGAGGGCGGATCCGGAGGAGGAGGAAGACAAGGGAGTGGATCTGGAGGAGGGCAGATCTGGAGGAGGAGGAAGGCAAATGAGCGGATCTGGAGGAGGAGGAGGGCAGGAGGGCGGATCTGGAGGAGGAGGAAGGCAAGGGAGCAGATCTGGAGGAGGAGGAGGGCAAGGGAGCCGATCTGGAGGAGGAGGAGGGCAGGAGGGCGGATCTGGAGGAGGAGGAGTGCAGGAGGGTTTGTGTAGTATGTTTAACTGATTATTATCTCTGCTCTCCCCCAGAACGACATCGGAGGAGATAAAGTCCTACAGAAGAAATGGACCACCTTCCTGAAAGCACAACTGGTCTGCTCCAACGCCAACAACTTCCCCTTCAACGTCATGCATCACGTAGCTCTACTGAACCCCGAGGACCCCCAACACAGCGTGTTCTATGGGGTCTTCAGCTCACAGTGGTGAGTACCAGAGATTAATATATATTGTATATCTTATATCTGGAGAGCGGTGATGTCACTCCCGTATAATATATCTTATATCTGGAATGAATTCATATTTATAAATACTGTGTAGAGCGCCCCATTCTGCTCTCGGGTGTTTTATCCTCAGGATTGATCCCGTGTATTGGATTTGTCGTGGTGACGATCGAACGCTTCCTTCACATCCAGTATACATAATTGTTCAGTAATGATGATCTATATTCCACGTTCGGCTCGCTCTCTATACATTAGCGGATCAATGATTACAAGGGCGGGGCCCGGGTGCGCCCGTACGTTCCCATGCAGTCAATGTGCTGTCCAGGAACCCGTCTGGAAGAAGTCCATTATATCAGCACAGGAAGGATTTGTTCTCTGGTATTCCGATCGATAATGATTTGTAAAGACGGGTAACATCCGGCGCCGTTAGTGAAGAGCAATTTGTCCGCTATCAGTCATCGGAGGGTTCATGGCGGCCCGTCCCGGGAGGGGAGGGGAGAGTTTCCTGACTGTGGGAGAAACATGCCGCCATTATGGATACTCCAAGAGCCTGTGCAGACATACGGGGACAAGAAGCACAATAATTTGTTACAGATAAATACATTTAAACAATATTTATATTAATAAAATATAATAATACAAAAATGTAATCTCTCTTTAGCTCACTTATGTGATCCCTGAAATATCAATGTATGTTTTTTATTTATTTTTTTTTAATCTGGCCATGTAGTCTCTTGCAATCGGCCTTTATGTTAAATTGCCTCTCACTAGCTGAAAGCAGAAATCAGGCTTGCTATGGCAGTGTCTGTTTAAATATTTGGGCTGGACAGAAAGTGACTTGGGTGGCCAAAACAAGCAAAGGGGGCTGAGCAGCGGCCTGAAACATTTGCCAAAAACAAGTGGCAAGGCAGAGCAGTGGGCATGAACAAGCTGTGTGTGGGGTGGGGGGGAGGGGGTGAGGCAGCGGCCAAAAACAAGCAAGGGGAGAAGCCCTGGCCCCAAGAAAAAGGGAGGCTGTAGAACAGTGGCCAAGATCAAGCAGTGGGGTGGATCGGTGGCCAAGAATAAGCAGGGGTGGATCGGTGGCCAAGAATAAGCAGGGGTGGATCAGTGGCCAAGAATAAGCAGGGGTGGATCAGTGGCCAAGAATAAGCAGGGGTGGATCAGTGGCCAAGAATAAGCAGGGGTGGATCAGTGGCCAAGAATAAGCAGGGGTGGATCAGTGGCCAATAATCCATGGGGGGATGGTAGCGCAGTGGCCAAGGATAAGCAGGGGTGGAGCCGTGGCCAAGAATAAGCAGGGGTGGAGCCGTGGCCAAGAATAAGCAGGGGTGGAGCCGTGGCCAAGAATAAGCAGGGGTGGAGCCGTGGCCAAGAATAAGCAGGGGTGGAGCCGTGGCCAAGAATAAGCAGGGGTGGAGCCGTGGCCAAGAATAAGCAAGGATGGAACAGTGGCCAAGAATAAGCAGGGGTGGAGCAGCGGCCAAGAATAAGCAGGGGTGGATCAGTGGCCAGGAATAAGCAGGGGTGGATCAGTGGCCAGGAATAAGCAGGGGTGGATCAGTGGCCAGGAATAAGCAGGGGTGGATCAGTGGCCAGGAATAAGCAGGGGTGGATCAGTGGCCAAGAATAAGCAGGGGTGGAGCAGTGGCCAAGAATAAGCATGGGCCAGTGGCATGGAGTATGCAAGCTTTGAAAAGTCCCGCCCCCCTTAAGGTAATCAGTAAAAGATTTGCCACATTTTGGTTTGGTGGACAGAACGGGGCATCCCTGGTGGATTTAGCCGTTTGGCCAGTTGTGGTTTAACCATTTGCTCCACCCCTCAGGCCTCTGTGAGCTTTCTGTAGGATGAGGAGAGTCATGTGACCCTCTTATTTTGTTCCCACAGGCAGTCAGGCGGCTCCAACAGTTCCGCCATCTGCTCCTTCAAGCTTGCAGACATTGAGGTGGCTTTCAACGGCAACTACAAGGAGCAAAACAAAGAGAGTTCAAAGTGGACCAGATACAACGGACCCGTGTCCAACCCCCGGCCAGGCAGTGTAAGTACATGGTACCACCACCTTGCCTATCAACTGACTTGGTATTTCTAGACTCTAGTACCCTAAGCATCCACAAGGTGGCGGTGTCGCACTGTTTTAGGCAACCACAAGGTGGCAGTGTCATCGTTTTAGGCAACCACAAGGTGGCGGTGTCGCACTGTTTTAAGCAACCAAATGGTGGCAGTCTCGTATGGTTTTAAGCAACCACAAGGTGGCAGTGTTGCAATGTAAGCACATGGCGGGAGTGTCGCACCATTTTAGGCAACCACATGGTGGGAGTGTCGCCCTGTTTTAGGCAACCACAAGGTGGCAGTGTCGCCCTGTTTTAGGCAACCACAAGGTGGCAGTGTCGCCCTGTTTTAGGCAACCACAAGGTGGCGGTGTCGCCCTGTTTTAGGCAACCACAAGGTGGCGGTGTCGCCCTGTTTTAGGCAACCACAAGGTGGCGGTGTCGCACAGTTTTAGGCAACCACAAGGTGGCGGTGTCGCCCTGTTTTTAGGCAACCACAAGGTGGCGGTGTCGCCCTGTTTTTAGGCAACCACAAGGTGGCGGTGTCGCCCTGTTTTTAGGCAACCACAAGGTGGCGGTGTCGCCCTGTTTTTAGGCAACCACAAGGTGGCAGTGTCGCCCTGTTTTTAGGCAACCACAAGGTGGCAGTGCGGCACTGCCACCTTGTGGCTGCCTAAAACTGTGCGGCACTGCCACCTTGTGGTTGCCTAAAACTGTGCGGCACTGCCACCTTGTGGTTGCCTAAAAACAGGGCGACACTGCCACCTTGTGGTTGCCTAAAAACAGGGCGACACTGCCACCTTGTGGTTGCCTAAAAACAGGGCGACACCGCCACCTTGTGGTTGCCTAAAACTTTTTTAGACAACCACAAGGTGGCGGTGTCGCACTGTTTTTTAGGTAGCGTTTTTCGTAGTCGCATGCAAACTTTTTTTCCTATCCCTTTTTCAGTGCTCATCTGGGAAATTCTCCGACACAGACCTCAATTTCATGAAGGACCACTTCCTGATGGACGACAAGGTTTACCCGGTCGGCAAGCGCCCCCTGCTGATCCAACAGAGTGTCAGCTACAGCCACATTGCCATCGATTCTGTACCTGCACTATCTGGGGTCAATTACACCGTGATGTTCCTGAGCACAAGTAAGCAACTCTGACCTTTTCTCACATTTATGATGCCCCCTGCAGTGCACCTGGGGTGTTGTGCTGCCCTCTGCTGGTTGTATATGGCCATGATCCTCCAATGCTACACAGGGATGTTTAATGCTTCCATCTGCTGGTCACGTGTGGTATTGCAGTGCTCTCTATTACATTACATCTGTATATGCTGCCCTCTTTGGGGTCCCTCTGTCATTACATGTGCAATGCGTTTCATTTTTTTAAAATTAATTGTCGACAAATTTGTTCGTTTGGAAACATCCGAATTAACATAATCCCATTTAACGAATTTTCCCGAATATTCGTAAATTCAAAAAATCTGAAATAATAACTATTAAATTCTGGGTATTGGAAATTCCTTTCAAATTTGACTGTTGGTGAACATAACGAAAACTAATTAATCCGAAGTCACGAATTATCCGAAAGAACGCATGCCGCATCTAAACGAATGGAACGTAACAAATTAATAATAATAATTAACAATAAAAATAATAAAAACCTTTAATTATTATTATTAATTTGTTACGTTCTATATAGATGCAGCATTCCTTATTTCGGATAATTCGTAACTTCAGATTCGTATTGGTTACGTTCACTAACAGCCAAATTTGAAAGGAATTTCCAATACCTATAATCTAATAGTTATTAATTAGTTTTTTTTTTTTAATTTTTTTGGATTTTCTTTATTTTCAAATTCACAAATTGCAATCATAACGAAAAAAAAACAAAACAGAAAACGAACCAATTTTTGTGGCAGTTCACATGTCTAGTCATTACAGGGATTATTCTGTGTCTGCCATGCTGCCCTCTGCTGCTTGCACAGGGTTTTGCACTGATCCCTTTCAGGAATGTTTACTGCTGCCATCTGCTGGTCAGATGTGGTATTGCAGTGGTCCCTATTAAATTTACATGCAGTGAACTGTTGCAATGCTGCCCTCTCCCTGTGGTCCTCTGGCATTACAGGGACTTTTCTGTGTCTGCCCTGCTGCCCTCTACTGGTTGCAAAGGGTATTGCACTGATCCTGTAGCGCTTTTCAGGGATGTTTAATGCTCCCACCTGCTGGTCACATGTGGTACTGCAATGGTTTCTGATTATTGTTGTAATGCTTTGCCTGCTCCTGGTTCCTCTTTAGCATTACAGCGACCGTTCTATTTCTGTCAAGTAGACATAACTTCTCTTAAGAGGACTTCATCAGGACATCTGGTAAATGGCAGAGCTAAACCTCTCGCCTAGTACTGGAGGTAGCCTGGGCAGCCGATAGAGGGGTATAAGCTTCCCCCCTCCTGGGCCGGGCCCAGACCCCACCCATCCATCCATCTGGGGCCCGGGGTCTGTCAGGGCAATCTTTTTAAATACCCTTTTGGGTGCATGCACAGTAATTCCACAAGCTCTGGCGCCAAGCGACTAAAATAAAAGCTCCTAGGGCCCCACCTGGTTAGCAGAGGGGGGCGATTTCGTCTTCTTTGGAGGCAGTTGGTGTGATCCTCCGTGCCACGGCTTCAGACAATTATATTTACATTTTTAGGATCTGCAGGATTGCACCATCTGATCCCCCAAAAGGAGTATAAAGTCCCCTTGCTATCCTTGGGCCCCTACTGATGAGATCCGGGGGTGGGTGTGTAACGCCTCACATGGTACACATTTTGAAATATTGTTTGCAGACCCATAAGACGTAATTTCTGCGGTATGCTATTCAATCATCAGGGTGCAGTTAGCAAGTCTGCCACTAGGTGTCTCTGTGTGAGACCAGTGTCATCAGGTTCTAGGACCCTTTTAGTTTAGAGCCCTCCCTCCTGTAGTGATGTAATAGTGGTTGTTATTGTGATTCAACCTGGTATGCTGCTTCCCTCTGCTGGTGGCTTTGAGCACTGCAGTGATCCTTATTATGCTTCCCTCTACTGGTCAAATGTAATATTACAGTATTCAGTGATATTATTTATATATGTATGTGTGTGACTTTTTTTTTATATATATATTTTTTTTTTTACTTTGCTTGCCTGCTTTTTTTTTTTTTTTTTCTTTAAGTGCATACAAACTTTGTAAAATAAACTCTTCACACGGTACACATTTTTAAATATTGTTTGCCAACCATAAGATGTAATTTCTGCAGCAGCTGCTCCTTGTGGAGGGGGGTATATTATTTAATCATCAGTGTGTAGGCAGGGTGCAGTTAGCAAGTCTGCCGTCAGAATAGTGTCATCAGGTGCTAGGCCCCTTTTTAGTTTAGAGCCCCACGTAGTGATGTAATGGATGAGTCAGTGCCCACATACAGTGGGGGAAAATGATTTGCTCCCCTGCAGATTGTGTAAGTTTGCCCACTTTACAACGAAATGAAGGGTCTATCATTTTTATCATATGTGTATTTTATATGATAGAGACAGAATATCAACCAAAAATCCAGAAAAAGAAACCACATAAAACAAATGCTATAAATGAAGTTGCAGTTCAGTGAGTAAAATAAGTATTTGATCCCCCAAGCAAAACATGACTTCGTAGTTGGCGGAGAAACCCTTGTTGGTGATTAGAGGTCAGACGTTTCTTGTAGGTGGTGATCAGGTTTGCACACATCTCAGGAGGGATTTTGGTCCTCTCTTCTCTAAGTCCTTAAAGAGGAAGTAAACCCTGATGAGTTTACTTCCTCTTTCATTCCCTGTAAAGGCAAAGCATAATGGACTACTACGCATCGCATCGCATCGCATCGCATCGCAGTCCATTATGTGTCCCTTACCTGACACAGGAGCCAGCGAAGTCACCGCTGTCCCCTGTAGTTCCGAGCGTCCATCTTCTTGGTGGGTCTCGCTGCTCCGGTGCTGTGATTCGACCGGAGCAGCGATGACGTCACTCCTGCGCATGCGCACGGGAGCCGAGACTCGCGGCATCGCCGTCATCGACGATGCCCCGCTCAGTGCGCCTGCGCGCCGCTGTCTACGGCGCATGCCCGTCTTTGGGCAAATATCTCCTAAACCGTATAGGTTTGGGAGATATTTCTTGGACCTACAGGTAAGCCTTAATCTAGGCTTACCCGTAAGGTCAAAGTGGTTTGTAAGGGTTTACAACCACTTTAAGGGCTGTCTCTTGGCCACTCGAAGTTTCCACTTCCTCCATAAATTTTCTATAGGATTAAGGTCTGGAGACCGGCTAGGCCACTGCATGACCTTTTTAACCACTTAAGGACCAGGCCTCTTTTTCAGATTTGGTGTTTTCATGTTTAAAACAGTTTTTTTTGCTAGAAAATTACTTAGAACTCCCAAACATTTTATATTGTTTTTTTTTTTCTAACACCCTAGAGAATAAAATGGCGGTCATTGAAATACTTTTTTTTTACACCGTATTTGCGCAGCGGTCTTACAAGCGCACTTTTTTTTGAAAAAATGCACTTTTTTGAATAAAAAAATAAGACAACAGTAAAATTAGCCCAATTTTTTTTTATATTGTGAAAGATAATGGTATGCCAAGTAAATTGATACCCAACATGTCACGCTTCAAAATAGCACCCCGCTCGTGGAATGGCGTCAAACTTTTAGCCTCAAAAATCTCCATAAGCGACATTTAAAAAATTCTACAGGTTGCATTTTTTGCGTTACAGAGGAGGTCTAGGGCTAGAATTATTGCTCTCGCTCTACCGATCGCGGCGATACCTCACATGTGTGGTTTGACCACCGTTTTCATATGCGGGCGCTACTCACGTATGCGCTCGCTTCTGTGCGCAAGCTCGTCGTGACGGGGTGTTTTTAAAAAAAAAATTTTTTTTCTTCTTATTTATTTTAATTGATTTTATTTATTTTTACACTGTTTTTAAAAAAAAAAAAAAAAAAATGGATCACTTTTATTCCTATTACAAGGAATGTAAACATCCCTTGTAATAGAAAAAAGCATGACAGGTCCTCTTATATATGAGATCTGGGGTCAAAAAGTCCTCAGATCTCATATTTGGGCTAAAATGCAAAAAAAAAACAAAAAAAAAGAAAAGAAAATCTGACATTTAAAAAAATATATACCTTTAAGAGGTATGGGCGGAAGTGACATTTTGACGTCGCTTCCGCCCTCCTATGGTATAGAGACGAGTGGGGGCCATCTTAGCCTCACTTGTCTCTATGCCCAGCAGATGGAAGGACCCGATCGCCTCCGCCGCTACCGACGGCTCCGGTAAGCGGCGGAAGGTGCGGGAGGGCGGCGGGAGGGGGGGTGGCACCTCTCCCGCCGCCGATAGCGGTGATCTCGCGGCGAATCCGCCGCGGAGACCACCGTTATCGTACAAAGGACCGCCGCCTGAAGAGATGGACATCTCGGTTGTGGCAGCAGCTGCTGCCGTTACCGAGATATCCCTCTTCAAAAAAATCACGTACATCCCCGTTAGGCGGTCCCCAAGTGGTTAATGTGCTTCTTCTTGAGCCACTCCTTTGTTGCCTTGGCCGTGTGTTTTGGGTCATTGTCATGCTAGAAGACCCATCTTCAGTGTTCTGGCTGAGGGAAGAAGGTTCCCTTTGTTCACCACACACAAACACACACACACACACACACGTGTAAGTAGGGGCTCACGTGTGGCTAGATCAGCCATTCTCAACCAGGGTTCCTCCAGCGGTTCCTTGAGCTGTGGCTGAGGAACCACCTATCTGATGATGCCAACAGAAGATTTCAAGGTTCAGCACCACTTGACAAAGCCAGCGGGAGGACACCAAATATATCTTTTTAGCCGTCTTTAAAGGGTGGCATTCTAAAACACCACTTCAAGGGGGACCTTCTTCCTATTGACCACCAATATAAGGAGCACTGTTCCTATTGAGCCCTGCCGAATTGGTTTTAGTAAGGGTTCCTCGAGACATGAAAATCCATTTTTGGGGTTAAAAGGTTGAGAAAGCCCGGGCTAGATGTTGGTGTCAAGTCCCTGCCCCGCTCCTCTCCTGTTAGAACAGTGACCCTTCCTGATGAGGCTTTTACCCTGCGCCATCTTGTGCCCACTTGACACCATCTAGCCCGGGCTTTCTCAACTTTTTAACCCCAAAAATGATTTTCATGTCTTGAGAAAACCCTTACTAAAACCAATATATCAGGGCTCAATAGGAACAGTGGCCCTTATATATTGGTGGTCAATAGGAAGAAGGTCCCCCTTAAAGTGGTGTTTAGAATGCCACCCTTTAAAGACAGCTAAAAAGATATTTGGTGTCCTCCCGCTGGCTTTGCTAAGTGGTGCTGAACCTTGAAATCTTCTGTTGGCATCATCAGATAGGTGGTTCCTCAACCACAGCTCAAGGAACCTCTGGAGGAACCCTGGTTGAGAATGGCTGATCTAGAGGTTCCTTGAGCTGTGGCTGAGGAACCACCTATCTGATGATGCCAACAGAAGATTTCAAGGTTCAGCACCACTTGGCAAAGCCAGCGGGAGGACACCAAATATATCTTTTTAGCCGTCTTTAAAGGGTGGCCTTCTAAAACACCACTTCAAGGGGGACCTTCTTCCTATTGACCACCAATATAAGGAGCACTGTTCCTAGTGAGCCCTGCCGAATTGATTTTAGTAAGGGTTCCTCGAGACATGAAAATCCATTTTTGGGGTTTAAAGGTTGAGAAAGCCCGGGCTAGATGTTGGTGTCAAGTCCCTGCCCCGCTCCTCTACTGTTAGAACAGTGACCCTTCCTGATGAGGCTTTACCCTGCGCCATCTTGTGCCCACTTGACACCAACATCTAGCCCAGGCTTTCTCAACCTTTTAACCCCAAAAATGATTTTCATGTCTCGAGGAACCCTTACTAAAATCAATTCGGCAGGGCTCAATAGGAACAGTGGCCCTTATATATTGGTGGTCAATAGGAAGAAGGTTCCCCCTTAAAGTGGGGTTTTAGAAGGCCACCCTTTAAAGACAGCTAAAAAGATATTTGGTGTCCTCCCGCTGGCTTTGCTAAGTGGTGCTGAACCTTGAAATCTTCTGTTGGCATCATCAGATAGGTGGTTCCTCAACCACAGCTCAAGGAACCTCTGGAGGAACCCTGGTTGAGAAGGGCACAAGATTGGCCAGATCAGCCCTTCTCAACCAGGGTTCCTCCAGAGGTTCCTTGAGCTGTGGTTGAGGAACCACCTATCTGATGATGCCAACAGAAGATTTCAAGGTTCAGCACCACTTAGCAAAGCCAGCGGGAGCACACCAAATATATTTTTAGCTGTCTGGGACCTTCTTCCTATTGACCACCAATATAAGGGCCACTGTTCCTATTGAGCCCTGATATATTGGTTTTAGTAAGGGTTCCTTGAGACATGAAAATCATTTTTGGGGTTGAAAGGTTGAGAAAGCCCAGGCTAGATGTTGGAGGAACCCTGGTTGAGAATGGCTGATCTGGCCAACCTTGTGCCCCTACTTACCAGTGTGTGTGATGAACAAAAGGAAACCTTCTGCCCTCAGCCAGAACACTGAAGATGGGTCATGGAAAGTAAATCTCATCAGGCTAGTCCCAACATAGAAGTAAAGAAGACACATGATCATTCATAAGGTTTTATTTTCTTTTAAACCCCCCAAAAAAACCACTCAACGCTCCCTCGTTGTTCCAGGTGCGGGCGCGTTGCACAAGGTCGTTCTCGTCAAGGACGGCACGGAGTCCCATATTATCGAAGAACTGAGACTGCTGAAGAAGCCGAAGCCCATCGAGACTCTTCTGATGGTCCCCAACAAGGTACAAAGAGATCGCCTCCCGGCATGTGCCGAATCGGGAGTTTTGGGTATCTGCAAACTCGGGACGTGAACATGAGCTTTCATGGCATCCCAGTCTTAGTCCGGAGGGTTCAATATTGAGTTGGCCCTTTGCAGCTATAACAGCTTCACCTCTTCTGGGAAGGCCGTCCACAAGGTTTAGGAGGGTGTCTATGGGAATGTTTGACCATTCTTCCAGAAGAGCATTTGTGAGGTCAGGCACACGAGAAGAAGACCTGGCTCTCAGTCTCCTCTCTAATTCTTCCCAAAGGTGTTCTATGGGGTTGAGGTCAGGTATGTTCCTCCACCCCAAACTCGCTCATCCATGTCTTTATGGACCTTGCTTTGTGCACTGGTCCAAACCATTTAGAGAAGGGGGGATTATAGTGTTGGGTTGTTTTTCAGGGGTTGGGCTTGGCCCCTTAATTCCAGTGAAGGGAACTCTTAAGGCTTCAGCCAACCAAGACATTTTGGACAATTTCATGCCCCCAACTTTGTGGGATCAGTTTGGGGACGGCCCCTTCCTGTTCCAACATGACTGCCCACCAGTGCACAAAGCAAGGTCCATAAAGACATGGATGAGCGAGTTTGAGGTGGAGCAACTTGACTGGCCTGCACAGAGTCCTGACCTCAACCTGATAGAACACCTTTGTGATGAATTAGAGCCAAGACTGTGAGCCAGGCCTTCTCAACCAACATCAGTGCCTGACCTCACAAAGGGGCTTCTGGAAGAATGGTCAAACATTCCCATTGACACATCTCCTAAACCTTGTGGACGGCCTTCCCAGAGGAGTTGAAGCTGTTAAAGCTGGAAAGGGCCAACTCGATATTGAACCCTACGGACTAAGATTGGGATGTCATTAATGTTCATGTGCGTGTAAAGGCAGGCGTCCCAATACTATTGGTAATATAGAGTATTTGATCTCGTTTTTGTATTGAGTAACCATGGGGGAGGGGGCCGGGAAAGGGGAGGGGGCCGGGAAAGGGGAGGGCGGGAGGGGGCCGGGAAAAGGGGAGGGCGGGAGGGGGCCGGGAAAAGGGGAGGGCGGGAGGGGGCCGGGAAAAGGGGAGGGCGGGAGGGGGCCGGGAAAAGGGGAGGGTGGGAGGGGGCCGGGAAAAGGGGAGGGCGGGAGGGGAAGCTGCCCTGGGAGCAGTGAAGTAAGGGGGCAAAAAAAATTGATGCAGAGTGGTACATCCATTCTACGACATAGATTAATGGTGGGTAGAGTAATTCTGGACCCTTGCCTTGGGCGCTGTCCGGGTACTGGTTGGGGGTGGGGGAGGGGGTTCATTGATTAGGAAAAGAACCCGAAACATGAGTATTCCTGTCTGTGTGCCGATGTTGATGATCAGTTCCCAGCCAAGCTGACCGTTATCTCCTCTTGCAGAAGCTCCTGTACGTGGGCACGACGGACGGCATCCTCCAGGTGCCCGTAGCCAACTGCAGCGTCTACAGGAGCTGCTTCGAGTGCGTCCTAGCCCGGGACCCGTACTGCGCCTGGAACAAGGACGCCAACCAATGCCAGAGCCTCCCGACCAATCCCAACGCCAAGTGAGTATTGCATGAAACGCGTCAGTAATTAATGGGACTGCAAAGCAGGGAGGACCGCACTGGACCCCACATCACCGCATGGTGGTCATGTTCAACGGTGCTTACAGGTTTAGACCCCATTATATGTGGTTATAGCCGGCGGCACTGATCATTCGGGGGAAAAAACTGACAGGCTGGTGGTACCGAAGTCCATTTGGTAGATTGACCTCTGTACAACCAGCCTGCCCATACATGGATCGAATTTCGGACAACCCCTACTGAACTAGCTGAATTTCAATCCATGTATGGCCGACCTTAACTGCTTGCCGCCCAGCCATCATTTTTACAATAGGCCGGGCGGCAAGCAGTTAAGGCGGCCATACATGGATTGAAATTCAGCTAGTTCAGTAGGGGTTGTCCGAAATTCGATCCATGTATGGGCAGGCTGGTTGTACAGAGGTCAATCTACCGAATGGACTTCGGTACCACCAGCCTGTCAGTTTTTTTTCCCCGAATGATCAGTGCCGCCGGCTATAACCACATATAATGGGGTCTAAACCTGTACCATTCGGTAGATTGACCTCTGTACAACCAGCCTGCCCATACATGGATCAAATTTCGGACAACCCCTACTGAACTAGCTGAATTTCAATCCATGTATGGCCGCCTTAACTGCTTGTAGAAATTGTAAAAATGATGGCTGGGCGGGAATCATATGATGTCCTCCCAGGATCTGTGCACAGGAGACACAGCCAATGACAGATCAGTGTACCAGCCAGCTGCTGCTACCTTGTGATCGCTGTGACCAATCACAGCAGATCACATGTCAATTGTACACAATGAATGGCTTTGCTTCATGCTTTCCTTGTGTACTATTGTATTGATCTCCGTGATTGGTCACAGTGATTACATGGTACAGACAGGGCTAATCGCGGACCTTCTGTATCATGTGATCTCTGATTGGTCATCACATGGTACAGGCAGGGCCAACCACGGCCCATCTGCACCATGTGATCGGTTATGGTCATCACATGGGGCCAACCAGGGCCCCATCTGTACTATGTGATTTCTGTGATCGGTCATGGTCATCACATGGTACAGATGGGGCCAACCACAGCCCATCTGCACCATGTGATCACTGTGATCGGACATGGTAAAGACGGGGCTAACCACGACCCATGTGCACCATGCGATCTCTGTGATCGGTCATAACATGGTACAGGCAGGGGCAACCACGGCCCATCTGCACCATGTGATCGGTTATGGTCATCAGATGGGGCCAACTACGGCCCATCTGTACCATGTGATTTCTGTGATCGGTCATGGTCATAACATGGTACAGGCAGGGCCAACCACGGCCCATCTGCACCATGTGATCGGTTATGGTCATCACATGGTACAGATGGGGCCAACCACGGCCCATCTGCACCATGTGATCACTGTGATAGGACATGGTAAAGACGGGGCTAACCACGACCCATGCGCACCATGCGATCTCTGTGATCGGTCATTACATGGTACAGGCAGGGCCAACCACAGCCCATCTGCACCATGTGATCTCTGTGATTGGTCATAGTGATAACATGGTGCAGAGGGGTCGTGTTTGGCCTTGTCTGTGCCATGTGATCACTGTGACCGGTCATGGTCATAACATGGTACAGGCAGGGCCAACCATGGCCCATCTGCACCATGTGATCGGTCATGGTCATCACATGGTACAGATGGGGCCAACCACAGCCCATCTGCACCATGTGATCACTGTGATCGGACATGGTAAAGACGGGGCTAACCACGACCCATGTGCACCATGCGATCTCTGTGATCGGTCATAACATGGTACAGGCAGGGGCAACCACGGCCCATCTGCACCATGTGATCGGTTATGATCATCAGATGGGGCCAACCACGGCCCATCTGTACCATGTGATTTCTGTGATCGGTCATGGTCATAACATGGTACAGGCAGGGCCAACCACGGCCCATCTGCACCATGTGATCACTGTGATCGGACATGGTAAAGACGGGGCTAACCACGACCCATGCGCACCATGCGATCTCTGTGATCGGTCATAACATGGTACAGGCAGGGCCAACCACAGCCCATCTGCACCATGTGATCTCTGTGATTGGTCATAGTGATAACATGGTGCAGAGGGGTCGTGGTTGGCCTTGTCTGTGCCATGTGATCACTGTGACCAGACAAGGCCAACCAAAGCCCATCTGTACCATGTGATTAGCTGTGGCTAATCACAAGTAATCACAACAATACACACATAAAAAATGGTTGTTTATAACCGCCATTTTCACCGTTTATAAGCAATAAGTTACTTTTTTTTTCCTGAAACTTCCCTCTTAAAATGGATGTGCGTGTTATACGACGACAAATACGGTATATAAAATGATATTATATACATACACACTGAAAATATAATAATAAAAAAAATATGTTCACAATTTTTTTTTTTTTTTTTTTTTTTTTTTCCAAAAAAAAAAATTGCAAAAAAAATTACAACTTCAAAAAAAAAACTCGCCATGCCTCTTACTAATTACCTCAGACTGTCAACTTTCCAAAAAATAGGGGTGATTTGGAGCCATCAGTACATCAGGATTGGTCGATCGATCAGCGATATATCCCCATAGTGTGTGGACTCCATAACTTTCCTACAGAATAAATAATAGACACTGATTTGGGGGATTTTCAAAAAAGAAATGAAGCAGAATACATTTTTGGCCTAAATTTATAAAGAAAGATTATTTATTTGTAAAATGTTACAACTGAAACTAAGAAAAAAAACGCTTTAAAAAAAATAAAATAAAGTCTCTTTTCATTTATTTAGCAAAAAAAAAAAAAAAACCCCAGTTGGGATTAAATACCACCAAAAGAAAGCTAAAGAAAAAATAAAATAATGATAAAAATCTCATTTGGGTACAATGTTATACGATCGGGCAACTGTCATTCAACTTGTGACAGCGCTAAAACCTGAGAATTGGCCTGGGCAGGAAGGGGGTAAAAGTGCTGGTATTGAACCCCAATGGGCAGACAGACAGCAATATACACCTAGCAGAGGTTCTAACCCTTTCCCACTCTAATCTACACCAAATTAGGTGAAAAAAAATAAGTTTTTGTCTCAATTTGAGGCTTTAAAAGGTGAACTTCACCTTCTGTTCAGACTCGTCTCCTGGATTCTGATTGGAGGACACGTCCAATTGTACTCCTGCATTGTCACACGGGCTTCCGATGGTGACTACAAAGTGCCCATTACACAGATATGGTCTTCTGCTGTTGTCACCATCAGGAAACCCACCCTGAGAAATGCCGTGGCAGCCATTTCTGAAGTGCATGGAGACAGGAAGTGGCTGCAAAGAGGCTGCAGGAGATGATCAAAGAAGGGGCGAAAAAAACAGATTGAAAAACAAAATGACCGTTTATGATACACAGAGTACAGTAAATTTTTCTCCTTTTGATATACATTTAACTTTAAACCCCCATACGTATATATTTTTTTTTTATTTCCTTATTTTTTATTTAATTTAATTGTTTAATTTAATTTTTTATTTCAATTTTTTTATTTTTCTACTTTATTTCTTTTCTCAATTTTTTTTTTTCCTATTTAATGTTTTTACTTTTTATCTCAGATTTTTTTATACCAATTCATTAATTTCATTTTTCTACTATATTTTGTTTTCTCAATTTTTTCTTATTTCATTTATTTTTATTGCATTTTTTTTATATTTTTTATTTACTATTTCTTTTTACTTTATTTCATAGATTTTTTTTTTATTTCATTTATTTTTTCTTCTATTTCCTTTATTTTTTTGATTTTTCCTCTATTTAATTTATTTTTATTTCATTTATTTATTTGTTTTTATTGCATTTTTTTTATTTTTTCTATTCTATAGATCCAGGATATGCAATTAGCGGACCTCCAGCTGTTGCAGAACTACAAGTCCCATGAGTTATAGCAAGACTCTGTCAGCCATAAGCATGACACCCAGAGACAGAGGCATGATGGGACTTGTAGTTTTGCAACAGCTGGAGGTCCACTAATTGCATATCCCCTGCTATAGATTTTTATTTTTAATTTATTTTTTTCTACTTTCATTTATATATTTTTATTTAGTTTATTTTTTTAACTGCATTTATTTTTTAATATTTCTTTTTATTTAACATTTTTATTCCATTTTTCTACTTTATTTCTTTTGTCCATTTTTATTTTAAATTAAATAGATTTTTTATTTCATTCATTTTTCATTTTATTAATTTAATTTTTCTAATTTTTTTCTCTTTTTTTTTCTTTTTATTGCATTTTTTAAAATTTTTATATTTTTATTATTTCCTATTTCATTTTTCTTTTTCCTTTTTTCTTTTTAGTTCATTTTTATTTAATTTATATTTTTTTTTGATTACATTTTTATTTTTTTTACATTTTTATTACTTTTTATATTTCATTTCTTATTTCCCGTTACATTTTTTTTATTTATTTATTTTATTTAATTTTTAATTGTTTTAATTAATTAAATTTTTCTATTTTTATTGCTTTTTTATTTTTATATTTTATTTTTTGAATTTATTTTCTTTTTTTTCATTTTACTACTTTGTTGTTGTTTTTTTTTCAGTGTAACGGTTAAAGCTTATCTGAAATTTTAATGATTTGGGGCTTTGATCCTCATTCGCCTACAAATGCAGAGCAAAGTAAAAAATACCTTCTTGTTTTTTGTTTTTCCAGCGAATGGCTACAAGATATTGAGACGAGCAACCCCAACATCACGTGCTTGAGCCCCCCGCCAAGAGGCAGAGCGCCGCGCCCCGGCCAGGATGCCGACAACCCGCCGCTGCGAGGTGAGGTCACATCCGGGGAGGAACGCCGTTCCTAAAGAGCAAAGACCACGTGACATTTAAAAAAAAAAAAAAAAAAAATGCTGGAATTTGTCATAATTTAATGTCTCGGTAGCAACATATAAAAAAGACAAAAAAAACATCGAAAATTCCCCATAAATGCGCCGCAATATAATAACAAACGCCCCAAACCCACACCGAGTATGAAAGGACGCAGCTCCACCAATTAGGACGCACTACCCCACCACCTTTAGAATTAATTAAATGCCCCAGGACCTCCTTATACTTAATAAAATACCCCAGGACTACACAACCTTATAAGGGGGTCACGGGGCATTTTAATTATAAGGGGGGTCATGTAGTCCTGGGGTATTTAATCATAATTAATAAAATACCCCAGGACTACATGACCCCCCCCCCTCCCTTATAATTAATAAAATGCTCCCAGACCCCCTTATAATTAATACCCCAGGACTACGTGACCTTATAATAAAATACCCCAGCACTACATGACCCCCTTATAATTAATAAAATACCCCAGGACTACATGACCTCCTTATAATTAAATTCCCCCGTGGCTTCCTTATAATTAATAAAATACCCCAAGACTACATGACCTCCTTATAATTAAATTCCCCCGTGGCTTCCTTATAATTAATAAAATACCCCAAGACTACATGACCCCCTTTATAATTATAAGGAGGTCACGGGGCATTTTACTAATTGATTAAATACCCCAGGACTACATGACCCCCCTTATAACTGATAATTACAAGGTCATGTGGTCCTAGGGTATTTTAGCAATTATAAGGTCATGTAGTCCTGGGGTATGTTAATAAAAAATACCCCAGGACTACATGGCCCCCTTATAATTAAATACCCCAGGACTACATGACCTCCTTTTTATAATTAAACTCCCCGGGACCTCCTTTATAATTAAATGCCCCCAGGGCCCCCTTGTAATTAAGTAAAAAAAAATACCCCAGGACTACATGACCTTCTTATAATTAAATAAACGTCCCAGGACTGCCGTAAAATTGTCCAGGACTACATGATCTTATAAATAAAATACCCCGTGGCCCCTTTTATAAATTAATAAAATGCCCCAGAACTACATGACCTCTTTATAATAAAATGCCCCAGGACTACATGACCTCTTTATAATTAAATGCCCCATGACTTCCTTATAATTAATAAAATGCCCCGTGACCTGCTTATAATGAATAAAATACCCCAAGACTACATGACCTCCTTTATAATTCCCCATAACCTCCTTTATAATTAAATGCCTCCAGGACCCCCTTATAATTAAGAAAAAAATACCCCAGGACTACATGACCTTCTTATAATTAAACATCCCAGGACTGCCTTATAATTAATAAAATTGCACAGGACTACATGATCTTATAAATTAATAAAATACCCCGTGACCCCTTTTATAACCAATTAAAATGTCCCCAATGACCTCCTTTATAATTAAATAAATGCCCCAGGACCTCCTTATAATAATTGATAAAAAATACCTCAGGACTACTACATGACCTCCTTATAATTAATTAAATGCCCCAGGACTACATGACCTCCTTATAAATTAATAAAAATGCCCCAGTACCGCCTTGTAATTAATAAAATACCCCAGGACCTCCTTTAGTACACTACACCACCACCACAATTCCCCCACCTCGATAGACTGCTAATGCACAATTCCTCCAATCAAGTGCCAGTCCGTCCTCGTAGATTTTCCATCACTTCCTGTCTTGGTGACAACTTTGTCAGTACTAAAAGGCAGCGAGGGGAGAATTCTCCAATGAGCAAACAATAAGCAATTTGTTTCTGCCCCCAAACCCCCCCCCCCCCCCCAAAAAAAGTTTTTGGGACGCACGTTCACTTCAATTGATAAAATAATCCATTAGAAGTGTCTGATTGTTACCACTTACTAACCAGATAGATTTGGAGGCCTCAGGGGTAGGGGGGTGTGTTCAGGCTCAGCCAATGTATGGGGGGGGGGGTTGTTTGGGCTCAGCCAATGTACGGGGGGGGGGTTGTTTGGGCTCAGCCAATGTACGGGGGGGGGTTGTTTGGGCTCAGTCAATGTACGGGGGGGGGGGGTTGTTTGGGCTCAGTCAATGTACGGGGGGGGGGGGGGGGGGGTTGTTTGGGCTCAGCCAATGTACGGGGGGGTTGTTTGGGCTCAGCCAATGTACAGGGGGAGGGGTTGTTTGGGCTCAGCCAATGTACAGGGGGAGGGGTTGTTTGGGCTCAGCCAATGTACAGGGGGGGTGGTTTGGGCTCAGCCAATGTACAGGGGGGGGGTTGTTTGGGCTCAGCCAATGTACGGGGGGGGGGTTGTTTGGGCTCAGCCAATGTACGGGGGGGGGGGTCGTTTGGGCTAAGCCAATGTACGGGGGGGGGTCGTTTGGGCTAAGCCAATGTACGGGGGGGGGTCGTTTGGGCTAAGCCAATGTACGGGGGGGGGTTGTTTGGGCTCAGCCAATGTACGGGGGGGTTGTTTGGGCTCAGCCAATGTACGGGGGGGTTGTTTGGAGCCCAAACAACCCCCCCCCCGTACATTGGCTGAGCCCAAACAACCCCCCCCCCCCCGTACATTGGCTGAGCCCAAACAACCCCCCCCCCCCGTACATTGGTTGGCTGAGCCCAATGTATAGGGGGTTGTTTGGGCCAGGCTGTTGTACGGGGGGAGGGAAGGTGTTGGAGCTCAGCCAATGGGGGGGGGGGGGTGTTTAGGCTCAATGTACGGGTGAATTCATATTCTAAATGGTTTTTGTTTCTTCAGCTATGAACTACACGAGGAAGTACAACAGCATCCTGAATCTGGAGTGCCCTCAGATGTCCTCGCTGGCCACCTACAGTTGGAAGATCCCTAGCCAAGCCATAGGAAAGGAGATTGTCATCACGAAGGACACCTTGGTTACCATTGTGAGGGGCGACACGTTGGGCTTGTACGAGTGCTGGGCCGACGAGAAAGGGTTCAGGTACAAGGTAGCCCAGTACTGGGTCAAGGACCCCAATGGGGCAGGCGACGACTCTGACAGCGGCATATCCTTCAGCACCGACGAGCCCGACTATTACAAACCCTTTGTGGCGGTGACGGTGCTGTTGGCCCTGACGCTGAGCGCCTGTGTGTTCCTAGTCCTCTACAGCAGCCTGGACAAAATCAAGGCCAACCGGAAGATCCAGGGCTGCAGCACGCCGGAAACCGAGAAGCTGTCCGCCTCCAAACAGCCGGACAACACCCCGCTCAATGGCTTCTACAAGCACGCCAGGAACTTCGCCAAACCGTGCTGCGTGCCGATCGGTGGGACCGACGGGAAAATGGACTTGGACAACAACAGTGTGAGCCTGATGCCCAACGGCGGACCTTCAGGCGCGGCCTCTTCAGATGTCTAAGCGCTTTGCTGGCCGCTCTCGTCTTTGGGACCATGATCATCTCCGCCGGCTTTGGGCTACCTCAAGGACCCAAGAACGGTTTTGCTCACTCCGCACATTCAATGGTGGCCCCTTTTCGGCATGTCGAGAGTCTCTAGTGGCTCCTTGGGTTTTTTCGTGAAAAGCATTGGAAGCTCTTTGACCTAAAAAAAAAAAAAAAAAAAGAGAGACTTCTAAATCGTTAGAAACATCAAAGAGGACAAAAAAGCCTCAACTGTCAACTTCCAGGAGGACCAAAGCCCTTTTGGTGGGGGGTGTCCTGGGACTTCTCCTACAATGTGAACACCGCTGTAAATTTTATAAATATCTATCAAATCACTGCCGAACTTTCCATATCGACGAACGTACAAAGTGCCCGTGTCTGGGATTGTCCCCCATGAGCATACAAAGTACCGGCGTCTGGGATTGGGTGCCGAACGTTCATGTGGGGGGTGGACTCACCACCCAAAAAAAGGCTTCCATCGTTCATGAACCCCTGAGTTCCCGCTACCGCTTACCCACCACCATCATTGTAAGGAGGTCAAGACTCTTGGCTTTGAAAATACCTTGGCGGTGGGAGGCAAAGGAAGTCCAATCAGGGGATTTCAACACTTGGGCGGGGGTGTGTCCCAAAACCATATCAGCCAAGGGGGGAGGTGTCTGCAATTAAGGAGGTCTCGTTCTCACTGCCCAGGTAATACAACAGGAGAAGCAAGACTCTTGGCTTTGAAAAGACCTTGGCGGTGGGAGGCAAAGGAAGTCCAATCAGGGGATTTCAACACTTGGGCGGGGGGGGGGTGTCCCAAAACCATATCAGCCAATCTTGTTCTTGAATGTACAACTCCGGGGAGGGTCATCTCCCGTCCTTTTTCTATGCATCTGGAACAAGCGCCGGTGACCAGCCCTCCCAAAAATAACTGCTGGTTCCAGGTCAAGGACTCAACGTATGATGAGGAGGGCTACAGCTTCCGTCAGCAGTGAGCCCCCCCGCCCCCCACATTTCTATCCAGACATGTCCCGTCCAACCATAACAGAGTTTTGGGCAGAGCCAGCCTTTAAGTGGCGAGGGGGGGGGGGGGGTGTAAGAGAGCTCCACCCCCTCCTGCTTTCGAAGGACATTTTACTAAACTGCCAGCCCACGTGATGGGTGGGTGTGACCTGTGCATGTGGAACACGTGAGACGAACATGTAAATGTGACCGCATTGTGTGTAAGTGTGTGTGTGTGTGTGTGTGTCCACCAATCACCCTCCATGCAGCACGTCACATGTGTACGCGTGTCCAATCGTATGCTGCCGTGATATCTTGTGGTGTGTGGACTATGAAGGGGGGGGAGGGGGAGGGAGGTGAAGAAGTTTGTCTCCTGTTGTCGCAGTACCGTATCAGTATTATAGGGGGCGATGTGTGCATGAAAGTTTCTGCCAAGTCTGTAAGTTTTTTTGTTTTTTTGTTTTCTTTGTTTTTTAATATTTATAAGTGATTAAATGACCCCGCCTCTGTCGGGGGGTTCTGGTACTACGTGTGTGGGGGGTCTTATTCTGGTCTGTAATAATGTATTCCTACATCCTGCTATTTGTACTGCTGCTCTGTTCACCTCCCCACCCCCAACCGGTACCAGTGCCGTATACACCCCAGGCAGTCCTTGTGCCCACAAGAGACTCCACAATTACTGTGCAAGAAATTCACAGACACGCATAAACCTCAGAACAAAGGATCATTATAAAAGAATGTCCCTCTTCCGTTACATGTTGGGGTGTTTTGTTTTTCTGCACACTCCACGCAGACAGAGAGTGAACACTCTTAGCAAAGAATAGGCTCAAACACTTGTCGAGGGGTATGTAATGTACAGCACAGATCACAGCAGTAAGCACTATGTAACATACAGCATATAAAGTGTAGCGCTCATGGAAATATACCAAAACTGTGTTACATTTCTGGTCAGTGGGAGGAAATCATGTCCTAGCATACTCCTGTCCACCCCGTTACACATCACTGACTACTCCACACTGTAGACTGTGCTGTATATTACATACTCCTGTCTGATAAATAATACACACACACACCTTACATTCACCTAACCACTCCACCAGGTACGCTGTACTGTGTGCATTACCTACACTTGGCTGCCTCACTCTGTGTGCTGTGCTGTACATTACATACTCCTGTCTTTTCTACTTTGTTATAATATAACCCTGCATACACTTGACCTCCCCACCCTGTATGCTGTGCTGTGCATTACATACTTCTGTCTTCTCCACTCTATTATACTGTAACCTTACATAATCCTGACCTCCCCACCCTGTAAACTGTGCTGTACATTACATTATAATATAACAGCGTGGAGAAGTATGTAATGCACAGCTTACAGGGAGGGGAGGTCAGGATTATGTAAGGTTACAGTATAATAGAGTGGAGAAGACAGGATAAGTATGTAATGTACAGCACACCTTTACAGGGTGGGGAGGTCAGGATCATGTAAAACAATATAACAGCGTGGAGAATTATGTAATTTTACATAATCCTGACCTCCCCACCCTTTAAAAGGTGTTCTGTACATTACATACTTCTCCTGTCTTCTTCACTCTTATGTTATACTGAAACCTTACATAATCCTGACCTCCCCACCCTGTAAGCTGTGCTGTACATTACATACTTCTCCATGCTGTTATAATGTAATGTACAGCACAGCTTACAGGGTGGGGAGGTCAGGATTATGTAAGGTTACAGTATAATAGAGTGGAGAAGACAGGATAAGTATGTAATGTACAGCACACCTTTACAGGGTGGGGAGGTCAGGATTATGTAAGATTACATACTTCTCCACGCTGTTATATTATTTTACATGATCCTGACCGCCCCACCCTGTAAAGGTGTGCTCTACATTACATACTTATCCTGTCTTCTTCACTCTTATGTTATACTGTAACCTTACATAATCCTGACCTCCCCACCCTGTAAGCTGTCCTGTACATTACATTATAATATAACAGCGTGGAGAAGTATGTAATGCACAGCTTACAGGGTGGGGAGGTCAGGATTATGTAAGGTTACAGTATGATAGAGTGGAGAAGACAGGAGAGGTATGTAATGTACAGCACAGCATACAGGGTGGGGAGGTCAGGATTATGTAAGTTTACAGTATAACATAAGAGTGAAGAAGACAGGATAAGTATGTAATGTACAGCACACCTTTTACAGGGTGGGGCGGTCAGGATTATGTAAGATTATAATATAATATAACAGGGCGGAGAAGTATGTAATCTTACATAATCCTGACCTCCCCACCCTGTATGCTGTGCTGTACATTACATACTTCTCCTGTCTTCTCCACTCTATTATACTGTAACCTTACATAATCCTGACCTCCCCACCCTGTAAGCTGTACTGTACATTACATTATAATATAACAGCGTAGAGAAGTATGTAATGTACAGCACAGCTTACAGGGTGGGGAGGTCAGGATTATGTAAGGTTACAAGTATAACATAAGAGTGAAGAAGACTGGAGAAGTATGTAATGTACAGAACACCTTTTAAAGGGTGGGGGAGGTCAGGATTATGTAAGTTTACAGTATAACATAACAGAGTGAAGAAGACTGGAGAAGTATGTAATGTACAGCATACCTTTTAAAGGGTGGGGGAGGTCAGGATTATGCAAGATTACATACGTCTCCACGCTGTTATATTATACTGTAAACTTACATAATCCTGACCTCCCCCACCCTTTAAAAGGTATGCTGTACATTACATACTTCTCCTGTCTTCTCCACTCTGTTATGTTATACTGTAAACTTACATAATCCTGACCTCTCCACCCTGTAAAGCTGTGCAGTACATTACATACTCCTGTTTTACCATAATATAACGGTGCATACACCTGACCACCCCCCCCCCAACCCTACACGCTGTGCTGTACATTACATCCTGTCTTCTTCACTCTGTTATACTGTACTGCGAGCTTAAATAATCCTGACCACCACCCCACTCTATGTGCTGTACATTACATACTGTATGCTGTGTTGTCTCCATTTTGTTATACCACACTGTACATTACATACTCCTAATTATTATTATACAGGATTTATATAACGCCAACAGTTTGCGCTGCTCTTTTACAACACCATTTATGAATTTCAAAAGAGCCAACTCCCCTAAGCTACGAACCTTGCTAGAAGGCATGAATTGGGATGAAATCTTAGGAACAAAGAACACGGAGGAGGGAGGGGTGCGCTTTAAGAGCATATTAAATAAGGTCATTAGCCAATGCATCCAATTGGGTAATAACATTTAAAAGGGCGAACAATGTAAAAATGCATATAAAAGCAAAAAGGAGAAGGCCTTCAAATAATACAAGGCTGAGGGATCATCATCAGCATTCAGACTTTACAAAAAATGCAACAAGAAATGTAAGGGTGCAATAAGGACGGCTAAGATAGAACATGAAAGACACAGCGGCGGAGAGCAAAAAAAAAAAAAATCCCAGGAAATTCTTTAAGTTTGTAAACATAAAAAAAGAAAAGGGAGGACAGACCATACTGGCCCCATAAAGAATGAGATAGGACATCTGGTTACAAAGGATAGGGAGATGGCGAAGGTATCGAATTCATTCTTCATGAGGGAATCGGGGGGGGGGGGGGGGGCGCTTCAGTAACCAAAACTGCAGTGCTTATCCTCATGACACGTCACAGGAAGCACCTCCATGGTTAACAGAGGACAGACTTAAAATGAGACTTGGGAAACTTAACATTAAGAAATCACCGGGACCGGATGGCTTGCACCCGAGGGTACTTAGGGAACTCAGTCAAGTAATCGCCAGACCATTGTTCCTAATTTCTACTGACTGGAATGGTACCAGCTAACTGGAGAAAAGCTAATGTAGCACCAATATTTTTTTTCAAAGGGCCCAAAATACATCCCTGGGAATTACAGACCAGTCAGCCTAACATCAATAGTATGTAAACTCTTGGAGGGGATGATAAGGGACTGTATACAAGATTTTAGTAATGAGAACGGTACAGGGGCGGACTGACAACTCATGGGGCCCCCGGGCAATAGTAGATTAGGGGGGCCCCAGGCAATGAGAGATTATGGGCCCCCCAGGCAATCAGAGATTATGGGGCCACACAGTATACAATCACACAGTATACACAGACATGTTTCTATTGGCTGAGAAGGTACTGGAGAGTTGGGGCAGCTATAATCTCAGGATTTTTAGACCAAATGGATGTTGGTAAGGGACATTTCAGAGACGGATGTAAAAAAAAAAAAAACACAGAGTTTAACATACTGTCCCTGGTTTTACTGAGGCTGGCAACTCTGATGGGGCCCCCTAGTGGCCCGGGGGCCCTCGGGCAGTGCCCCCCTGGAACGGTATCATTAGCAGTAATCAGCATGGATTCATGAAGAATCGTTCTGACCTTCTATGAGGAGATGAGATGCCATCTAGATAAAGGAGGGCCCGTAGATGTGGTGTATCTAGATAAAGGAAGGCCCGTAGATGTGGTGTATCTAGATAAAGGAAGGCCCGTAGATATGGTGTATCTAGATCAGGGGTCTCCAAACTATGGCCCTCCAGTTCAGGAACTACAATTCCCATCATGCCTAGTCATGTCTGTGAATGTCAGAGTTTTACAATGCCTCATGAGAAGTGTAGTTCCGCAACAGCTGGAGGGCTGTAGTTTGGAGATCCCTGATCTAGATAAAGGAAGGCCCCATAGACGTGGTGTATCTGGATAAAGGAAGGCCCGTAGACGTTGTGTATCTAGAAAAAGGAAGGCCCGTAGACGTGGTGTATCTAGATAAAGGAAGGCCCGTAGACGCGGTTTATCTGGATTAAGGAAGGACCGTAGACGTGGTGTATCTAGATAAAGGAAGGCCCGTAGACGTGGTGTATCTAGATAAAGGAAGGCCCGTAGACGTGGTGTATCTAGATAAAGGAAGGCCCGTAGACGTGGTGTATCTGAATAAAGGAAGGCCCCGTAGACGTGGTGTATCTAGATAAAGGAAGGCCCGTAGACATGGTGTATCTAGATAAAGGAAGGCCCGTAGACGTGGTGTATCTAGATAAAGGAAGGCCCGTAGACGTGGTGTATCTGGATAAAGGAAGGCCCGTAGACGTGGTGTATCTAGATAAAGGAAGGCCCGTAGACGTGGTGTATCTGGATAAAGGAAGGCCCATAGACGTGGTGTATCTACATAAAGGAAGGCCCGTAGACATGGTGTATCTAGATAAAGGAAGACCCCTAGACGTGGTGTATCTAGATAAAGGAAGGCCCGTAGACATGGTGTATCTAGATAAAGGAAGGCCCGTAGACGTGGTGTATCTGGATAAAGGAAGGCCCGTATACGTGGTGTATCTGGATAAAGGAAGGCCCGTAGACATGGTGTATCTAGATAAAGGAAGGCCCGTAGATGTGGTGTATCTAGATCAGGGGTCTCCAAACTATGGCCCTCCAGTTCAGGAACTACAATTCCCATCATGCCTAGTCATGTCTGTGAATGTCAGAGTTTTACAATGCCTCATGAGAAGTGTAGTTCCGCAACAGCTGGAGGGCTGTAGTTTGGAGATCCCTGATCTAGATAAAGGAAGGCCCGTAGACATGGTGTATCTAGATAAAGGAAGGCCCGTAGACGTGGTGTATCTAGATAAGGGAAGGCCCGTAGACATGGTGTATCTAGATAAAGGAAGGCCCGTAGACATGGTGTATCTAGATAAAGGAAGGCCCGTAGACGTGGTGTATCTAGATAAGGGAAGGCCCGTAGACATGGTGTATCTAGATAAAGGAAGGCTCGTAGACGTGGTGTATCTAGATAAAGGAAGGCCCGTAGACGTGGGGTATCTAGATAAAGGAAGGCCCGTAGACGTGGTGTATCTAGATAAAGGGAGGCCCGTAGATGTGGTGTATCTGGATAAAGGAAGGCCCGTAGACGTGGTGTATCTAGATAAAGAAAGGCCCGTAGAGGTGGTGTATCTAGATAAAGGAAGGCCCGTAGACGTGGTGTATCTAGATAAAGGAAGGCCCGTAGACGTGGTGTATCTAGATAAAGGAAGGCCCGTAGAAGTGGTGTATCTAGATAAAGGAAGGCCCGTAGAAGTGGTGTATCTAGATAAAGGAAGGCCCGTAGAAGTGGTGTATCTGGATAAAGGAAGGCCCGTAGAAGTGGTGTATCTGGATAAAGGAAGGCCCGTAGAAGTGGTGTATCTTGATAAAGGAAGACCTGTAGACGTGGTGTATCTGGATAAAGGAAGGCCTGTAGACGTGGTGTATCTGGATAAAGGAAGGCCTGTAGACGTGGTGTATCTGGATAAAGGAAGGCCCGTAGACGTGGTGTATCTAGATAAAGGAAGGCCCGTAGACGTGGTGTATCTGGATAAAGGAAGGCCCATAGACGTGGTGTATCTACATAAAGGAAGGCCCGTAGACATGGTGTATCTAGATAAAGGAAGACCCCTAGACGTGGTGTATCTAGATAAAGGAAGGTCCATAGACGTGGTGTATCTAGATAAAGGAAGACCCGTAGATGTTGTGTATCTGGATAAAGGAAAGCCCGTAGACGTGGTGTATATAGATAAAGGAAGGCCCGTAGACGTGGTGTATCTGGATAAAGGAAGGCCTGTAGACGTGGTGTATCTAGCTAAAGGAAAGCCCGTAGACTTGGTGTATCTAGATAAAGGAAGGCCCGTAGACGTGGTGTATCTAGATAAAGGAAGGCCTATAGACGTGGTGTATCTAGATAAAGGAAGGCCCGTAGACGTGGTGTATCTAGATAAAGGAAGGCCCGTAGACGTGGTGTATCTAGATAAAGGAAGGCCCGTAGACGTGGTGTATCTAGATAAAGGAAGGCCCGTAGACGTGGTGTATCTAGATAAAGGAAGGCCCGTAGACGTGGTGTATCTAGATAAAGGAAGGCCCGTAGACGTGGTGTATCTGGATAAAGGAAGGCCCGTAGAAGTGGTGTATCTAGATAAAGGAAGGCCCGTAGACGTGGTGTATCTAGATAAAGGAAGACCCCTAGATGTGGTGTATCTAGATAAAGGAAGGCCCCTAGATGTGGTGTATCTAGATAAAGGAAGGCCTGTAGACGTGGTGTATCTACATAAAGGAAGGCCCGTAGACATGGTGTATCTGGATAAAGGAAGGCCCGTAGACGTGGTGTATCTAGATAAAGGAAGACCCTTAGACGTGGTGTATCTACATAAAGGAAGGCCCGTAGACATGGTGTATCTAGATAAAGGAAGACCCCTAGACGTGGTGTATCTAGATAAAGGAAGGTCCGTAGACGTGGTGTATCTAGATAAAGGAAGACCCCTAGACGTGGTGTATCTAGATAAAGGAAGGCCCGTAGACGTGGTGTATCTAGATAAAGGAAGGCCCGTAGACGTGGTGTATCTAGATAAAGGAAGGCCCGTAGACGTGGTGTATCTGGATAAAGGAAGGCCCGTAGACGTGGTGTATCTGGATAAAGGAAGGCCCGTAGACGTGGTGCATCTAGATAAAGGAAGGCCCGTAGAAGTGGTGTATCTAGATAAAGGAAGGCCCGTAGAAGTGGTGTATCTAGATAAAGGAAGGCCCGTAGACGTGGTGTATCTAGATAAAGGAAGGCCCGTAGACGTGGTGTATCTGGATAAAGGAAGGCCCGTAGACGTGGTGTATCTAGATAAAGGAAGACCCTTAGACGTGGTGTATCTACATAAAGGAAGGCCCGTAGACATGGTGTATCTAGATAAAGGAAGACCCCTAGACGTGGTGTATCTAGATAAAGGAAGGTCCGTAGACGTGGTGTATCTAGATAAAGGAAGACCCCTAGACGTGGTGTATCTAGATAAAGGAAGGCCCGTAGACGTGGTGTATCTAGATAAAGGAAGGCCCGTAGACGTGGTGTATCTAGATAAAGGAAGACCCCTAGACGTGGTGCATCTACATAAAGGAAGGCCCGTAGACATGGTGTATCTAGATAAAGGAAGACCCCTAGACGTGGTGTATCTACATAAAGGAAGGCCCGTAGAAATGGTGTATCTAGATAAAGGAAGACCCCTAGACGTGGTGTATCTAGATAAAGGAAGGTCCGTAGATGTGGTGTATCTAGATAAAGGAAGGCCTGTAGACATGGTGTATCTAGATAAAGGAAGGCCTGTAGACATGGTGTATCTAGATAAAGGAAGACCCCTAGACGTGGTGTATCTAGATAAAGGAAGGTTCGTAGACGTGGTGTATCTAGATAAAGGAAGGCCCGTAGACGTGGTGTATCTAGATAAAGGAAGGCCCGTAGATGTGGTGTATCTGGATAAAGGAAGGCCCGTAGACGTGGTGTATCTAGATAAAGGAAGGCCCGTAGACGTGGTGTATCTGGATAAAGGAAGGCCCATAGACGTGGTGTATCTACATAAAGGAAGGCCCGTAGACATGGTGTATCTAGATAAAGGAAGACCCCTAGACGTGGTGTATCTAGATAAAGGAAGGTCCGTAGACGTGGTGTATCTAGATAAAGGAAGACCCGTAGATGTTGTGTATCTGGATAAAGGAAAGCCCGTAGACGTGGTGTATATAGATAAAGGAAGGCCCGTAGACGTGGTGTATCTGGATAAAGGAAGGCCTGTAGACGTGGTGTATCTAGCTAAAGGAAAGCCCGTAGATGTGGTGTATCTAGATAAAGGAAGGCCCGTAGACGTGGTGTATCTAGATAAAGGAAGGCCTATAGACGTGGTGTATCTAGATAAAGGAAGGCCCGTAGACGTGGTGTATCTAGATAAAGGAAGGCCCGTAGACGTGGTGTATCTAGATAAAGGAAGGCCCGTAGACGTGGTGTATCTAGATAAAGGAAGGCCCGTAGACGTGGTGTATCTGGATAAAGGAAGGCCCGTAGACGTGGTGTATCTGGATAAAGGAAGGCCCGTAGAAGTGGTGTATCTAGATAAAGGAAGGCCCGTAGACGTGGTGTATCTAGATAAAGGAAGACCCCTAGACGTGGTGTATCTACATAAAGGAAGGCCCGTAGACATGGTGTATCTAGATAAAGGAAGACCCCTAGACGTGGTGTATCTAGATAACGGAAGGTCCGTAGACGTGGTGTATCTAGATAAAGGAAGACCCCTAGACGTGGTGTATCTAGATAAAGGAAGGCCCGTAGACGTGGTGTATCTAGATAAAGGAAGACCCCTAGACGTGGTGTATCTAGATAAAGGAAGGCCCGTAGACGTGGTGTATCTAGATAAAGGAAGACCCCTAGACGTGGTGTATCTACATAAAGGAAGGCCCGTAGACATGGTGTATCTAGATAAAGGAAGACCCCTAGACGTGGTGTATCTACATAAAGGAAGGCCCGTAGACATGGTGTATCTAGATAAAGGAAGACCCCTAGACGTGGTGTATCTAGATAAAGGAAGGTCCGTAGATGTGGTGTATCTAGATAAAGGAAGGCCTGTAGACATGGTGTATCTAGATAAAGGAAGGCCTGTAGACATGGTGTATCTAGATAAAGGAAGACCCCTAGACGTGGTGTATCTAGATAAAGGAAGGTTCGTAGACGTGGTGTATCTAGATAAAGGAAGGCCCGTAGACGTGGTGTATCTAGATAAAGGAAGGCCCGTAGATGTGGTGTATCTGGATAAAGGAAGGCCCGTAGACGTGGTGTATCTGGATAAAGGAAGGCCCGTAGACGTGGTGTATCTGGATAAAGGAAGGCCTGTAGACATGGTGTATCTAGATAAAGGAAGACCCCTAGACGTGGTGTATCTAGATAAAGGAAGGTTCGTAGACGTGGTGTATCTAGATAAAGGAAGGCCCGTAGACGTGGTGTATCTAGATAAAGGAAGGCCCGTAGACGTGGTGTATCTAGATAAAGGAAGGCCCGTAGAAGTGGTGTATCTGGATAAAGGAAGGCCAGTAGAAGTGGTGTATCTAGATAAAGGAAGGCCCGTAGAAGTGGTGTATCTGGATAAAGGAAGGCCCGTAGAAGTGGTGTATCTAGATAAAGGAAGGCCCGTAGACATGGTGTATCTGGATAAAGGAAGGCCCGTAGACGTGGTGTATCTGGATAAAGGAAGGCCCGTAGATGTGGTGTATCTGGATAAAGGAAGGCCCGTAGACGTGGTGTATCTGGATAAAGGAAGGCCCGTAGACGTGGTGTATCTGGATAAAGGAAGGCCCGTAGATGTTGTGTATCTGGATAAAGGAAAGCCCGTAGACGTGGTGTATATAGATAAAGGAAGGCCCGTAGACGTGGTGTATCTGGATAAAGGAAGGCCTGTAGACGTGGTGTATCTAGCTAAAGGAAAGCCCGTAGACTTGGTGTATCTAGATAAAGGAAGGCCCGTAGAGGTGGTGTATCTAGTTAAAGGAAGGTCTGTAGATGTGGTGTATCTAGATAAAGGAAGGCCCGTAGATGTGGTGTATCTAGATAAAGGAAGGCCCGTAGACGTGGTGTATCTGGATAAAGGAAGGCCCGTAGATGTGGTGTATCTAGCTAAAGGAAAGCCCGTAGATGTGGTGTATCTAGATAAAGGAAGGCCCGTAGATGTGGTGTATCTAGCTAAAGGAAAGCCCGTAGATGTGGTGTATCTAGATAAAGGAAGGCCCGTAGACGTGGTGTATCTAGATAAAGGAAGGCCTATAGACGTGGTGTATCTAGATAAAGGAAGGCCCGTAGACGTGGTGTATCTAGATAAAGGAAGGCCCGTAGACGTGGTGTATCTAGATAAAGGAAGGCCCGTAGACGTGGTGTATCTAGATAAAGGAAGGCCCGTAGAAGTGGTGTATCTAGATAAAGGAAGGCCTGTAGACGTGGTGTATCTAGATAAAGGAAGACCCCTAGATGTGGTGTATCTAGATAAAGGAAGGCCCGTAGATGTGGTGTATCTACATAAAGGAAGGCCCGTAGACGTGGTGTATCTGGATAAAGGAAGGCCCGTAGACGTCGTGTATCTGGATAAAGGAAGGCCCATAGATGTGGTGTATCTAGATAAAGGAAGGCCCGTAGACGTGGTGTATCTAGATAAAGGAAGGCCCGTAGACGTGGTGTATCTAGATAAAGGAAGGCCCGTAGACGTGGTGTATCTAGATAAAGGAAGGCCCGTAGACGTGGTGTATCTAGATAAAGGAAGGCCCGTAGACGTGGTGTATCTGGATAAAGGAAGGCCCGTAGAAGTGGTGTATCTAGATAAAGGAAGGCCCGTAGACGTGGTGTATCTAGATAAAGGAAGGCCCGTAGACGTGGTGTATCTAGATAAAGGAAGGCCCGTAGAAGTGGTGTATCTAGATAAAGGAAGGCCCGTAGACGTGGTGTATCTGGATAAAGGAAGGCCCGTAGACGTGGTGTATCTAGATAAAGGAAGACCCCTAGACGTGGTGTATCTACATAAAGGAAGGCCCGTAGACATGGTGTATCTAGATAAAGGAAGACCCCTAGACGTGGTGTATCTAGATAAAGGAAGGTCCGTAGACGTGGTGTATCTAGATAAAGGAAGACCCCTAGACGTGGTGTATCTAGATAAAGGAAGGCCCGTAGACGTGGTGTATCTAGATAAAGGAAGGCCCGTAGACGTGGTGTATCTAGATAAAGGAAGGCCCGTAGATGTGGTGTATCTAGATAAAGGAAGACCCCTAGACGTGGTGTATCTACATAAAGGAAGGCCCGTAGACATGGTGTATCTAGATAAAGGAAGACCCCTAGATGTGGTGTATCTAGATAAAGGAAGGTCCGTAGATGTGGTGTATCTAGATAAAGGAAGGCCTGTAGACATGGTGTATCTAGATAAAGGAAGGCCTGTAGACATGGTGTATCTAGATAAAGGAAGACCCCTAGACGTGGTGTATCTAGATAAAGGAAGGCCCGTAGAAGTGGTGTATCTAGATAAAGGAAGGCCCGTAGACGTGGTGTATCTAGATAAAGGAAGGCCCGTAGACGTGGTGTATCTAGATAAAGGAAGGCCCGTAGACGTGGTGTATCTAGATAAAGGAAGGCCCGTAGACGTGGTGTATCTGGATAAAGGAAGGCCCGTAGAAGTGGTGTATCTAGATAAAGGAAGGCCCGTAGACGTGGTGTATCTGGATAAAGGAAGGCCCGTAGACGTGGTGTATCTAGATAAAGGAAGACCCCTAGACGTGGTGTATCCACATAAAGGAAGGCCCGTAGACATGGTGTATCTAGATAAAGGAAGGCCCGTAGACGTGGTGTATCTAGATAAAGGAAGACCCCTAGACGTGGTGTATCTAGATAAAGGAAGGCCCGTAGACGTGGTGTATCTAGATAAAGGAAGGCCCGTAGACGTGGTGTATCTAGATAAAGGAAGGCCCGTAGACGTGGTGTATCTACATAAAGGAAGGCCCGTAGACATGGTGTATCTAGATAAAGGAAGACCCCTAGACGTGGTGTATCTAGATAAAGGAAGGTCCGTAGATGTGGTGTACCTAGATAAAGGAAGGCCTGTAGACGTGGTGTATCTAGATAAAGGAAGGCCCGTAGACATGGTGTATCTAGATAAAGGAAGACCCGTAGACGTGGTGTATCTGGATAAAGGAAGGTTCGTAGACGTGGTGTATCTAGATAAAGGAAGGCCCGTAGACGTGGTGTATCTAGATAAAGGAAGGCCCATAGACGTGGTGTATCTAGATAAAGGAAGGCCCATAGACGTGGTGTATCTGGATAAAGGAAGGTTCGTAGACGTGGTGTATCTAGATAAAGGAAGGCCCGTAGACGTGGTGTATCTAGATAAAGGAAGGCCCGTAGACGTGGTGTATCTAGATAAAGGAAGGCCCGTAGACGTGGTGTATCTAGATAAAGGAAGGCCCATAGACGTGGTGTATCTGGATAAAGGAAGGTTCGTAGACGTGGTGTATCTAGATAAAGGAAGGCCCGTAGACGTGGTGTATCTAGATAAAGGAAGGCCCGTAGACGTGGTGTATCTAGATAAAGGAAGGCCCGTAGACGTGGTGTATCTAGATAAAGGAAGGCCCGTAGACGTGGTGTATCTAGATAAAGGAAGGCCCGTAGATGTGGTGTATCTAGATAAAGGAAGGCCCGTAGACGTGGTGTATCTAGATAAAGGAAGGCCCGTAGACGTGGTGTATCTAGATAAAGGAAGGCCCGTAGATGTGGTGTATCTAGATAAAGGAAGGCCCGTAGACGTGATGTATCTGGATTCTGTAAAAGCATTTGACACAGTTCCCCATAAAGGTTTACTGTACAAAATAAGGTCGGTTGGCATGGACCATAGGGTGAGTACATGGATTGAAAACTGGCTACAAGGGTGAGTTCAGAGGGTGGTGATAAATGGGGAGTACTCGGAATGGTCGGGGGTGGGTAGTGGGGTCCCCCAGGGTTCTGTGCTGGGACCATTCCTGTTTAATGTGTTCATAGATGACCTGGAGGAGGGGGATGGGGGAAATCTCTGTATTTGCGGAGGATACTAAGCTAAGCAGGGCAATAACTTCTCCGCAGGATGTGGAAACCTTCCAAGAAGATCTGAACAAATGAATGGGGGGAGGGGCAACTACATGGCAATGTAGAAAAATGTAAAATAATGCATTTGGGTGGCAAAAACATGAATGCAATCCATAGACTGGGGGGAGAACCTCTGGGGATGGAGAAGGACCTGGGGGTCCTAGTAGATGATGGGCTCAGCAATGCCAAGCTGCTGCTAACAAAGCAAACAGAATATTGGCATTAAAAAGAGATCAACAAGAATTCTCCCCTCTACAAGTACTCTGGTCCGGCCGCACCTGGAGTATAACTGTGCAGAACCTGAACGACCGCAACATAGAGGGATATACAATGTAACACTGACATATAATCACACGCATGGGTTGGACTTGATGGACTTGTGTCCTTTTTCGACCTCACCTACTATGTAACTATGACCACACATTGTACACTACACACTCCTACTGACCACACTTTGGTCTGCCCCACGCACTGTGCTGAACTGGAACATTTCATACTCCTGACCTCCCCGCTCTGTAGGATGTTCTTTATATTACATTGTGCTGTACATTACATACTCCCGACTCCTCCACCTTAATGTACCGATCTCCAGAGATCCGCATTTCATGGTGGAGTAAAAAAGGAGCCGACCAATGATAAGGAGATCTCTAATATTCTGCAGATTATCCCACCACTGACCCCTCTAGAGATCTGCAGAACATCGCTCCCTCCCATCCCCCCTCCTGACAGATCCATATTGATATATTCTGCAGATTATCCCATCACTGACCCCTCTAGAGATCTGCAGAACATCGCTCCCTCCCCTCCCCCTCCTGACAGATCCATATTGATATATTCTGCAGATTATCCCATCACTGACCCCTCTAGAGATCTGCAGAACATCGCTCCCTCCCCTCCCCCCTCCTGACAGATCCATATTGATATATTCTGCAGATTATCCCATCACTGACCCCTCTAGAGATCTGCAGAACATCGCTCCCTCCCCTCCCCCTCCTGACAGATCCATATTGATATATTCTGCAGATTATCCCATCACTGACCCCTCTAGAGATCTGCAGAACATCGCTCCGTCCCCTCCTGACAGATCCATATTGATATATTCTGCAGATTATCCCATCACTGACCCCTCTAGAGATCTGCAGAGCATCGCTCCGTCCCCTCCTGACAGATCCATATTGATATATTCTGCAGATTATCCCATCACTGACCCCTCTAGAGATCTGCAGAGCATCGCTCCCTCCCCTCCTGACAGATCCATATTGATATATTCTGCAGATTATCCCATCACTGACCTCCTCTAGAGATCTGCAGAACATCGCTCCCTCCCATCCCCCCTCCTGACAGATCCATATTGATATATTCTGCAGATTATCCCATCACTGACCTCTCTAGAGATCTGCAGAACATCGCTCCCTCCCCTCCCCCCTCCTGATATATTCTGCAGATTATCCCATCACTGACCTCCTCTAGAGATCTGCAGAACATCGCTCCCTCCCATCCCCCCTCCTGACAGATCCATATTGATATATTCTGCAGATTATCCCATCACTGACCCCTCTAGAGATCTGCAGAACATCGCTCCCTCCCATCCCCCCCTCCTGACAGATCCATATTGATATATTCTGCAGATTATCTCATCACTGACCCCTCTAGAGATCTGCAGAACATCGCTCCCTCCCATCCCCCCTCCTGACAGATCCATATTGATATATTCTGCAGATTATCCCATCACTGACCCCTCTAGAGATCTGCAGAACATCGCTCCCTCCCATCCCCCCCTCCTGACAGATCCATATTGATATATTCTGCAGATTATCTCATCACTGACCCCTCTAGAGATCTGCAGAACATCGCTCCCTCCCATCCCCCCTCCTGACAGATCCATATTGATATATTCTGCAGATTATCCCATCACTGACCTCTCTAGAGATCTGCAGAACATCGCTCCCTCCCCCCCCCCTCCTGACAGATCCATATTGATATAATCTGCAGATTATCTCATCACTGGCCTCTCTAGAGATCTGCAGAACATCGCTCCCTCCCCTCCCCCCTCCTGACAGATCCATATTGATATATTCTGCATATTATCCCATTCCCATCACTGACCTCTCTAGAGATCTGCAGAATATCGCTCCCTCCCCTCCCCCTCCTGACAGATCCATATTAATATATTCTGCAGATAATCCCATCACTGACCCCTCTAGAGATCTGCAGAACATCACTCCCTCCCCTCCCCCTCCTGACAGATCCATATTAATATATTCTGCAGATGATCCCATGATAGGGATCCTGATGGTGAGTTTTCATAATCAACCAGCAGATGGCAGCATTGCACCACTCATTTTGTAATGCAGACTACAAGCTCCCAGTCAGAGATATATATATATATATATATATAGACATATACACACACACACACTGTATACAGGAGAGGTCCTAACATCTCCGGCTTTGGAGGACACCTGATGAGACACAACAACCTTCCTCTGAAGTCACCGCACACTGCGAGCTTCTCACAATGTGCATTAGAAGCTGCAGCAAGTCGACAGAGGCCCGGTGATGACGTCACCCCGCTGGCCCCTCCCACCAGACACGATCTGCCTGCATTGCATAGAGAAGCACAGAGAACCGGTGATGACATCACCCTGTTGGCCCCTCCCACCAGCCACGATCTGCCTGCACTCCATAGAGAAGAACAGAGACATGACATCACAGTGATGACATCACTGGGTGTAAAATAAGGAATATAATAAAAATGGAAAGGTTGTCTATTGTATTGGGGGAAGCAGGGAAGGCCCTAATATGAAATAATAAACAATAGAATGGGACTCACCGTCACCCCAGAAGAGGGCGCTCCGCTCCCCATCATCTACGGCCGAGGACTTGAGGGGAGGAGCCAACGATCTCCGTCATCGGAAAGGAGAGGAGCGACATAAATCCGGGGAAAATCCCGATACATTGTGGAAAGGTTCTTCCCTTCTGGATATAGGATCAGGCACCCAACGAGGTGACGCGGGGGAGGGGAGGGCCGCGGTGACCCACCTCCAGATAAAGAAAATGGGTGTGGCCCAACTCACCCGGATTCCCCCCCCCTCCCCCAGTGATCACATCCAATCTTTACATCGATTGTGTACATAGACGATCAGCATGAAAACCGATCCGCGGTCATCTGTGGTAAAAGGGGAAAAAAAAAAAGTATCAGAAAAAAAATGTCAGTAAAATTAAACAAAGTGTCAGTAAAAGTGAAGTATAAATAAAAGGAAACACAGTATTAGTAAAAGGAAAGAAAGTATCAATACATGAATCAGTAGAAGGAAACAACGTATCAGTAATAGTATCAGGGAAACACAGGTCAGTAAAAGGAACACGCTATCAGCAAAAGAGTCAGTAAAAGGAAACAGAGTCAGTAACAGTAAAGGGTAACATAGTATCAGTTAAAGCAAAGTGTCAGTAAATTGAAACAAAGTTATTAGTAAAATGAAAAAAGTATCATTAGAAAGAAAAGAAAGTATAAGTATCTGTAAAAGAAAGGGAAAAAAAGTATCAGTAAAAGGAAACCGTGTCAGTAAAGGAAACACCAAATCAGTAAAGGAAACAAAGTGTCAGGAAAGCAATGTGTCAGTAAAGGAAACACGGTATCAGTAAAGGAAGCAAAGTGTCAATAAAAGGAAACAGTGCCAGTAAAGGAAACAAAGTATCCCTAAAGGAAATTGTGTCAGTAAAGGAAACAAAGTATCAGTAAAAGGAAAAAGTGTCAGTAAAAGTAAACAAAATCCGTAAAGGAAACAGTGTCAGTAAAGGAAACAGTGTCAGTAAAGGAAACATGGTCTTAGTAGAAGAAAACAAAGTGTCAGTAGAAGTAACAGTAAAAGGCAACATAGTATCATTTGAAGACAGCAAAGTGTCAGTAAAATTAAACAATGTAATTAGTAAAATGAAAAAAAAAAAAAAGTATCATTAGAAATAAAAGAAAGTATAAGTATTTGTAAAAGTAAGGAAACAAAGTGTGAGTAAATGAAACACTGTTGGTAAAGGAAAAAAGTATCAGTAAAAGAAACCTGTTTTCTGAGACCATGTTTCCTTTACTGACAGTTTTATTTTACTGACACTTTGTTTCCTTACCTTTACTGATACTTATACTTTCTTTTCTTTCTAATGATCCTTTTTTTCCCCCATTTTACTAATAACTTTGTTTAATTTTACTGACACTTTACTTTAACTGATACTATGTTGCCTTTTACTGTTACTTCTACTGACACTTTGTTTTCTTTACTGACTCACACTTTGTTTTCTTTTACTGAGACCATGTTTCCTTTACTGACAAAGTGTGAGTCAGTAAAGAAAACAAAGTGTCAGTAAAGGAAACAGAGTATCCGTGTTTTCTTTCTTTGGCTCCTCCCATAGTCCCTAAGTGAATCGGTCCCTCAGTCAGACTTCGCTGCTACAAAGGACAAGGATGACCGGAAGAGCCCGGCCACCAATGGGAGAGGAGTACGACGATCGCCCATTGGGCCCCGGAGGACCAAAGATTGGTAACGATCACCACCAACCCTGGAACAGAATTGCCCAACGCGGTTCGTCCAATCCCATTTCATCGCCATTCGCTGGAAAACAGATTTTCCAGATTTAATCTAATTCGTGAACTTCGGCACCGCCAAGAACTCCGACCGACAACCGCAAACCTTCGGAGATCAATAACTTCTCTAGACTCTCATGTATGATCAATCATCAATCCATACACCGGAGAATCTAGAGGAGAGGGGTGTGGTCACAGAGAAGGGGGTGGTATCTCAGAAAGGGGGTGTGGCCACCATGAACTGTTAGTATAATAACGATGAACCCGATTCTCAGCCTGACACTCGATAACTAAGACGATCTGCAGGGAGAGATGATCTGCGTAGAGGAGCGGGGCGCTCGTCTACTGCGGCGCAACACATCGCGTCGCATATTCACACTCTTCTCACACTTCGCACTGATCATTTATAGTAATACGGATCCCCCCACCAGGGGAGGGATGACATTCACTCCTTTCCGCTTCACATCTCATCCACCGCCAAGTAATAATAGCACAAAGAGTATGAAAGCAAACTCTCCTCACCTGAAATACTCTTCACTGCTGGAGGACTCTGCTCCTTCCTCTATAACTCTCCTCACCTGAAATACTCTTCACTGCTGGAGGACTCTGCTCCTTCCTCTATAACTCTCCTCTCCTGAAAAAATCTGCACTGCTGGAGGACTCTGCTCCTTCCTCTATAACTCTCCTCTCCTAAAAAAATCTGCACTGCTGGAGGACTCTGCTCCTTCCTCTATAACTCTCCTCTCCTGAAAAAATCTGCACTGCTGGAGGACTCTGTTCCTTCCTCTATAACTCTCCTCTCCTGAAAAAATCTGCACTGCTGGAGGACTCTGTTCCTTCCTCTATAACTCTCCTCTCCTGAAAAAATCTGCACTGCTGGAGGACTCTGCTCCTTCCTCTATAACTCTCCTCTCCTGAAAAAATCTGCACTGCTGGAGGACTCTGCTCCTTCCTCTATAACTCTCCTCTCCTGAAAAAATCTGCACTGCTGGAGGACTCTGCTCCTTCCTCTATAACTCTCCTCTCCTGAAAAAATCTGCACTGCTGGAGGACTCTGTTCCTTCCTCTATAACTCTCCTCTCCTGAAATACTCAGCTGGAGGACTCTGCCCTTTCATCTATAATGCTCCTCTCCTGAAATACTCTGCACTGCTGGAGGACTCTGCTTTTTTCCTCTATAACTCTCCTCAACTCAGGCGGGACGTTGGGTGGAGCTGGGAACTCAGGCGGGACGTTGGGTGGAGTTGGGAACTCAGGTGGGTTGTTGGGTGGAGTTGGGAACTCAGGTGGGTCCTTGGGTGGAGTTGGGAACTCAGGTGGGACGTCGGGAACTCAGGTGGGTCGTCGGGAACTCAGGTGGGTCGTCGGGAACTCAGGTGGGTCGTTGGGTGGAGTTGGGAACTCAGGCGGGACGTTGGGTGGAGTTGGGAACTCAGGTGGGTCGTTGGGTGGAGTTGGGAACTCAGGCGGGACGTTGGGTGGAGTTGGGAACTCAGGCGGGACGTTGGGTGGAGTTGGGAACTCAGACGGGACGTTGGGTGGAGTTGGGAACTCAGGTGGGACGTTGGGTGGAGTTAGGAACTCAGGTGGGTCGTTGGGTGGAGTTGGGAACTCAGGTGGGACGTTGGGTGGAGTTGGGAACTCAGGTGGGACGTTGGGTGGATTTGGGAACTCAGGTGGGTCGTTGGGTGGAGTTGGGAACTCAGGTGGGTCGTTGGGTGGAGTTGGGAACTCAGGTGGGTCGTTGGGTGGAGTTGGGAACTCAGGTGGGTTGTTGGGTGGAGTTGGGAACTCAGGTGGGTTGTTGGGTGGAGTTGGGAACTCAGGTGGGTCGTTGGGTGGAGTTGGGAACTCAGGTGGGACGTCGGGAACTCAGGTGGGTCGTCGGGAACTCAGGTGGGTCGTCGGGAACTCAGGTGGGTCGTTGGGTGGAGTTGGGAACTCAGGCGGGACGTTGGGTGGAGCTGGGAACTCAGGCGGGACGTTGGGTGGAGTTGGGAACTCAGGTGGGTTGTTGGGTGGAGTTGGGAACTCAGGTGGGTCGTTGGGTGGAGTTGGGAACTCAGGTGGGACGTCGGGAACTCAGGTGGGTCGTCGGGAACTCAGGTGGGTCGTCGGGAACTCAGGTGGGTCGTTGGGTGGAGTTGGGAACTCAGGCGGGACGTTGGGTGGAGTTGGGAACTCAGGTGGGTCGTTGGGTGGAGTTGGGAACTCAGGCGGGACGTTGGGTGGAGTTGGGAACTCAGGCGGGACGTTGGGTGGAGTTGGGAACTCAGGTGGGACGTTGGGTGGAGTTAGGAACTCAGGTGGGTCGTTGGGTGGAGTTGGGAACTCAGGTGGGACGTTGGGTGGAGTTGGGAACTCAGGTGGGACGTTGGGTGGATTTGGGAACTCAGGTGGGTCGTTGGGTGGAGTTGGGAACTCAGGTGGGTCGTTGGGTGGAGTTGGGAACTCAGGCGGGACGTTGGGTGGAGTTGGGAACTCAGGTGGGTCGTTGGGTGGAGTTGGGAACTCAGGTGGGACGTTGGATGGATTTGGGAACTCAGGTGGGTCGTTGGGTGGAGTTGGGAACTCAGGTGGGTTGTTGGGTGGAGTTGGGAACTCAGGTGGGTCGTTGGGTGGAGTTGGGAACTCAGGTGGGTCGTTGGGTGGAGTTGGGAACTCAGGTGGGTCGTTGGGTGGAGTTGGGAACTCAGGTGGGTTGTTGGGTGGAGTTGGGAACTCAGGTGGGTTGTTGGGTGGAGTTGGGAACTCAGGTGGGACATTGGGTGAAGATGTACAACACTCCAAGAGAAAGAAGTCAAAGGGGGATTAAGCCTAGCGTTCATTTACACTTGCTTCAGCTTCAACAAGGCTTCGGACACTTCGTTAAAGCTCTCTGAACGCCAGTCAAAGCTCCCGTCACTAAATAAAATGAATAGCTTACAGTCCTGTTTACACTTTGCTTTTGCTTCGCTTCAAAACTTACAGGTACCCCATGTAGCTTCAGTGGTGCTCCAAAGCCTCCATAGAAGTCTATGGCAAAGCTCACTTGAAGCCCCACTGAAGCCTCACCGAACCACCAAGCAAAAGCAGGTGTAAACAGGACTGTGTCTGTCCTTATTCTGTATGTATGGACTCTGCACAGTACTACTTCTCTTGTCTTGTATGTCGGGTGTAATTCTCGGTATCTCTTCTTATTCTGTATGTATGGACTCTGCACAGTACTACTTCTCTTGTCCTGTATGTCGGGTGTAATTCTCGGTATCTGTTCTTATTCTGTATGTATGGACTCTGCACAGTACTACTTCTCTTGTCCTGTATGTCGGGTGTAATTCTCTGTATCTGTTCTTATTCTGTATGTATGGACTCTGCACAGTACCACTTCTCTTGTCCTGTATGTCGGGTGTAATTCTCGGTATCTGTTCTTATTCTGTATTTATGGACTCTGCACAGTACTACTTCTCTTGTCCTGTATGTCGGGTGTAATTCTCGGTATCTGTTCTTATTCTGTATGTATAGACTCTGCATAGTACCACTTCTCTTGTCCTGTATGGCAGGTGTAATTCTCGGTATCTGTTCTCATTCTGTATGTATGGACTCTGCACAGTACCACTTCTCTTGTCCTGTATGGCGGGTGTAATTCTCGGTATCTGTTCTCATTCTGTATGTATGGACTCTGCACAGTACCACTTCTCTTGTCCTGTATGTCGGGTGTAATTCTCAGTATCTCTTCTTATTCTGTATGTATGGACTCTGCACAGTACTACTTCTCTTGTCCTGTATGTCGGGTGTAATTCTCGGTATCTCTTCTTATTCTGTATGTATGGACTCTGCACAGTACCACTTCTCTTGTCCTGTATGTCGGGTGTAATTCTCGGTATCTGTTCTTATTCTGTATGTATGGACTCTGCACAGTACTACTTCTCTTGTCCTGTATGTCGGGTGTAATTCTCGGTATCTCTTCTTATTCTGTATGTATGGACTCTGCACAGTACTACTTCTCTTGTCCTGTATGTTGGGTGTAATTCTCGGTATCTCTTCTTATTCTGTATGTATGGACTCTGCACAGTACTACTTCTCTTGTCCTGTATGTCGGGTGTAATTCTCGGTATCTGTTCTTATTCTGTATGTATAGACTCTGCACAGTACCACTTCTCTTGTCCTGTATGGCGGGTGTAATTCTCGGTATCTGTTCTCATTCTGTATGTATGGACTCTGCACAGTACTACTTCTCTTGTCCTGTATGTCGGGTGTAATTCTCGGTATCTCTTCTTATTCTGTATGTATGGACTCTGCACAGTACCACTTCTCTTGTCCTGTATGTCGGGTGTAATTCTCGGTATCTGTTCTTATTCTGTATGTATGGACTCTGCACAGTACTACTTCTCTTGTCCTGTATGTCGGGTGTAATTCTCGGTATCTGTTCTTATTCTGTATTTATGGACTCTGCACAGTACTACTTCTCTTGTCCTGTATGTCGGGTGTAATTCTCGGTATCTGTTCTCATTCTGTATGTATGGACTCTGCACAGTACCACTTCTCTTGTCCTGTATGTCGGGTGTAATTCTCGGTATCTCTTCTTATTCTGTATGTATGGACTCTGCACAGTACCACTTCTCTTGTCCTGTATGTCGGGGGTAATTCTCGGTATCTGTTCTTATTCTGTATGTATGGACTCTGCACAGTACCACTTCTCTTGTCCTGTATGTCGGGTGTAATTCTCGGTATCTGTTCTTATTCTGTATGTATGGACTCTGCACAGTACTACTTCTCTTGTCCTGTATGTCGGGTGTAATTCTCGGTATCTCTTCTTATTCTGTATGTATGGACTCTGCACAGTACTACTTCTCTTGTCTTGTATGTCGGGTGTAATTCTCGGTATCTGTTCTTATTCTGTATGTATGGACTCTGCACAGTACTACTTCTCTTGTCCTGTATGTCGGGTGTAATTCTCGGTATCTGTTCTTATTCTGTATGTATGGACTCTGCACAGTACTACTTCTCTTGTCCTGTATGTCGGGTGTAATTCTCGGTATCTGTCCTTATTCTGTATGTATGGACTCTGCACAGTACTACTTCTCTTGTCTTGTATGTCGGATGTAATTCTCGGTGTCTGTCCTTATTCTGTATGTATGGACTCTGCACAGTACTACTTCTCTTGTCCTGTATGTCGGGTGTAATTCTCGGTATCTGTTCTTATTCTGTATGTATGGACTCTGCACAGTACCACTTCTCTTGTCCTGTATGTCGGGTGTAATTCTCGGTATCTCTTCTTATTCTGTATTTATGGACCCTGCACAGTACTACTTCTCTTGTCCTGTATGTCGGGTGTAATTCTCGGTATCTGTTCTTATTCTGTATGTATAGACTCTGCATAGTACCACTTCTCTTGTCCTGTATGTCGGGTGTAATTCTCGGTATCTGTTCTCATTCTGTATGTATGGACTCTGCACAGTACCACTTCTCTTGTCCTGTATGGCGGGTGTAATTCTCGGTATCTGTTCTCATTCTGTATGTATGGACTCTGCACAGTACCACTTCTCTTGTCCTGTATGTCGGGTGTAATTCTCGGTATCTCTTCTTATTCTGTATGTATGGACTCTGCACAGTACTACTTCTCTTGTCCTGTATGTCGGGTGTAATTCTCGGTATCTCTTCTTATTCTGTATGTATGGACTCTGCACAGTACCACTTCTCTTGTCCTGTATGTCGGGTGTAATTCTCGGTATCTGTTCTTATTCTGTATGTATGGACTCTGCACAGTACCACTTCTCTTGTCCTGTATGTCGGGTGTAATTCTCGGTATCTCTTCTTATTCTGTATGTATGGACTCTGCACAGTACCACTTCTCTTGTCCTGTATGTCGGGTGTAATTCTCGGTATCTCTTCTTATTCTGTATGTATGGACTCTGCACAGTACTACTTCTCTTGTCCTGTATGTTGGGTGTAATTCTCGGTATCTCTTCTTATTCTGTATGTATGGACTCTGCACAGTACCACTTCTCTTGTCCTGTATGTCGGGTGTAATTCTCGGTATCTGTTCTTATTCTGTATGTATGGACTCTGCACAGTACTACTTCTCTTGTCCTGTATGTCGGGTGTAATTCTCGGTATCTGTTCTTATTCTGTATGTATGGACTCTGCACAGTACCACTTCTCTTGTCCTGTATGTCGGGTGTAATTCTCGGTATCTGTTCTTATTCTGTATGTATGGACTCTGCACAGTACCACTTCTCTTGTCCTGTATGTCGGGTGTAATTCTCGGTATCTGTTCTTATTCTGTATGTATGGACTCTGCACAGTACTACTTCTCTTGTCCTGTATGTCGGGTGTAATTCTCGGTATCTCTTCTTATTCTGTATGTATGGACTCTGCACAGTACCACTTCTCTTGTCCTGTATGTCGGGTGTGATTCTCTGTATCTGTTCTTATTCTGTATGTATGGACTCTGCACAGTACTACTTCTCTTGTCCTGTATGTCGGGTGTAATTCTCGGTATCTGTTCTCATTCTGTATGTATGGACTCTGCACAGTACCACTTCTCTTGTCCTGTATGTCGGGTGTAATTCTCGGTATCTCTTCTTATTCTGTATGTATGGACTCTGCACAGTACTACTTCTCTTGTCCTGTATGTCGGGTGTAATTCTCGGTATCTCTTCTTATTCTGTATGTATGGACTCTGCACAGTACCACTTCTCTTGTCCTGTATGTCGGGTGTAATTCTCGGTATCTGTTCTTATTCTGTATGTATGGACTCTGCACAGTACTACTTCTCTTGTCCTGTATGTCGGGTGTAATTCTCGGTATCTGTTCTTATTCTGTATTTATGGACTCTGCACAGTACTACTTCTCTTGTCCTGTATGTCTGTATTTATGGACTCTGCACAGTACTACTTCTCTTGTCCTGTATGTCGGGTGTAATTCTCGGTATCTCTTCTTATTCTGTATGTATGGACTCTGCACAGTACTACTTCTCTTGTCCTGTATGTCGGGTGTAATTCTCGGTATCTGTTCTTATTCTGTATGTATGGACTCTGCACAGTACCACTTCTCTTGTCCTGTATGTCGGGTGTAATTCTCGGTATCTGTTCTTATTCTGTATGTATGGACTCTGCACAGTACTACTTCTCTTGTCCTGTATGTCGGGTGTAATTCTCGGTATCTGTTCTTATTCTGTATGTATGGACTCTGCACAGTACCACTTCTCTTGTCCTGTATGTCGGGTGTAATTCTCGGTATCTGTTCTTATTCTGTATGTATGGACTCTGCACAGTACCACTTCTCTTGTCCTGTATGTCGGGTGTAATTCTCGGTATCTGTTCTTATTCTGTATGTATGACTCTGCACAGTACCACTTCTCTTGTCCTGTATGTCGGTGTAATTCTCGGTATCTGTTCTTAATCTGTATGTATGGACTCTGCACAGTACCACTTCTCTTGTCCTGAATGTCGGGTGTAATCTCGGTATCTGTTCTTATTCTATGTATGGACTTGACTGTCACTTCATCTTTGTCTGTATGTCGGTGAACTTTCGGGGATGACTCTGTAAGCCGCCAACATCTGCTCAGTAGGACGTCCTTGACAAGAGATGATCCTGACAATCCTCTCGCTGCTCCGTCAATAATAATGATTGTGTAGAATCAGCTTATACAGCCGAAGTGTTGGGTGGAGTGTGTGAGGGGCGCACATTGATGGGGTAAGGGGCAGACACTGATGGGGGGTGTGAGGGGGGACATGAGGGGCACATTGATGGGAGGTGTGTGAGGGGCGCACATTGATGGGGGGTTGTGTGAGGGGCGGCACATTGATGGGGGGTTGTGTGAGGGGCGGCACATTGATGGGGGGTTGTGTGAGGGGCGGCACATTGATGGGGGGTGTGTGAGGGGCGCACATTGATGGGGGGTTGTGTGAGGGGCGGCACATTGATGGGGGGTGTGTGAGGGGCGGCACATTGATGGGGGTGTGTGAGGGGCGGCACATTGATTGGGGGTGTGTGAGGGGCGGCACATTGATTGGGGGTGTGTGAGGGGCGGCACATTGATTGGGGGTGTGTGAGGGGTGCACATTGATGGGGGTTGTGTGAGGGGCGCACATTGATGGGGGTTGTGTGAGGGGCACATTGATGGGGGTTGTGTGAGGGGCACATTGATGGGGGTTGTGTGAGGGGCACATTGATGGGGGGTTGTGTGAGGGGCGCACATTGATGGGGGTTGTGTGAGGGGCACATTGATGGGGGTTGTGTGAGGGGCACATTGATGGGGGGTTGTGTGAGGGGCGCACATTGATGGGGGGTTGTGTGAGGGGCGCACATTGATGGGGGGTTGTGTGATGGGCGCACATTGATGGGGGGTTGTGTGATGGGCGCACGTTGATGGGGGGTGTGTGAGGGGCGCACGTTGATGGGGGGTTGTGTGAGGGGCGGCACATTGATGGGGGGTTGTGTGAGGGGTGGCACATTGATGGGGGGTTGTGTGAGGGGCACATTGATGGGGGGTTGTGTGAGGGGCACATTGATGGGGGGTTGTGTGAGGGGCGCACATTGATGGGGGGTGTGTGAGGGGCGCACGTTGATGGGGGGTTGTGTGAGGGGCGGCACATTGATGGGGGGTTGTGTGAGGGGTGGTACATTGATGGGGGGTTGTGTGAGGGGCACATTGATGGGGGGTTGTGTGAGGGGCACATTGATGGGGGGGTTGTGTGAGGGGCGGCACATTGATGGGGGGTTGTGTGAGGGGCGCACATTGATGGGGGGTTGTGTGAGGGGCGGCACATTGATGGGGGGTTGTGTGAGGGGCACATTGATGGGGGGTTGTGTGAGGGGCGCACATTGATGGGGGGTTGTGTGAGGGGCGCACATTGATGGGGGGTTGTGTGATGGGCGCACATTGATGGGGGGTTGTGTGATGGGCGCACGTTGATGGGGGGTGTGTGAGGGGCGCACGTTGATGGGGGGTTGTGTGAGGGGCGGCACATTGATGGGGGGTTGTGTGAGGGGTGGCACATTGATGGGGGGTTGTGTGAGGGGCACATTGATGGGGGGTTGTGTGAGGGGCACATTGATGGGGGGTTGTGTGAGGGGCGCACATTGATGGGGGGTGTGTGAGGGGCGCACGTTGATGGGGGGTTGTGTGAAGGGCGGCACATTGATGGGGGGTTGTGTGAGGGGTGGTACATTGATGGGGGGTTGTGTGAGGGGCACATTGATGGGGGGTTGTGTGAGGGGCACATTGATGGGGGGGTTGTGTGAGGGGCGGCACATTGATGGGGGGTTGTGTGAGGGGCGCACATTGATGGGGGGTTGTGTGAGGGGCGGCACATTGATGGGGGGTTGTGTGAGGGGCGGCACATTGATGGGGGGTGTGAGGGGCGCACATTGATGGGGGGTGTGAGGGGCGCACATTGATGGGGGGTTGTGTGAGGGGCGGCACATTGATTGGGGGTGTGTGAGGGGCGCACGTTGATGGGGGGGTTGTGTGAGGGGCGCACATTGATGGGGGGTTGTGTGAGGGGCGGCACATTGATGGGGGGTTGTGTGAGGGGCGGCACATTGATGGGGGGTTGTGTGGGGGCGCACATTGATGGGGGGTTGTGTGAGGGGCGGCACATTGATGGGGGGTTGTGTGAGGGGCGCACATTGATGGGGGGTGTGTGAGGGGCGGCACATTGATGGGGGTGTGTGAGGGGCGGCACATTGATGGGGGGTTGTGTGAGGGGCGCACATTGATGGGGGGTTGTGTGAGGGGCACGTTGATTGGGGGTGTGTGAGGGGCGCACATTGATGGGGGGTTGTGTGAGGGGCGCACATTGATGGGGGGTTGTGTGAGGGGCGGCACATTGATGGGGGGTTGTGTGAGGGGCGCACATTGATGGGGGGGTTGTGTGAGGGGCGGCACATTGATGGGGGGTTGTGTGAGGGGCACATTGATGGATGGTGTGTGAGGGGTGGCACATTGATGGGGGGTTGTGTGAGGGGCGCACATTGATGGGGGGTTGTGTGAGGGGCGGCACATTGATGGGGGGTTGTGTGAGGGGCGCACATTGATGGGGGGTTGTGTGAGGGGCGCACATTGATGGGGGGTTGTGTGAGGGGCGGCACATTGATGGGGGGTTGTTTTATGTGGGGCGCACATTGATGGGGGGTGTGTGAGGGGCGCACATTGATGGGGGGTTGTGTGAGGGGCGCACATTGATGGGGGGTTGTGTGAGGGGCGCACATTGATGGGGGGGTTGTGTGAGGGGCACATTGATTGGGGTGAGGGCCGCACATCAATGTGAGGGCGCGGTAGGTATAGTGGGGGTTAATCTCAGCCATGGAAGGGCCTGGCTCCTCAGTGGGGGGCCCGGCTCCTCAGTGGGGGGCCCCGGGGCCGATCTCGGGTGATAATTGGATTCTGTGCTCAGAGAAGATAATTAGATTGAAAGCTCCTGAGACCAGACTACAAATATCCGCCCCTCCCCCCCCCCCACCACCACTCTATAATGGCGACCAATCACATCAAATATTGAAAAAGATCTCCAGGTAAAATAAAGAAACCGATCGTCCAACAACCAATCCCAGAGCCCGAGACTTCTCATCAGATACCGAGATCTACACCCGCCATACAGGACAGGAGAAGTAGTACTGTGCAGAGTCCCAAGGACCCGCCCACTGCTCAGGGCTCCTAAAAGGAGTACTGAGGCCCCTCCCACCAGCCATGCATTGCACGGAGAAGCGCGTAGACCCGGTGATGACGTCACCCTGCTGGCCCCTCCCACCAGCCGTGATCTGCCTGCATTGCATAGAGAAGCGCAGAGACCCGGTGATGACATCACTGATCCTATAATAAGATGTGGAGTGCAGTGTCTGGGAAGGGAGATTTGGCGCCAATGTGGGAGGAGAAGATTTTATAGGGGGGGGGGGGGCGTGGCTATCGGCATCGTCACAAGCATATATCTTCTGGCCACACCTAGCCCCACCCCCTCTGCTTTCCTGGATTGGCAGCTGCTGCTGCTGAGCCCCTCCCACTGTGAGCTACAGTGTCTGGGAAGGGGGAGGATGTGAGACACAATGGAAGGGAGATTCGTCTCCGTTGTGGGAGGAGAAGAAGTTTATTTATTTTTGGTTGGGATCACATTGGAGGCTTCTTTACTGTAATGGACCCGCCCCGGTTTTTTTTTTTTTTCTCGACACTTCCTGTTGTAGAGGCATGACAGGAAGTCGGAACTAAACGTCTCCACCAAAAGTTGTCAGTAGAACAGGTGTCCCCATTGGAAGGTTGCCCTTTCGTTTCCTGTTCTGGGGACACATTTAGGAATAATGAAAAAATATATAAAGTTGGGGGGTGGGGGGGCGGATTGGGTCACGGCAACACCTCGCAGGGGCTCACATGTTTAAAAAAAAAAATAAATGGCTTATCTGGTCAAAAATAAATAAATAAAAAAAAATTTAAATGTTTAACCAGATTAAAAAAAAAAAAAAAAAAAAAATAGAAAAATTGCTTATCTGGTTAATAAAAAAAAAAAAATGTTTAAGTTTAATAACTAGATAAAAAAAAAAAAAAAAGAAAAATGGCTTCTTATCTGGTTAATAAACTTAAAAAAATTATAAATAAAAATGTTTATTGATAAGAAGCCATTTTTCTTTTTTTATCTGGTTAATTAAAAAAAACAGATAAGAAGCCATTTCTCTTTTTTCTTTTTTTTATCTGTTTTTTTTAATTAACCAGATAAAAAAAGAAAAATGGCTTCTTATCAATAAACATTTTTATTTATAATTTTTTTAAGTTTATTAACCAGATAAGAAGCCATTTTTCTTTTTTTTTTATTGGTTAAAATTTTGAATAAAAAAAAAAAAAAAAAAAGTTTATTCAAAAGTTTAACCAGATAAAAAAAAATGGCTTCTTATCTGGTTAATAAACATTTTTTTTTTTTTTTTTAAGTTTATTAACCAGATAAGAAGCCATTTTTCTTTTTTTCTTTTTTTATCTGGTAAACTTTTAAATAAACTTTTAAATAAACTTTTTTTTTTATTATTAACCATATAAGAGGCCATTTTTCGTTTTTTTTATTTGTTGTGTTTTTTTTTGTTTTGTTTTAAAGGAAAATGGCTTGGTATCAGGTTAATAAAAAAAAATAAAGTTTATTTAAAAGTGTAACCAGATAAAAAAAATGGCTTCTTATCTGGTTACTTAAAAAAAAACAAAAAAAAACACGTTTAAGTAACCAGATAAGAAGCCATTTTTTTTTATCTGGTTAAACTTGTAAATAAACTTTATTTTTTTTATTTTTTATTAACCTGATACCAAGCCATTTTTCCTTTAAAACAAAACAAAAAAAAAAACACAACAAACAAAAAAAAACGAAAAATGGCCTCTTATATGGTTAATAATAAAAGAAAAAGTTTATTTAAAAGTTTAACCAGATAAAAAAAGAAAAAAGAAAAATGGCTTCTTATCTGGTTAATAAACTTAAAAAAAAAAAAAAAATGTTTATTAACCAGATAAGAAGCCATTTTTCTTTTTTCCATCTGGTTAAACTTTTAAATAAACTTTTTTTTATTATTAACCAGATAAGAAGCCATTTTTCAAAAAAACAAAAACAAAAACCGGAAAAATGGCTTGGTATCAGGTTAATAATAATAATAATAATTAAAAAAAAAGTTAATTTACAAGTTTAACCAGATAAAAAAAATGGCTTCTTATCTGGTTAATTAAAAAAAATAAAAATAAAGTTTATTTAAAAGTTTAACCAGATAAAAAAAAAAAAAAGAAAAATGGCTTCTTATCCGGGTTAATAAACATAAAATAAATAAATAAAAATGTTTACTAACCAGATAAGAAGCCATTAAAAAAAAAAAACAAAAAAAAAAAAAAACGGAAAAATGGCTTGGTATCAGGTTAATAATAATAATAATAATAATAATAAAAGTTAATTTACAAGTTTAACCAGATAAAAAAATGGCTTCTTATCTGGTTAATTAAAAAAAAATTAAAATAAAGTTTATTTAAACGTTTAACCAGATAAAAAAAGAAAAAAAAAAAAAGAAAAATGGCTTCTTATCCGGGTTAATAAAAAAAAAAAAAAAAAAATATGTTTATTAACCAGATAAGAAGCCATTTTTCTTTTTTTTTTTCGGGTTAAACTTTTAAATAAACTTTTTCTTTTTTCCATTTAAAAAAGGAAAAATAAGAAAAATTCCCTTTCACATGGGCTTCCCTGTACTGTATAGAGCCCCACCCCCTCCCCCGTCCTCGGCACCCCCCCCATCCCCCCTCTGCGATCCTGTGACGTATTTGGAGGCGCAGTGGAAGGTGTGAGAGCTGCGAGGTGCGATCACACGGAAGGCGTCGGATTAGCGCGGCAAAATAAAACCTAAACCCTTCAACGTATATTTCACACCTCGCCGCCGAGTCGCCGCTGAGGGTTGCCGGATAAATATAAATATATCGGGGGGAGTGTGTGGGGGGGAGGGGGTGACACCTCCCGGAGAGTCGCATCCGGAGTCCTCTGTGTGTGGCGAAGGGAATCTGATACGGGTGAGCGCCGGCGGCGTAACGAGGGTGCCAAATCGAAATATACTCCCCTCCCCCTCCCCCTCCTCCCCCCCCATCATGATAATCGTATTCATTCCATATCTTATTATAGGATCTGTGATGTCATCCCTGGATCTCTGCGCTTCTCTATGCAATGCACCGTCTTCTCCTCACACTGCAGTGCAAGTGGGCTCCGCCCACGTGGGAGGGGCTCAGCGACAGTTGCCAATCCAGAAAAAGCAGGGGGCGGGGCTAGAATTGTGACTTAACAGTGATGATGCCGATAGCCACGCCCCCTCCCCCAAAAAAAAACATCTTCTCCTCCCATTACAATGCAAGTGGGCTCCGCCTACGTGGAGGGTGACAACTCTGCTGTGAATTCAGGGGGAGTGCAGCATTGTTGTTAAAAAAAAAAAATTATATAATAAAAAAGAAAAAAAATATTCATATTATATATATATATATATATATATATATATATATATATATTTTTTTTTTTTTGGGGGGGGGATCCCCCTTAGAATCCATACAGCACTATCATACATTTTAAGGGGGACACCACGCAAAGAAAAAAAATTAAATAAATGAAGACGGGCCCTCTAGTGGCGGGAGGGGTGAACTGTCCTAATAATCACCGTGACCAATAAGACCGGAGAACCATGCAGCCCCACGTCACATGACCCCGACCCGTGACCTACACCTCGTTCATGGAGCCCCCCGGAATGCCAACCCCCTCCTCCCCGGAGTCCCACGCTGAGGAGGGGGGGAGGGGTGTTGCGGCACGTACTTTGTTAGGGGAGGGATCTCACACCGTTTGCTGATTGGCTGGTTTTATTTAGCCCTTTTGGCACCTCCTCATCCTAAATCCAACAAAATCCCCTCTTTATTCTTATTTTATTTTTAACACGGAGGAGATTTGCTTAAAACAGAATCCTGCTGACAGGTCATCATCATCGCCCAGGACCGCCAGGAGCTGCGAGATCGACAAATCAGGATCGGGGAAGACCGATACCCGCGCAATGTCACAATGTCCCACGTTGTTGGTGTATAATAATAATAATAATAATAATAATAATAACAAAAATAACAGTTATAATATTACTTCTACTACTATTATATTAATATTATAAATGAGTAAGTTATTATATTATTAATAATTTATATTATAATTTATATAACTTTTTCATTGATAATATAGCAGTGACAACAATTTATCATAATAAAATAATAATAATAATATAAATAAAAAAAAAATAATAATAATGTATATAACAACTTAATAATGTAAAATATAGTATTAGTAAGAACAACCATTTATCATAATAACATTATAATTATTATCATGATAAATTGTTAATGCGAATATACTACTATATTATAAATAAAATAACTTAATTATTAGTTATATTACTTTTCATTAATATTATTATTGTTATTTTATTATGATAAATTGTTGTTACTACTACTATTGCTATATCATAAATTAATATGTTGTTGTTATATAAATTTTTATTAGATAATAACAATATTATAACTTTTAAACATAATAAACTTTTTAATTTATATTATAGCAGTAATAGTAACAATTATTATCAATAATAATACATATGAATACTAATATGAATAATAATATTATGAATAATAAAAAAAATAGAAAATTGTTATATAATAATATTATTAGATATAACAACTTGCTATTTATAATATAGTAGTACACGTATAATAACAAATTATCAAATTAATAGTTTTATTATTATAAATTGTTAATACTAATATACTACTATATTATAAATAAATAAATTAGTTATATTAAATTTTATTATTATGATTATTATTATTGTATTATGATAAATTGTTGTTACTACTACTATTGCTATATCATAAATTAATATGTTGTTGTTATATAAATTTTTATTAGATAATAACAATATTATAACTTTTAAACATAATAAACTTTTTAATTTTTATTATAGCAGTAATAGTAACAATTATTATCAATAATAATACATATGAATACTAATATGAATAATAATATTATGAATAATAAAAAAAATAGAACATTGTTATATAATAATATTATTAGATATAACAACTTGCTATTTATAATATAGTAGTACACGTATAATAACAAATTATCAAATTAATAGTTTTATTATTATAAATTGTTAATACTAATATACTACTATATTATAAATAAATAAGTTATTAGTTATATTAAATTTTATTATTATGATTATTATTATTGTATTATGATAAATTGTTGTTACTACTACTATTGCTATATCATAAATTAATATGTTGTTGTTATATAAATTTTTATTAGATAATAACATTATAACTTTTAAACATAATAAACTTTTTAATTTATATTATAGCAGTAATAGTAACAATTATTATCAATAATAATACATATGAATACTAATATGAATAATAATATTATGAATAATAAAAAAAATAGAACATTATTATATAATAATATTATTAGATATAACAACTTGCTATTTATAATATAGTAGTACACGTATAATAACAAATTATCAAATTAATAGTTTTATTATTATAAATTGTTAATACTAATATACTACTATATTATAAATAAATAAGTTATTAGTTATATTAAATTTTATTATTATGATTATTATTATTGTATTATGATAAATTGTTGTTACTACTACTATTGCTATATCATAAATTAATATGTTGTTGTTATATAAATTTTTATTAGATAATAACAATATTATAACTTTTAAACATAATAAACTTTTTAATTTATATTATAGCAGTAACAGTAACAATTATTATCAATAATAATACATATGAATACTAATATGAATAATAATATTATGAATAATAAAAAAAAAAAAAAATAGAACATTATTATATAATAATATTATTAGTTATAACAACTTGCTATTTATAATTTAGTAGTATACATATAATAACAAATTATCAAATTAATAGTTGTATTATTATAAATTGTTAATACTAATATACTACTATATTATAAATAAATAAGTTATTAGTTATATTAAATTTTATTATTATGATTATTATTATTGTATTATGATAAATTGTTGTTACTACTACTACTGTTTTATCATAAATGTTATTATAATTATTATTAAATAACAATGTTATTGTGTACATTATTATTAAAGGTTATAATAACCTTTTAATTTATATTATAGCAGCAGTAGTAGCAACAACAACTATTAGTATTTGTAATAATAATAATAATAATAATAATAATAATAATAATATAGCAGTAGTAGTGACATTATCAATAATAACAATAATAATAATAACTACATATTAATTTTGAATATAGTAGCATTAGTAGGAATAATAATATTCATAATAATAGTAATAAAAATAATAAAAATAATATTAATATTATAGCTAATAATAATTTATATAATAACCATTTATAATATAGTAGTATAAGTATAATAAAAATGTCCTCATAATAAAATAAGAATTTGAATAATAATAATAATAATAATATGATGATGAATACTACTAATAAAAATAATAATAAAAAATTGAATATTATAAATAATAATGTATATAATATACTACTATATTATAAATACATTGTTAAGTATAATAAAAATTTGTCATAATAAAATAATAATATTATGAATAATAATATTAAAAAATAGAAGTAATATTATAACTATTATAACTAATAATAATAATTTATATGACTTTGTAATATAGTTATATTCTAGACATAGTAACAGCAATTTATCATAATATTATGATTATAAATAATCATAATAATAATTTATTAACTACAATATATATTACTACTACTACTATTATGTTTTTATTAATGCTATTTTTAAATTATATTTACAACTATCATCATTATCACTATTTTTTTTTTTTTTTACTGTCTTCCTCATTTTTATGTTAGCCCTGAAGAAAGGGGGGGGGGGGTAGCCTTAAGGCTCATACACAATTTTCGCACATTTTTCGTATAGTGCGTACAACAAAAAACTTTTGACGGACGTTTAATGTGTGCCGTTTTCATATGATTTTTTTTTTTTGTACAAGAAAAATCAGAAAAGAAAGAATGCGCTTGATCAGAGACAATAAACAACTGCTGCAATGTTGTTAAAGAGAAACTGCGGTCCTGTGCATCAATTGTCCCCTCCCACAGGTTCCGCCATCTTTGATAGTAGTCGGGGGGGGGGGGGGGGACGGATCTTACAAAAAATAAATAAAATAAAGATTTTACAGAGATCTGACGAATGGCGGCGTATTTTTACAAGTGAAAAAACAAGTGAAATAAAAATTAGAAAAACATAAAAATAAAGATTTTACAGAGATCTGACCGCGCTCACGAATGGCGGCAAATCTTTACAGGCAGAAAAAAAAAGGAGTGAAAAAAAATTTGAAAAAATAAAATAAAAAACTAATTTTACAGAGATCTGACAGTACTCACGAATGACAATGAATTTTTACACGCAGAAAGATCTGACCGCGCTCACGAATGGCGGCGAATATTTACAGGCAGAAAAAAAGTGAGTGAAATAAAAATTAGAAAAATAAAAATAAAAAACATTTTACAGAGGATCTGACCGTGCTCACGAATGGCGACAAATTTTTACAGGCAGAAAAAAAAATAAAAAAAAGAGTGAAATAAAAAAATAAATAAAATAAAAATAAACATTTTACAGATGATATCTGACAGTACTCATGAATGGCGGCAAATTTTTACAGGCAGGAAAAAAACAAGTGAAATAAAAATAATAAAAAATAAAAACATTTTACAGAAATTTGACCAGGCAGAAAAAAAACGAGTGGAATAAAAATTAGAAAAAAATAAATAAATAAAACCTTTTACAGAGATTTGACTGTGCTCACGAATGGCAGCAAATAAAAAGAGTGAAATAAAAATTAGGAAAAAATAAATACAATTTTTTACAGAGATCTGACCGCACTCACAAATGGCAGCAAATTTTTACAGGCAGAAAAAAAAATAAAAAATTTGTGAAATAAAAATTTGAAAATATAAAAATAAAACATTTTACAGAAATCTAACCGCGCTCACGAATGGCGGCAAATTTTTACAGGCAGAAAAAAAACGAGCGGAATAAAAATAAAATATTTTACAGAGATTTGACTGTGCTCACGAATGGCAGCAAATTTTTACAGGCAGCAAATAAAAAGACTGAAATAAAAATTAGGAAAAAATAAATAAAAAACTATTTTACAGAGATCTGACAGTACTCACGAATGATAGTGAATTTTTACACGCAGAAAGATCTGACCACGCTCACGAATGGCGGCGAATATTTACAGGCAGAAAAAAAAAAAAAGAGTGAAATAAAAAAACAAATAAAATAAACATTTTACAGATGATATCTGACAGTACTCATGAATGGCGGCAAATTTTTACAGGCAGGAAAAAAACAAGTGAAATAAAAATAATAAAAAATAAAAACATTTTACAGAAATTTGACCATGCTCACGAATGGCAGTAAATTTTTACAGGCAGAAAAAAAACGAGCGGAATAAAAATTAGGAAAAAAATAAATAAATAAAACATTTTACAGAGATTTGACTGTGCTCACGAATGGCAGCAAATTTTTTACAGGCAGCAAATAAAAAGAGTGAAATAAAAATTAGGAAAAAATAAATAACATTTTTTACAGAGATCTGACCGCACTCACAAATGGCGGCAAATTTTTACAGGCAGAAAAAAAAAAAAAAATTTTGTGAAATAAAAATTAGAAAATATAAAAATAAAACATTTTACAGAGATCTGACCACGCTCACGAATGGCGGCAAATTTTTACAGGCAGAAAAAAAAAGGAGTGAAAAAAAATTTGAAAAAATAAAATAAAAAACTAATTTTACAGAGATCTGACAGTACTCACGAATGACAATGAATTTTTACACGCAGAAAGATCTGACCGCGCTCACGAATGGCGGCGAATATTTACAGGCAGAAAAAAAGTGAGTGAAATAAAAATTAGAAAAATAAAAATAAAAAACATTTTACAGAGGATCTGACCGTGCTCACGAATGGCGACAAATTTTTACAGGCAGAAAAAAAAATAAAAAAAAGAGTGAAATAAAAAAATAAATAAAATAAAAATAAACATTTTACAGATGATATCTGACAGTACTCATGAATGGCGGCAAATTTTTACAGGCAGGAAAAAAACAAGTGAAATAAAAATAATAAAAAATAAAAACATTTTACAGAAATTTGACCAGGCAGAAAAAAAACGAGTGGAATAAAAATTAGAAAAAAATAAATAAATAAAACCTTTTACAGAGATTTGACTGTGCTCACGAATGGCAGCAAATAAAAAGAGTGAAATAAAAATTAGGAAAAAATAAATACAATTTTTTACAGAGATCTGACCGCACTCACAAATGGCAGCAAATTTTTACAGGCAGAAAAAAAAATAAAAAATTTGTGAAATAAAAATTTGAAAATATAAAAATAAAACATTTTACAGAAATCTAACCGCGCTCACGAATGGCGGCAAATTTTTACAGGCAGAAAAAAAACGAGCGGAATAAAAATAAAATATTTTACAGAGATTTGACTGTGCTCACGAATGGCAGCAAATTTTTACAGGCAGCAAATAAAAAGACTGAAATAAAAATTAGGAAAAAATAAATAAAAAACTATTTTACAGAGATCTGACAGTACTCACGAATGATAGTGAATTTTTACACGCAGAAAGATCTGACCACGCTCACGAATGGCGGCGAATATTTACAGGCAGAAAAAAAAAAAAAGAGTGAAATAAAAAAACAAATAAAATAAACATTTTACAGATGATATCTGACAGTACTCATGAATGGCGGCAAATTTTTACAGGCAGGAAAAAAACAAGTGAAATAAAAATAATAAAAAATAAAAACATTTTACAGAAATTTGACCATGCTCACGAATGGCAGTAAATTTTTACAGGCAGAAAAAAAACGAGCGGAATAAAAATTAGGAAAAAAATAAATAAATAAAACATTTTACAGAGATTTGACTGTGCTCACGAATGGCAGCAAATTTTTTACAGGCAGCAAATAAAAAGAGTGAAATAAAAATTAGGAAAAAATAAATAACATTTTTTACAGAGATCTGACCGCACTCACAAATGGCGGCAAATTTTTACAGGCAGAAAAAAAAAAAAAAATTTTGTGAAATAAAAATTAGAAAATATAAAAATAAAACATTTTACAGAGATCTGACCACGCTCACGAATGGCGGCAAATTTTTACAGGCAGAAAAAAAACGAGTGGAATAAACATAAAATATTTTACAGAGATTTGACTGTGCTCACGAATGGCAGCAAATTAAAAGACAAATAAAAATTAGGAAAAAATAAATAAAATTTTTTACAGAGATCTGACCGCACTCCCAAATGGCGGCACATTTTTACAGGCAGAAAAAAAAAAAACACGAGTGAAATAAAAAATTTGAAAAAATAAAAAACATTTTACAGAGATCTGACCGTGCCCACGAATGGCAGCACATTTTTACAGGCATAAAAAAAAAGGCAAAAAAAAAAAGTGTGAAATAAAAAAATTAGAAAAAAATAAAAATAAAACATTTTACAGAAATTTGATCTCGCTCACGAACTTTTACAGGCAGAAAAAAAGATTGAAATAAAAATGTGAGAAAAATAAAAATAAAAAAACAGAGATCTGACCGCGCTCACGAATGGCGCACAATTTTTACAGGCAGAAAAAAAAAAAAAACTAGTGAAATAAAATTATAAACTAAATAAAAATTTTAAAAAATGATAACGGCAGGCTCCCCGCAGGATTAATTACAGGGAAGTGATGGGGAATGCTGACTAATATACACTTGTGGTTGCTCCCGCCGTCGTCGCATGTCAAGGATTCGCTGTGTCCATGGCAACCGTGCCTGGAAATATAACAATGGGCCATGCGTTGCCATCGTACACACAAAGAGGCGCAGCCGCTCCATAAGGCATCAGCCTTGGTGCAGAGGCACGAGGCGCCCGGTCCCTCTTTTGTAACAGCCGGTCCCTACGCCGAATCTGAAGGAAACCGCGGCAAGGACGGCCGGCCGGGGGGGGGGGGGGGGGCTTAGTTAGGTTTATAGGTTGGTGGAAGTTTATACGTTTATTCTCTGATCTACGAAGAAAAAAATAGATTTTCCCCCCCCGGACACCCAAAAGTTGTAGTGAAGCGCCGGCAGATCTCAGGGTCAGATTTGCCAAACGGTCTCTCCGGCGGGCTGCAAAATACCCACCGAAAAGATTTTTCTCCTATTAAAAAAAAAAAAAAAAGGTCCCCATAGGAAGCTTCTACTCTGGGCTCCCGAAAGCGAAGAAATTCCACGAAAACATCAAAATGTTACAGAGAGTAAATCGGCCGGACATCTCCCGAAACATTCCCGGAGCTCCGGGTGAGGGGGTGGGGAGGTTTAGGTCGGCCATACCTTATAACAATCTAATTGTACAATCCCAATGAAATCCCCCCCCCCCCCCCCCCCCACACCGAAAATATCCCAACAGGTGAACGGGTCAGAAAATGTGTTCATAAAAAATGGTGGGGTGTGGGGTATGGTATGGGGTAGGGTATAGTATAGTATACGGTATGGTGTATGGTATGGTATTGTATGGGGTATAGTATTCGGTATGGTATGGTACATGGTACTTGGTATGAGGTAGGGCAGGAGTAGGTTAGGATAGGGTATAGTATGGTATGATATGGTATTGTATAGAATGGTATGGTATAGTATATGGTATGGAGAAGGGTATGGTATGGGGTAAGGTAGGGTAGAGTATGGTACGGTATGGGGTAGGGTATGGTATAGTATATGGTATGGGGTAGGGTATGGTATAGTATATGGTATGGGGTAGGGTATGGTATAGTATATAGTATGAGGTATGGTATATGGTATGGTATAGGGTAGCGTAGGGTATGGTATAGTATAGTATGGCATGGTATGGGGTTGGGTATGGTATAGGGTAGTGTACGGTACGGTATAGTATGGTATGGGGTAGGGTAGGTTAGGGCATGGTATAGTAAAGGGTATGGTAGGGTATGGTATGGGGTAAGGTAGGGTATGGTATGGGGTAAGGTAGGGTATGGTATAGGGTAGAGTAGGGCATGGTATAGTATATAGTATGGGGTATGGGATATGGTATGGTATAGGGTAGCGTAGGGTATGGTATGGGGTAGCGTAGGGTATGGTATAGTATGGTATGGGGTAGGGTAGGTTAGGGCATGGTATAGTATAGGGTAGGGTAGGGTATGGTATATGGTATAGGGTAGCGTAGGGTATGGTATGGGGTAGGGTATGGTATAGTATGGCATGGTATGGGGTAGGGTAGGTTAGGGCATGGTATAGTATAGGGTAGGGTATGGTATGGGGTAAGGTAGGGTATGGTATAGTATGGTATAGTATGGTATGGGGTAGGGTATGGTATATGGTAGGGTATAGGGTAGAGTAGGATATGGTATAGTATGTTATGGGGTAGGGTAAGGTATGGTGTATGGTATAGGGAAGCGTAAGGTATGGTATGGTATAGTATGGTAGGGTATGGTATGGTATATGGTAGGTGGTAGAGTAGGGTATGGGGTAGGGTATGGTATAATATGGTATGGGGTAGGGTATGGTATAGTGTATGGTAGGGTATAGGGTAGAGTAGGTTATGGTATAGTGTATGGGGTATGGTGTAGGGTAGGGCATGGTATCGTATATGGTATGGGGTAGGGTATGGTATGGTATATGATATGGTATAGGGTAGCGTAGGGTATGGTATAGTATGGTATGGGTTAGGGTATGGTATAGTATATGGTATGGGGTAGGGTAGGGTATGGTATGGGTTAGGGTATGGTATAGTATGGTATAATATGGCATGGTATGGGGTATGGTAGGGTAGGGTATAGTATATAGTATAGTATAGTAAAGTATAGTATGGTACATGGTATAGTATAGTATATAGGTGTGTACGTTGCCTTCATGCATTGGGATGCCATCCACATAAATGGCACAACCTTTTTTTTTTTTTCCAAAAATACATTGGAAATAACGCATGTCAACACAGAAAAGGTAATGCGCATAGATGCAGGACAACGCACCTCGGCATACGCACATAGTTCTAAAAACAAACGAAAAAAAAAATGACAGTACACGCCATACACGTGCGACCAAGCGCGGCGGCGCGTTTTTGCGTGTTGGGCAGCAGATTACTTTCAATGGGCTTCCCCCACGTGTGAGAAACGCAGAATATACCTGCCTGACTCGTCACCAAAAACAATGGCGCCCTGACCCGCACAGTGCAGCTTGGCGCGCCCGCACTTTTGCAATAAACAGTTATTGGCACGCCTGCTAAATGGCGCCGCGTTTCTGTGCGTAAAAAAAAGCGCGTGCGATTTTTGTGTTTTGCGTTCCCCGACAAGCAAAGACGTGACGCTGACCTAAATCCTATCACCGCGGCGTCGGCGTAAAAATTGTAATATTGATAAAATAACTCATTAAACCGCCATCGGCGGCGCGCTCGAATTTAACGCATGCAAATCGTATTCCGGTGCTTGGACGTCTCCCTTGCCCCAATTGCAGTCCGACCGCGCATTTGTTGTGCGACCGTCACTTTCCGATCGGAACGCGCCGCGCCCCGGCAGAAGGCGGTTTTCAATCAAGTACGTTGCGCTGGGCGAAAGAGCTTGCGCTCCAAGACTGCATTTACGCCTGTGCTTTTTCCGAACGCGGAAATGCACGCTTAGCCGCCGCGTTTTGGAAACGCGTTGCGCACACGAGTCGCACTTGTGGCGCCATTGTTAATTTGCCCGCAGACACGTGTTTGTCCGGGGCGCCAAAATGCTTGCGAAAAAAAATAAAATAAAACACGCGGCGCTCCACAATCAAAAACATTCTGTAGCTGATTTGGGGGTGGGGGGGGAGGAGTTTTTCAGGCGTAGGGCATCCCATTCAAGTGAACGCGCAACACGCGTTTACGCTCAGGCGCGAAAGGACTGAAGAAGCGGCATACAAAAATCGGGCACACGAGTCGCACTTGTGGCGCCATCAATTGTTAATTTGCCCGCGGATAGAGGACGCGCGTTTATCGTGGCGCCAAAACGCTCACGAAAAAAAAAACACACGGCGCTCCACAATCAAAAACATTCTGTAGCTGATTTGGGGGTGGGGGGGGGAGGAGTTTTTCAGGCGTAGGGCATCCCATTCAAGTGAACGCTCAACACGCGTTTACGCTCAGGCGCGAAAGGACTGAAGAAGCGGCATACAAATCGGGCACACGAGTCGCACTTGTGGCGCCATCAATTGTTAATTTGCCCGCGGATAGAGGACGTGCGTTTGTCGTGGCGCCAAAACGCTCACGAAAAAAAAAAAAAAAACACACACACGGCGCTCCGCAACCAAAAAGGTTCTGTAGCCGATTTGGGGGTGGAGAGTTTTTTGGGCGTAGGGCATCCCATTCAAGTGGACGCACCACACGCGTTTACGCTCAGGCGCGAAAGGACTGAAGAAGCGGCATACAAAAATCGGGCACACGAGTCGCACTTGTGGCGCCATCAATTGTTAATTTGCCCGCGGATAGAGGACGCGCGTTTGTCGTGGCGCCAAAACGCTCACGAAAAAAAAAAAAAAAAAAAAAAACACGCAGTGCTCCGCAACCAAAAACGTTATGATTTTGGGGTGGGGGGAGGAGTTTTTCGGGCGTAGGGCATCCCATTCAAGTGAACGCGCAACACGCGTTTACGGGACTGAACAAGAGGCATACAAATCGTGCGCAAAGAAGAAAAAATAATGCACTGTGCCGAAAAAAATAAATAAAAATAAATCACTCGATTTCCAACCAGGTTTATTGACCGTTCTGAAAACGATCGCATTCCGTCCGGCGGAAGATTACGGGACGAAATAGCGCATCGAAGTTTGATCGGTCGGAGGTCGTTCTGCAAGTCAGGCAGAAAATCTCGGCGCTGAACCCAATCATAATTCGCAGTGTGTATGGGAGGTAATTGGACGGCGATGAGCGCCTCGTTACCGTTGACATTTATTATTGGCCTCGGGGGAAGATTGACGACCCTCGTTACTAGTACAGGCCGCTAACGAGCCGTGTAAGATCCATAGACTCCCACCCCACCACCACCACCACCACCACCAATCACTCTTTTGGACCTATAAAATTAAGCCTTTTCCCGGCAGCTGATGGAGCATGTAATGATTGAGAAGAAGAGGGGAGGAGGGGGGGAACCAATTAGAGACGGAGCTCCTTCTCGGCGACCAGGATCCCGCAATTTTTTCGGCAACTGCCGGCGCGGATGCTTGAAGGCCACCTGTGCACCTCTGTAGCCGTGGAGAGGTTAAAGTGACGGTGTTATGGGGCTGTCTCAGCACGTTCTCAGCTGCCAGGCAAGCCAATGAGAGGGAGCTGCCAGAGGTGGGCTTGGCTTGGTAACGGAGAGGAGAGGGAGCTAGTTACAGAGAGCCGAGGTGAAGGGAAGCAAGAAAAAAAAAAAAAGAAGGAGATGAGCTCGGCAGATGAGCCAACCTTTCCCGGAAAAAAATGAAACACGGGAGCCAGGAACTCGCGCCAAAGACCTGAGGGACCGGCCGACCTCCCTCCCCATTCCCCAGAGAAAAGGTCCGCCAAGCCGGAATCTGGACCACCAATGCCCCTACCCGTTGCCCCCTCGTAGACGGAACCTGGAACAGGAGTCAGAATTGGGGGGCCGAAGGTAATCCATCACATCCAGACCATGGACTCATCGGGTCATTTTCATGATTCCGGGGTCGGAGACATGGAGGACGAGCCCAAGTGCCAGTGCCCGTTGTCTGGCGACCCCACTAACCAGCTGCAGAGCCAGCCGTTTCAGCACAGCCTGTTGCATTCCTCCCCAACTGCGTTCAGGGCCCCTCCTTGCGCCAATTCGACGGCTCTCCACCCTTCTTCCAGGCAGGGGAGCCAGCTCAATTTAAGTGACCACTTAGTTGGACACTCTCCAAGTTCGGCATCTACAAGTGGGGCTGGCGGAGGTTGCAAGCACAGACAAGCCAGCCCTCTGGTCCACAGGAGGGACAGCAACCCGTTTACCGAAATAGCCATGAGCTCCTGTAAATACACCGGAGGGGTCATGAAGCCCCTCAGCCGTCTAAGTGCCTCCAGGAGGAACCTGATTGACTCGGAGCCCGAGAGCCAGCCGCTCCAGATCTTCAACTCCAGCAACCCGCCCGAGATCGTCATCTCTTCCAAAAGCGAGCACCACTCCAACCAGACTTTGCACCACCACCCCAACGCCACCCACAACCACCAACACTCAGGCAATAACAGCACCAACACCTACCCGAAAGCCAACAAGCGCAAGCACCAGAACATCGGCTACAAGCTCGGGCACCGGCGGGCGCTCTTCGAGAAGAGGAAGAGGCTCAGCGACTACGCTCTCATCTTCGGAATGTTTGGGATAGTGGTCATGGTCATTGAGACCGAACTGTCTTGGGGATTGTATGAAAAGGTAGGGTCACCGTCACATCAGTGGTTGGGGAAGGTTGGGGATGGTTGGGGAAGGCTGGGGAAGGTTTGGGATGGTTGGGGAAGGCTGAGGAAGAATGAGGATGGTCAAGGAAGGATTGGGATGGTCGAGGAATGGTTCGGGATGGTTGGGGACTGGTTGGGGAAGGGTTTGGTATGGCTGAGGAAGGTTTTGGATGGTTGGGGAAGGTTGAGGGTGGTTGGGGAAGGCTGGGGATGGTTGGGGAAGGTTTGGGATGGTTGGGGAAGGCTGAGGAAGAATGGGGATGGTCGGGCAAGAATGGGGATGGTCGGGCAAGGATGGGGATGGTCGAGGAAGGATGGGGATGGTCGGGCAAGAATGGGGATGGTCGGGCAAGGATGGGGATGGTCGAGGAAGGATGGGGATGGTCGAGGAAGGATGGGGATGGTCGAGGAAGGATGGGGATGGTCGGAGAATGGTTGGGGATGGTCGGAGAATGGTTGGGGATGGTCGGAGAATGGTTGGGGATGGTCGGAGTTTGGTATGGCTGGGGAAGGTTTTGGATGGTTGGGGAAGGTTGAGGGTGGTTGGGGAAGGCTGGGAATGGTTGGGGAAGGTTTGGGATGGTTGGGGAAGGCTGAGGAAGAATGGGGATTGTCGGGCAAGGATTGGGATGATCGAGGAAGGATGGGGATGGTCGAGGAAGGATGGGGATGGTCGGAGAATGGTTGGGGATGGTCGAGGAAGGATGGGGATGGTCAAGGAAGGATGGGGATGGTCGAGGAAGGATGGGGATGGTCGGAGAATGGTTGGGGATGGTCGGAGAATGGTTGGGGATGGTCGGAGAATGGTTGGGGATGGTCGGAGAATGGTTGGGGATGGTCGGAGAATGGTTGGGGGAGGGTTTGGTATGGCTGGGGAAGGTTTTGGATGGTTGGGGAAGGTTGAGGGTGGTTGGGGAAGGCTGGGGATGGTTGGGGAAGGTTTGGGATGGTTGGGGAAGGCTGAGGAAGAATGGGGATGGTCGGGCAAGGATTGGGATGATCGAGGAAGGATGGGGATGGTCGAGGAAGGATGGGGATGGTCGAGGAAGGATGGGGATGGTCGCGGAAGGATGGGGATGGTCGGAGAATGGTTGGGGATGGTCGGAGAATGGTTGGGGATGGTCGGAGAATGGTTGGGGATGGTCGGAGAATGGTTGGGGATGGTCGGAGAATGGTTGGGGAAGGGTTTGGTATGGCTGGGGAAGGTTGAGGGTGGTTGGGGATGGTTGCGGAAGGCTGGGGATGGTTGAGGAAGGATGGGGAAGGTTGAGGAAGGATGGAGATGGTTGGAGATGGTTGGAGAATGGTTGGGGGGGGGGTTGGGGAAGGTTTGGGATGGTTGGGGAAGGTTGAGGAATGGTTGAGGAAGGATGTGGATGGTTGATTAAGGTTTGGGATTGTTGAGGAATGGTTGGGGATGGTTGGGGATGGTTGGGGATGGTTGAGGGTGGTTTAGGGTGCTTGAGGAATGCTTTGGGAAGGTTGGGGATGGTTAGGCATTTTGGGGGTTGTATTCGTTACATTGTATCATTAGGGAAATGGCTTCTTTTTCCCTTTTTTTTTTTTTTTTTAAATCTTCCCTTTATCCTTCCTTCCCAACCCCCTTGTGTGCAATAGATGGTGAGACTGGAAAACCCAGAGCCTTGGATCTCGCTCAGCTTGCTTGATTGCAACCGAGTGACTCCTTCGCTGCCAGAAAAGAGTTAAGGGTTTCGTGTAACGCGCACGCTTAACGCGTTGGCTGCTGGCTTCCTTACCCGAGGAAAAAAATCAAAGCTCCTGGTAATTGCCTGAGCCGGGAACGGTGGCAGCTTCCCGTTCCATCCCAGGCAAGAGTTGCTTGGGGGGGGGGGGGGGGGGGTGCCCTGGGATTGCGTTTTTCGGGAGCGATGGGGGGGGGGGGGGGAAGAGAAAAAGATGGCTACAGGTGTCAAGGAGGCAAGGCGAGAGCGCGAGCAAGAAGCAAGCGCCGCCGAGGAAGGAAAAGGAATCGGGAGCTGACTGGCACCAGCGAGCGTGCATCTTGCAGCTGTGTCAAGGGGGGCCCCGCCGCCGATTAACTGGTGCTATTCTTTGCTCGTCTCAGGAACGCGGCTCGCGGGGAAGCGGGCGGAATGTACAATGAGCTCGCCTCTCGCTCTGCAGTCATAAGAAGCTCCTTTTTTCTTTTTTTCTTTTTTTTTTAAAGGCTCTTCACCCCCCCCCCCCCCCACCCCCCCAGCAGCCTGAAGCACCATCTGCCTGTGAATCTTCAGATCTGCGGGGATCTCGGGAGGAGAGGACGCCGGCGCCCATTAGCGAGCCGGCAGGAAAAGGCCAAATCAGATTACGGCTCAGAGCCGGTCAATGGGGGCAATTTGCAGCTGGCGGGCCCACGTCTGCTAAGTGCCGCTCCGAAACACAGCAGGTTTTTTTTTTTTTCTCGTTTTTTTTAATTAAAGGTCGATCGATCGACCGGCGGCAGATGTATTGATTGCGTGGAAGGCGCCGATCGCAACCCTGTGGTCGAAAAGGCATCTAATGATCGGGTGGTGGGGGGGGAGGGGGGGTTTAAAAGATCGCCCGCTCTCCCTGAATTTTTTTCTTCTGTTTGTAAAAAAGTTTAACGTAGAAAGTTGTGACGGCGAAATGGTAACAAAGTAGCAAAAATAAAAACAGAGTAACTGAACGGTTCTACAGCCATTGGGCCCGACTTGGGGCCCCTCGGTGCAACTCTCGGGCCCCAACGAGCAGTATAGCAAATACAGCATAGAGACCGTAACAGTAGTGATCTCTGACCGTCTCCTGTACTATGTCTGCAGTCTCTGATCATCTCCTGTACTATGTCTGCAGTCTCTGATCATCTCCTGTACTATGTCTGCAGTCTCTGATCATCTCCTGTACTATGTTTGCAGTCTCTGATCATCTCTTGTACTATGTCTGCAGTCTCTGATCATCTCCTGTACTATGTCTGCAGTCTCTGATCATCTCCTGTACTATGTCTGCAGTCTCTGATCATCTCCTGTACTATGTCTGCAGTCTCTGATCATCTCCTGTACTATGTCTGCAGTCTCTGATCATCTCCTGTACTATGTCTGCAGTCTCTGATCATCTCCTGTACTATGTCTGCAGTCTCTGATCATCTCCTGTACTATGTCTGCAGTCTCTGATCATCTCCTGTACTATGTCTGCAGTCTCTGATCATCTCCTGTATTATGTCTGCAGTCTCTGATCATCTCCTGTACTATGTCTGCAGTCTCTGATCATCTCCTGTATTATGTCTGCAGTCTCTGATCATCTCCTGTACTATGTCTGCAGTCTCTGATCATCTCCTGTATTATGTCTGCAGTCTCTGATCATCTCCTGTACTATGTCTGCAGTCTCTGACCATCTCCTGTACTATGTCTGCAGTCTCTGACCATCTCCTGTACTATGTCTGCAGTCTCTGACCATTCCCTGTACTATGTCTGCAGTCTCTGACCATCTCCTGTATTATGTCTGCAGTCTCTGATCATCTCCTGTACTATGTCTGCAGTCTCTGATCATCTCCTGTACTATGTCTGCAGTCTCTGACCATCTCCTGTACTATGTCTGCAGTCTCTGATTATCTACTGTACTATGTCTGCAGTCTCTGATCATCTCCTGTATTATGTCTGCAGTCTCTGATCATCTCCTGTACTATGTCTGCAGTCTCTGATCATCTCCTGTACTATGTCTGCAGTCTCTGATCATCTCCTGTACTATGTCTGCAGTCTCTGATCATCCCCTGTACTATGTCTGCAGTCTCTGATCATCTCCTGTACTATGTCTGCAGTCTCTGATCATCTCCTGTACTATGTCTGCAGTCTCTGATCATCTCCTGTACTATGTCTGCAGTCTCTGATCATCTCCTGTACTATGTCTGCAGTCTCTGATCATCTCCTGTACTATGTCTGCAGTCTCTGATCATCTCCTGTATTATGTATGCAGTCTCTGATCATCTCCTGTACTATGTCTGCAGTCTCTGATCATCTCCTGTATTATGTCTGCAGTCTCTGATCATCTCCTGTATTATGTCTGCAGTCTCTGATCATCTCCTGTACTATGTTTGCAGTCTCTGACTGTCTCTTGTAGCATTTTATATACTGTAGACAATGGGTTTTGGGTCAATCTAATTTGTTAGCAGTAGGTCATCCTCATATTTTGGATTTTAGGATTGTGAAGTTGTAATTGGCTGAAAATCTGTGTTTGGCCACGCTAAGCCGACTTCACTGGCTGCATGCTTGGTGCATGTCAGTGACTCGCCAGTGCGAAGTCTGTTCTCTTGTATCACACGGTCGTTCCATTCCCCCAGATAAGATACAATAACTGAAATATGAAACAGCAAATCTAAAACATCTGCTCACTGAGGGCTTTCAGGGGTAATAATAACAGCTAAAAACTTGAAAAGACTCTGAAGCAGTGGCGGAACTACTAGGGTCTCAAAGTTGGGCCCTGGCATTCCACCACCATGGGGCTTGGGGGGGCGCTGTGCGACCGTAAGGCTCGGTTCACACCACTGCTACTCCAAAGGCTCGGTTCACACCACTGCTACTCCAAAGTCATGTGACTTACTTGAAATTTTTGTGATTTTCGCAGATAAGTCGTGCAGGGACCTTTTTCGTCACTGCGACTCGAGTCGCATTGTTCGAGACGCCGCCCATTGAAATAAAAGGAGGGCCCCAGACTCAGAGGAGAGGGGAGAAGGCCCCCAGACTCGGAGGGGAAGGTCCCCCAGACTCGGAGGGGAAGGCCCCCCCCCCCCCCCCGGTTTTGTCTGCCCTCCGGGTCAGTGCCGGGACAAAGGTCATCCAGCGCCCAGGTCAAAGATTCCAAACTGCACCCCACTCCCCCCTTCCCATAGAGTGATGTCGCTGTCGCTACTCCTGTCAGCCTTATAATAGAGGCAACTGGCACAGGGCGCCCCCCCTCCCCCATCCCTGCAATAAATCATTGCGCCCGGGGCTGCCGTCCCTCCTGCCCACCCCTTGTCCCAGCCCTGCTCCAGGTAGATCTAATAGACACACATTTATGCAGCTCTGTAACTATTAATCACTTTCATTTTTTTTAAATACAAGTAGTGCGAGTACCTGGATGTGACCCGCCAGGTCTGTACAGCAGAGCTCAGACTACGGGAGGGAGAAGCAACACCTGGAGCCAATCAGCTATGGTGCAGAACACAGAGCATGCTGATAGGAGGAGAGAGCAGAGTGTGTGAGAGAGAGAGAGATAGGCTCATCAGTGTGCTACTTCTCGTTTCACTGTAGTCTGGGGGGTTGGGGGGGTTGGGGGGGGGGGGGTGAGGAAGGCCTGTACTGAATTGCAGCAGAGAAGAATCGTGAGCAGAAAGGGAGCTCCTCCGGGTTCACCGCCGTGGGGAATTCCGCACTTCCTGGCCGGAGACATTTAATTGGTAAATAGAATTTGGATTGGCCGCTCTCGTTATTCTGGTATCCTGCGCAGAGCGGGGGATGCAGATTGGCGTTTCTGGGAAGCGGTGATTAGATTTTATGGTAATCAGGTCTGGATAATAAACAGAGCGATAAACAGTCCAATCCCGCCTCCATTCCTTTCCTCAGGGGGGCGCCGTGGTTTATTGCCACCTGGGGTCAGGTCCTCTTCACAATCCATTTGGAAACATTGTTTCCACCATTCCAGCAGGTTGAAACATTGTTTCATTCTCTTGTTTGGTGGGTTGCCACAATAATCGGGGATGCTCTTCGGCTTTTTCATGTTTCTGGTGGTCCTGCTATACTGTGTTCCATAGACACTCCCCAATTTTTGTCACCCCCCCACACCACAGCTTTGGTGTTAGCAGCAATAATTGGCTGTCAGTGTCCTAGCAACCAATTATGCCGCGTGTCATTGGTTGCTCGGACACAGGCGACGGGGATACAGTGTCCTGGTGACTGCGATGCACAACATCATTGGTTGCTAGGACTCAGGTGCCCTGGCCACAGTGTCCTTGGTTGCTAGGGTGCTGATGACTGCGATGCACAACATCATTGGTTTCTAGGACTCAGGTGGCCTGGCCAGTGTCCTTGGTTGCTAGGACACTGGTGACTGCAAAGCACAACATCATTGGTTGCTAGGACTCATGTGGCCTGGCCACAGCGTCCTTGGTTGCTAGGGTGCTGGTGACTGCGATGCACAACATCATTGGTTGCCAGGACTCAGGTGGCCTGGTCACAGTGTCCTTGGTTGCTAGGGTGCTGGTGACTGCTATGAACATCATTGATTGCTAGGACTCAGGTGGCCAGGCCGCACTGCCTCATTGGTTGCTGGTCCACATAGCATAAATTGCTATGTGGACCAGCACAGATGGCTGGGCCACAGCATTCTTGGTTGCTAGGACACTGGTGACTGCGAAGCACAACATCATTGGTTGCTAGGACTCAGGTGGCCTGGCCACAGCGTCCTTGGTTGCTAGGGTGCTGGTGACTGCGATGAACATCATTGGTTGCTAGGACTCTGGTAGCCTGGCCACAGCATCTTTGGTTACTAGGGTGCTGGTGACTGCGATGCACAACATCATTGGTTGCTAGGATTCAGGTGGCCTTGTCACAGCATCCTTGGTTGCTAGGGTGCTGGTGACTGTGATGCACAACATCATTGGTTGCTAGGACTCAGGTGGCCTGGTCACACCGTCCTTGGTTGCTAGGACACTGGTGACTGCGAAGTACCTCATTGGTTGCTAGGACTCAGGTGGCCTGGCCACAACGTCCTTGGTTGCTAGGACACTGGTGACTGCGAAGCACAACATCATCGGTTGCTAGGACTCAGGTGGCCTGGCCACAACGTCCTTGGCTGCTAGGGTGCAGGTGACTGCGATGCACAATGTCATTGGTTGCTAGGACTCAGGTGGCCGGGCCTCACAGCCTCATTGGTTGCTGGTCCACATAGCATAAATTGATTGCCAAGACGCTGTTGGCTAAGCAGCAGAAATTCATTGGTTGCTAGGACGCTGGCAGTTGGTTGGAAGGATGCAGGTGGCTGGGCTGCACAACATATTTGTTTGCTGATCCATACATCATAAAAATGACTGCTAGGATGCCGATGCCCGAGCAACACAAAATCATCGGTTACTAGGACACTGGAGCTTGGGCCATACAACTTTATTGGTTACTAGGACTCAGGCAGCTGAGTCACAGCCTCCTCGCAGTCATTTATGATGTGTGGACCAGCAACCAAAATATGCTGTGCAGTCCAGCCACCTCCAGCCTAACTACTAACGTCACTGCGCAGCTCAGCCGCCAGCGTCCTAGCAACCAAAGATTTCGTGCTGCCCGGCCATTAGCATCTTCACAATGAATTATGTGGTGTGGACCAGCAACTAATGATATAGTGCATCGCAGTCACCAACATCCTAGTTACTGGTCCACACGGCACAATCCATTGCGTAGATGCCAATGGCTGGGCAGTATGAAATCATTGGTTGCTAGGACGCTGGCGGCTGAGCTGCACGACGACGTTAGTAGTTAGGATGAAGGTGGCTGGACTGCACAGCATATTTGTTCGCTGGTCCACACATCATAAATGACTGCTAGGCGGCTGATGGCTGAGCAAAACACAGTCATTGGTTGCTAGGGCTCTGTTTGCTGGGCTGTACAATGCCATTGGTTGCTAGGACGCAGGCGACTGTGATGCACAAAATTATCGATTGCTAAGAATCCTTCTACAAAGTTACAATGTACAGTCTGATTACTGGGGGGGAGGGGAGACACACATTGGCCACCATCCCCTCACCGGTTCCTTAGCAGGCCATGGGAAGAGCCCCCCGGGAAGCGTCTCCAGCTGCCAACTGTACATGGTGAGCGCAGCCTGGCACAGAGAGCTGGCAGGGGTGGCACAGGCTGAGGGGTGGGGGGATCTGCGGTTTCAGCTGTTGAAATCTTCAGAGATGGTCGAATGAGAGACATCTGCAGCTGTCAGTCTCCGATGTGAATCACAGACAGCAAAACAGATTTCAGGGCCCCCGGGGGCCGACGCTTTCCCCGAGTGGAGGCTCCTATCCCCTCCCCCCACCAAAAATAAATCACACGTTTCTACAAAATCCTTTTATAAATATCTGAAAAAGCCGACACGGCCGGGGAACCTTCCGATCGATTGTTCTGGAGGATCGCTTCCACCGCTCCGGCCGCAGAGAGGGGAATGCCGGAGTTTAATCGGACTATATATTTCCTTCCCTGGTTCCCCTCCCCCCCTCATCAACTTTTTTTTGTTGGGTTTATTCCATATCTTATTTTAGCCACTGTGATGTCATCACCGGGTCTCTGTGCTTCTCTATGCACTGCAGGCAGATCATGGCTGGTGGGAGGAGCCGGCGGGGGGCTGTGCATAGCGCAAACTTGGTAGAAGGATTGGCCTCTGCTCAGCGTATAATGGCAGAATGAAGAGGACCTGTCCCCGGACGTGTGGGGGCGGGAGTCACAGAAATGTATTTTTCCGCTCCAGACGTGAAAACCAATCATCATCTCCATTCAGCTCAGAAAGTTGCTTCCTTCGTGACGTTATGACCTCCCCGCCCCCAACCCCCGAAACAAAACCGCACAGACCCCCTCACTGCCCTATATCTCCTGAGGCCACTCACACCATGGTGGCAGGGCTGGGACAAGAGGTGGGCAGGAGGGGTGACAGGGCTGGGACAGGGGGGGGGGGGAGTAGAAGAGGGCAGGGCCAGGACAAGGGGTGGAGAGAGGGGTGGCAGGTCCGGGACAAGGGGTGGGCAGGAGGGGTGACAGAGTCGGGACAAGGAGTGGCAGGGCCAGGACAAGGGGTGGAGAGAGGGGTGGCAGGGCCGGGACAAGGGGTAGGCAGGAGGGGCGGCAAGGCCAGGACAAGGTGTGACAGGGCCAGGACAAGGGGTGGAGAGAGGGGTGGCAGGAGAGGCGGCAGGGCCGGGACAAGGTGTGGCAGGGCCGGGACAAGGGGTGAGTAGAAGAGGCAACAGGGCCAGGACAAGGGGTGGCAGGGCAGAGACAAGGGGTGGATAGGAGGGGCAGCAGGGCCTGGCACAGGGTGGTGGGTAGGAGGGATGGCAGGGCTGGGACAAGGGTTGGTTCAGGGCCAGGAAAAGGGGTGGCAGGAGGGGGCAGCAGGGCTGGGACAAGGGATGGCAGGGCCAGGTCAAGGGGTAGGCAGGAGGGGGCGGCAGGGCCGGGACAAGGAGTGGCAGGGCCGGGACAAGGGATAGGTAGGACTGGTGAAAGGGCCAGGACAAGGGGTGGAGAGAGAGGGGTGGCAGGGCCGAGACAAGGGGTGGGCAGGAGGGGTGACAGGGCCGGGACAAGGAGTGGTAGGGCCAGGACAAGGGGTGAGTAGAAGAGGGCAGGGCCAGGACAAGGGGTGGAGAGAGGGGTGGCAGGGCTGGGACAAGGGGTAGGCAGGAGAGGCGGCAGGGCCGGGACAAGGTGTGGCAGGGCCGGGAAAAGGTGCGAGTAGAAGAGGTCCAGGACAAGGGGTGGCAGGGCAGAGACAAAGGGTGGGTAGGAGGGGCAGCAGGGCCTGAGACAAGGTGGTGGGTAGGAGGGACGGCAGGGCTGGGATAAGGGTTGGGCAGGGCCGGGAAAAGGGGTGGCAGGGCTGGGTCAAGGGGTAGGCAGGATGGGGCGGCAGGGCCGGGCAAAGGAGTGGCAGGGCCGGGACAAGGGATAGGTAAGAGGGGTGACAGGGCCAGGACAAGGGGCGAGTAGAAGAGGCGACAGGGCCAGGACGAGGGGTGGCAGGGGCGAGACAAGGGGTGGGCAGGAGGGGCGGCAGGGCCAGGACAAGGGTTGGGCAGGACCGGGAAAAGGGGTGGCAGGAGGGGGTAGCAGGGCCGGGACAAGGGGTGGGTAGGAGGGGGGCGACTCAAAAGTCGCACAATTTTCAGCGTGCCTTTAGAGTGCAACTTTTTATGCGACTTTTCCGCTCTCCGGCACCAAGTCGCATCGAAAGGAGCGCAGGCAGCTATTCTGAACGGGCGCCATTGAAAACAAAGGGTGCCGGGACTTGTAATGCGACTTTATGTGCCCAAAATCACATAACAAAGCTGCACAAGTGTGAACGGGGCGGGGGAGGGGGGAGGGGGGGGCAAAGGGCCGGTTTACACTTTTGCGCGGCTCATCATGCGACTTTGGGTATGACAGTTCTCAGTCGCATTGTTTGCGATGACACCCGTTCAGATCGGTGCGAGTTCGCGCCGCGGAGATTTTCGATGTTTTGCTGCGACTTCGGCGGCGACTCGCCCAGAGAAATGTGACGTCGGATCAAAGCCGGAATTCAATGAACAGAATTTTTATTTTTAAAAAAGTCACATTAAATTCTCGCTGGAAATCGTGCGACTTCGGAGTCGCTCTCATTTGAATGGAGCTTTAGATACACTTTACAACAATGTAACCTCAACAACCCGCCTACCGGGCACTTTTACCCCCCCCTTCCTGCCCAGGCCAATGTTCAGCTCTCAGCGCTCTCACACTTTGAATGACAATTACGCGGTCATCTAACTCTGTACACAGGAGATTGTTATCGTTTCATCACACAAATAGAACTTTATTTTGGTATTTAATCAACGCCGGGATTTTTATTTATTTTTTACTTAGTTTCTGTCAGTAAATTTTGTCATTATATAATGTTTCTCCCTCGCTGATGAGGCGGCACCGATAGGCATTGATGAGGTGGCATTTATGGGCACTTAAGGAGGCACCAATATGTCGCACTGATGGGCACTGATAGGCGGTACTGATGGGCAATGATGGGTGGCACTGATAGCCATTACGGACTGGCATCACTAATGGGCACTGATAGGTGGCACTGATGGGCGACATTGATGGGCAGCACTGATAGGCCATTGATACGACATTGATAGGGACCGATAGCCAGAACAGACTGGCATTACTAATGAGCACCGATAGGCAGCACCGATAGCGATACTGATGGGCATTGATGGACAACACTGATAGGCCGGACTGATAGCCAGCACGGACTGGCAACACTAATGGGCACTGATAGGTGGCACTGATGAGTATTGATAGGCGGCATTGATGGGTGCCACTGATAGACGGGACTGATAGCCAGCACGGACTGGCATCACTAATGGGCACTGATAGGTGGCACTGATAGGCATTGATAGGTGGCACTGATAGGTGCGACTGATAGCCAGCACGGACTGGCATCACTAATGGACACCGATAGGTGGCACTGATGAGTATTGATAGGCGGCATTGATGGGTGCCACTGATAGACGGGACTGATAGCCAGCACAGACTGGCATCACTAATGGGCACTGATGAGTACTGATAGGCAGCACTGATGGGCATTGATGGGTGGCACTGATAGGCGGGACTGAGCCAGCATGGACTGGCATCACTAATGGGCACCAATAGGTGGCACTGATGGGCAGCACTGATAGGTGGGACTGATAGCCAGCACAGACTGGCATCACTAATGGGCACTGATGAGTACCGATAGGGGGCACTGATGGGCATTGATGGGTGGCACTGATGGGTGACATTGATGGGCCGCACTGATATGCGGGACTGCTAGCCAGCACAGACTGGCATCACTAATTGCACCGATAGGTGGCACTGATGGGCATTGATGGACGCCACTGATAGGCGGGACTGCTAGCCAGCACAGACTGGCATCACTAATGGGCACTGATGAGTACCGATAGGGGGCACTGATGGGCATTGATGGGTGGCACTGATGGGCGACATTGATGGGCAGCACTGATAGGCGGGACTGCTAGCCAGCACAGACTGGCATCACTAATTGCACCGATAGGTGGCACTGATGGGCATTGATGGACGCCACTAATAGGCGGGACTGCTAGCCAGCACAGACTGGCATCACTAATGGGCACTGATTGCTGGCACTCATCGCTAGCACCGATTTGTTGTGGCGCTGGTGTCACTATATTGTAATTAGGGCACTGATGATCAGTGCCCCCGATTACATGTGTAGACGTCCCCTGTGAGGAGATGCCGCCATGTGATTGGACACAGCCGATCACATGGTTAGAGAGCCGCGGATGCGCCATGCCCTAGCAACACGGCGCAGCCATGATCGCCACACTGCATGCCCCCCGCGGTGTGTGAGATAGGGCCCATTCTGGTGCAGCAACTAGTTAAAGTAGAACTAAAACTTTTCATTTTGGATAGAGCAAGGGAGGGTCATAACCCCCGGGTCGGATTTTTTTTTATTTTTTGCCATCTGGAAAAAAATAAATGAAAAATTCACAGATTTTGGGTTGTCACCAGAATAGGAAGAGAGGGGAAACCTTCCAATGGGGACACTTGTGGGGGGTTAAGCGATTCCCTTCGTTTTCAGAGATTTCCTGACTTCCTGTTATGGATGCGGGACAGGAAGTGAAGGGAGATTGTACAGCAAGGACCCCAGCAGACCGATGCGATTGGTCATTTGTAGTCCAACCGAATGGCAGGTGACACAGGAAGCGAGGCTAAAATCTCTCCAAAAAGTTGTCACAGGAACAGGTCTCCCCAATTGGAAGATTTCCCCTCCATTCCGTTGCTGCGGTTTTGGCTATGCCATGCAAGAGAGGAGGGGGGGCGCGCGCTTTCGGATCACTAGAGTTAAAAGCTTAAGGCATGCTAAAGTGGCCTCAATTAATTGTAGAAGGGATGAACACGGAGAAGGGGCACCAGAGCTACAAAACAAATTGTGTCCGATAGAAAAAGCTGCAGTTGCACTTAAGGCATGCCAAGCTGGCCTTAATATTACAAGGCTTAATGTCAATGGACGCCGGGGGGGGGGGGGGTTAGCAGATCACTAGATTTACAAACTTCTTTCATCCGATCACACTTAAGCCATGCTTAAGCAGCCACGATCAATTGTAGAATTGTAGAAGGGATAACGTCAATGAACGCGGATGAAGGAGGTACCAGAATTGCAAAGGCATGCCAAGGTGGCCTCAATCAATATTACAAGGCTTAATGTCAATGGACATTGGGGCGGGGGGGGGGGGGGGGGTTAGCAGATCACTAGACTTACAAGCTGCGATCGCACTTAAGGCATGCTAAAGTGGCCACAATCAAATGTACAAGGGATAATGTCATTGGGGGACCACTTGGGCATGCCGTACGGGACGTGTATAGGCCAAGAACTGCAGACCTGTAAAGCGGAACGGCCTGTCCTAAGCTTCAGTTTAGAATAGAGTGGGGGGAAAGGGTTGTTGGGGGGGGGGGGGGGGCGGTTGCTGTCTCTTGTGTCCCCATGGTCCTGGTGACAACACAGGAAGTGAGCCATATTTCCCCCCCTCCCATGTCCCCTCACTCATCTCCATTCGAATCACGGATAAATATTTGTTCCCGGTGATTAGCGTCCGCTGTGCGCCGACCTGCGCGACATAACAATGTTCTCCGTGTCGGCACGCGGCGCGGTGGGGGTGGCGATTGTCGGCGGGGCGCCTGGTTTGTGCTCTTTTTTTGTTTTGTTTCGGGGTCAAGGACGGGCAAGGCGGGAAGTGCCCGGAGGGACCGGCCGTGCGATTAAAGACTGAGAGAGACGAAAATTGCTTCCCCGCCATCCGATAATAGTCTCCATTGTCAACGTCGCCGGGGGAGTACAGGGAGGGGGAGGGGGAGGGGGGATACGGAATCTGACGGGCCGAGCGAATCTTATTAACATGTCCGCTTGGACTCCCTCCTAACCTGCTCTGTACATCCCCTCCCCTCCCCCCCTCCACTTCGAGGGACCCCTTCATCTTCTGAAGATAGTTTAGCGATCGATGGAAATGCGATCAGCTGGCTGCAAATAATCCGATCGGTGAGGATTCGCACTCTGGAGACACTTTGTTTCTTTTTATATCTTACAGATTTATTATACACGCGGCGGCGGCCATATTGCCCATTACATACAGGGCACTTCCTGTCCTGCCCCAGAGATGGCGCTATATACTCTCTGTAATGTGATACATTGTTCCTCTCTATGATTGACATTCTCACTTCTATTACCAGAATCTGATTGGCCCATCCCCCCTTGTCACCTGATCTGGAACGGGCAGTAAAAGCCCCCCCCCCCCATTTCGAGGGACCCCATCATATTTTTCAGATTGATTGGCTATCTATATAAATGTGATCAGCTGATTGTAATCAATGAGGATTTGCCCCTCCAAACACTTTGTTACTATTTAAGGTTTCCAATTTAATCTACACATGGGAGCGGCCATGTTGCCCATTACATACAGAGTAATACTTCCTGTCCTGCCCAGAGATGGCGCCATACTCTCTGTAATCTGATACATTGTTCCTCTTTAATAATAACATTCTCACTTCTATTACCAGAATCTGATTGGTCTCCTCATAGTCACCTGATCTGAATCGGGCGGTAAAAGCCCCCCCCCATTTCGAGGGACCCCATCATATTTTCAAATTGATTGGCTATCTATATAAATGTGATCAGCTGACTGTAATCATACCGATCAATGCAGATTTGCACTCTGAAGACTTTGTTACCATTTATTGGTTTCCAATTTAATCTACACATGGGAGCGGCCATATTGCCCATTGCATACAGAATAATACTTCCTGTCCTGCCCAGAGATGGCGCTATATACTCTCTGTAATCTGATACATTGTTCCTTTCTATTATTACATTCTCACTTCTATTAACAGAATCTGATTGGCTCCCTCTCCCCCCCCCATAGTCACCTGATCTGAACCGGGCAATAAAAGCCCCCCACCCATTTCGAGGGACCCCATCATATTTTTCAAATTGATCAGCTATCTATATAAATGTGATCAGCTGACTGTAATCATACCGATCAATGAGGATTTGTGCTCTGAATACTTTGTTACCATTTATTCGTTTCCAATTTAATCTACACATGGGAGCGGCCATATTGCCCATTACACATTGCCCATATTGCCCATATTGCCCAATACACATTGCCCATATTGCCCATTACACATTGCCCATATTGCCCATTACACATTGCCCATATTGCCCATTACACATTGCCCATATTGCCCATTACACATTGCCCATATTGCCCATTACACATTGCCCATATAGCGATGGCGCTATACTGCCTGTAATGTGATACATTGTTCCGCTTCATCATTAACATTCCCACTTCTATTACCAGAATATGATTGCCCCCCCCCCCCGTCACCTGATTGGATCGGGCGGTAAAAGCCTCCCCTCCCCCTCATTTCGAGGGGCCCCATCATCTTGCAGTATCTATGTGATCAGCCGACTGCAATCATACTGATCAATGAAGATCCATTCTCTCCTGTGAGGCTAACAGAGGCCAATCCTCTCTTCTTGATGAAAAAAGGTGATCGTCAGTCGGCAAGATACAGGAATTCAAATATGGAACAGCAAAAACGTAAAAAAGTAAAAAAAAAAAAAAAAAAGGTCAAAAATTGATTTTTACCCTGAAATGTACTGAAATCACACCGGAGTTCCCCTTTAAAGCGGCGGATTTATATATGAAACGCTGGCGGCCAAAACCGGATTGCGGATTATTTCACGGCGGAGGAGACTGATGCGGCGGGGCGGCTAAGTCACCATTTATAATGTGCTTGTCAGGTGGGATAATGTATGTGTGTCTGGTGGGGGGAGGGGGGGGGGGGGTGCTGGGGATGAGCTGATACCAGGAGGGAGCGCCATGAAATGTGGGCTGTCTACAGACCCCACTGGTGAGTGCTCACCGTATTACTTCGGAGGGGTAGGTACCCGGGCAGGGGTGTCCAAGTTTGGGTTCAGCTTTCTATTTAGCATGCAATGTGCAGAGTGAAGCTCTAGAGGCGCAGCCACAGTCTCTAGCACTCTCATGGAACTTGGCAGCAGTCTTTTATAACACAACTACAACTCTAGAAGTCTTCCGTAATGAGGTAGCAGTCTCTTCTAACCTCCAACAGTCTCCCCCCACTGGGCGCCAGTCCCCGGTGGTCTCCCCCAACTGGGCGCCAGTCTCCCCCAACTGGGCTCCAGTCTCCCCCAACTGGGCGCCAGTCCCCGGCAGTCTCCCCCAACTGGGCGCCAGTCCCCGGCATTTACCCCCAACTGGGCGCCAGTCCCCAACTGGGCGCCAGTCCCCGGCAATCTCCCCCAACTGGGTGCCAATTCCCCCCCAACTGGGCGCCAGTCCCCGGCAGTCTCCCCCAACTGGGCGCCAATTCCCCCCCCAACTGGGCGCCAGTCCCCGGCAGTCTCCCCCAACTGGGCGCCAGTCCCCCCCCAACTGGGCGCCAGTCCCCGGCAGTCTCCCCCAACTGGGCGCCAGTCCCCCCCCAACTGGGCGCCAGTCCCCGGCAGTCTCCCCCAACTGGGCGCCAGTCCCCCCCAACTGGGCGCCAGTCCCCGGCAGTCTCCCCCAACTGGGCGCCAGTCCCCCCCCATTGGGCGCCAGTCCCCGGCAGTCTCCCCCAACTGGGCGCCAGTCCCCCCCCACTGGGCGCCAGTCTCCAACAGTCTCCCCCAACTGGGCGCCAGTCTCCCCCAACTGGGCGCCAGTCCCTGCCAGTCTCCCCCAACTGGGCGCCAGTCCCCCCCAACTGGGCGCCAGTCCCCGGCAGTCTCCCCCAACTGGGCGCCAGTCCCCGGCATTTACCCCCAACTGGGCGCCAGTCCCCAACTGGGCGCCAGTCCCCGGCAGTCTCCCCCATTTGGGCGCCAATTCCCCCCCCCAACTGGGCGCCAGTCCCCGGCAGTCTCCCCCAACTGGGCGACAGTCCCCCCCCAACTGGGCGCTAGAGTCCCCGGCAGTCTCCCCCAACTGGGCGCCAGTCCCCGGCAGTCTCCCCCAACTGGGCGCCAGTCTCCGGAAGTCTCCCCCAACTGGGCGCCAGTCCCCGGAAGTCTCCCCCAACTGGGCGCCAGTCCCCGGAAGTCTCCTCCAACTAGCCGCCAGTCCCCGGCAGTCTCCCCCAACTAGCCGCCAGTCCCCGGCAGTCTCCTCCAACTAGCCGCCAGTCCCCGGCAGTCTCCTCCAACTAGCCGCCAGTCCCCGGCAGTCTCCTCCAACTGGCCACCAGTCCCCGGCAGTCTCCTCCAACTAGGTACCACACCCTGGCAGTCTCCTCCAACTAGGCGCCAGTCCCCGGCAGTCTCCCCCAACTGGGCGCTACACCCTGGCAGTCTCTCCCAACTAGGTACCACACCCTGGTAGTCTCCAACACTGAACCCCCTCTCAGTCAATCAGGAGGCACAGGTCTAATGCCCGTCACCTGTTTGGCTGAAGGCACAGGCACTCCGATTGGTTGCCTAGCAGAAAGGAAGAGGCAAAGGTGTCGCCACCTGACCCGCTGCTCATTCCACTATCCCACAGCGCATTCCTGTTGCTGCAGGCTCAGAAAAACCGAGTCTCGCCCGGAAAATCAGCATCTGTTATAAACGCCTTTTCTTCTTCACCCGGGGTTCCACCTTAACAAAAGGATGACTTTGTCCCAGAGGTGGAGGCGCTGCATCGGCCGCTATCGCACGTCTATCAGAACCGGCGCGTTGTTTAGATGTAATTAATTGAGCGAACCCCGAGGGCTTAGCCAATAGAGAAGAGAGGAGCCGGCACAGATAACGAGTCTGGGGAGAGATCGATGCGGAACAATAATTATCAGCTCCGCTGCCGAGCGGAATTCATCCAAGATGGAGGACAGATTGCGAGGGGGGAGTCGGGGGGTGAGGGGTTGGGGCGGCGAACAAAAGCCGACGGGTATGGAAAGATACAAACCGTCCAATAAAAACACGGAAAAAAGGGCCTCCAGGTAATCGATCGATAAAAAGGACTACGCTTAACAGGTTTTCATGTCGTCACCAAAACATATCCGAGACCCTCCACCAACGCCATTAGGATGTTTCCTTCTGCCCCCGATTGCTTCGGGTTCACCAACAGAAACATCCCACTTGTCCCCATGTTGTTATCTCTCACACACCTTATAGAAGTCCCAGTGATGTCATCAATGGGTTCCTGTGGTGGGAGCCCTACCATGGACCCACCTTGAGGGAAGTGGCAAATTGACTACTGATCCCTGCATTCCGAGCCCAACGCACTCCGGCGGCCTGCATTCCGAGCCCAACGCACTCCGGCGGCCTGCATTCCGAGCCCAACGCACTCCGGCGGCCTGCATTCCGAGCCCAACGCACTCCGGCGGCCTGCATTCCGAGCCCAACGCTCTCCGGCGGCCTGCATTCCGAGCGCAACGCACTCCCGAGCCCTGCATTCCGAGCGCAACGCACTCCCGAGCCCTGCATTCCGAGCGCAACGCACTCCCGATCCCTGCATTCCGAGCGCAACACACTCCCGAGCCCTGCATTCCGAGAGCAACGCACTCCCAAGCCCTGCATTCTGAGAGCAACGCACTCCCGAGCCCTGCATTCCGAGCCCAACGCACTCCCTAGCCCTGCATTCCGAGAGCAACGCACTCCCGACCCCTGCATTCCGAGCCCAACGCACTCCCGACCCCTGCATTCCGAGCCCAACGCACTCCCGACCCCTGCATTCCGAGCCCAACGCACTCCCGACCCCTGCATTCCGAGCCCAACGCACTCCCGACCCCTGCATTCCGAGCCCAACGCACTCCAGAGCCCTGCATTCCGAGCGCAACGCACTCCCGAGCCCTGCATTCCGAGCGCACGCACTCCCGAGCCCTGCATTCCGAACGCAACGCACTCCCAAGCCCTGCATTCCGAGAGCAACGCACTCCCAAGCCCTGCATTCCGAGAGCAACGCACTCCCGACCCCTGCATTCCGAGCGCAATGCACTCCCGAGCCCTGCATTCCGAGCACAATGCACTCCCGAGCCCTGCATTCCAAGCGCAACTCACTCCCGACCCCTGCATTCCGAGCGCAATGCACTTCCGAGCCCTGCATTCCGAGCGCAATGCACTCCCAAGCCCTGCATTCCGAGAGCAACGCACTCCCGACCCCTGCACTCCGAGCCCAACGCACTCCCGAGCCCTGCATTCCGAGAGCAACGCACTCCCGAGCCCTGCATTCCGAGCCCAACGCACTCCCAAGCCCTGCATTCCGAGAGCAACGCACTCCCGACCCCTGCATTCCGAGCCCAACGCACTCCCGACCCCTGCATTCCGAGCCCAACGCACTCCAGAGCCCTGCATTCCGAGCCCAACGCACTCCCGATCCCTGGACCCAGGCGGAACTTTGAGGGAGGCGGCAAACTGACTCCTGACCCCTACATTCTTAGTGCAACACACTCCCGATCCCTGCATTCCAAGCGCAACGCACTCCTGAGCCCTGCATTCCGAGCACAACGCACTCTTGATACCTGCATTCTTAGTAATAAAATAATGGACGTGGGGGCCTTTTGATGGAGGTCATTTTTTTGGGGGGGGGGGCAGCATTTCATTCTTGGTCCGAGGCAGCACAATGTCTTAGGCCAGCCCTTGGTGGGAGGAGCCTACAGGGTGCTGTTTTCATCATAAACCTTATTTTAATCCCAGTGATGACATCATCACTGGGTCCCCTATGCTCCTCTATGCCATGCAGGCAGATCGTGGCTGGTGGGAGGAGCCTACAGGGTGCCATTTTTTTCATTATATACCTTATTTTAGGCCCTGATGAGGTCATCACTGCGTCTCTGTGCTTCTCTATGCCAGGCAGGCTGATCGTGGCTGGTTGGAGGGGCCAGCAGAGTGCTGTATATATATATAGAGTAGACTACATGTAATTCAGATGGGGGGGGGGGGGGCATCTTAAGACACATTGGTAGAATTACTGTCCTTTGCTGGGAGGCGGAGCCATGTACACAGCATGACAAAAATGAGGATCTGGTGGGAGGGGCCAGTACATAAACGAAATGAAAACATCCCAGCAGCGTTCAATTTTGGCAGCAAATTCCACTTTAGTTTTAGTCGTATTTTAGTTGACTAAAATAATGTTGTTAGTCTACGAAAATATTTTAGTCCATGAAATGAACGCTGCGCTCCAGTAGTCCTCAGCCCTGTTGCAAGCAGTGGGAGGAGTTATGCAGATATCACAATGCTTTAACGGGTGGGTGTGTCACTCTGGAGTAGGAGTGGGCGGTCCTAGGCAGAGTGTATTTACATAGGTAACACCCACATGCGATGCTGAGCCCCCTGATTGAAAGGAATGCAATCTAGCGACAAAGGGGCGGGGCCAGGGACAATCAGGCTTGGGGGGGGTTTGGAGGAAAGCGCTAGATTTTGCGTCCTCCAGCCAGAAAAGGAGGCGGAGCTCTAATATATCCCACTTGCTGCAGCTTCTAATGCACAGGGCGAGAAGCTCACAGTGTGCGGTGGAATTTAGAGGAAGCCGTTTCAGTTCCGGGAGGGATTTAAAATGCCAAATTCCTGGGTTTTAAAGGGATTGCGCTTTTAGATGCCTCTTCAGGTCAGGAGCGGCGTTCAGCGATAATTGGAACTTGTCCTGCGATGCGGACCAGTAACCCCCGAGCTGCAACATTAGCGGAATATTGGCTCTGCAGCAGGTGTCGGCGTCTACACGTGTCAATTAACATTATAAAAAAAGGGTGGTGAGGAGGACTTTCCCGTAAAACAATGCCAAACGCCGAGCCGCTACAATACTCCCCCCGAGTCACCATTCATGACGATCCCTCCATTTGCCCGCTGAGTATTTCAGGAGGGGAGCGTTATATAGTGGGGTGGGGGGGGGGGAATAACGATTGGCTCCTCTGCAGATTGTGTAAGTTTGCCCACTTACAAAGAAATGAAGAAGAAGGGTCTAAGCATTTGATCCCTCAAGCAAAACATGACTTAGTAGTTGGTGGAGAACCCCTTGTTGGCGAGCGCAGAGGTCAGACGTTTCTTGTAGGTGGTGATGAGGTTTCCACATCTCAGGAGGGTTTTTTGGTCCTCTCTTCCCTACAGATCTTCTCTAAATCCTTAAGGCTTCTTGGCCGTCTCCTGGCAACTCGAAGTTTCAGCTCCTCCATAAATGTTCTATAGGACTAAGGTCTGGAGACTGGTTAGGCCACCCCATGGCCTTTATGTGCTTCTTCTTGGGCCACTCCTTTGTTGCCTTGGCGGTATGTTTTGGGTCATTGTCATGTTGGAAGACCCGTCCATGACCCATCTTCAGTGTTCTGGATGAGGGAAGAAGGTTCTCCTCCAAGATCTTACAATACATGGCCCCGTCCATTGGCCCCTCAATGCGGCAAAGTTGGCCTGGACCTTTATCAGAGAAACCGCCCCAAAGCATCATGTTCCCCCCTCCGTGTGTGACTGTAGGGATGGTGTTCATGTTCCCACCTCCGTGTGTGACTGTAGGGATGGTGTTCATGTTTCCACCTCCGTGTGTGACTGTAGGGATGGTGTTCATGTTCCCACCTCCGTGTGTGACTGTAGGGATGGTGTTCATGTTCCCACCTCCATGTGTGACTGTAGGGATGGTGTTCATGTTCCCACCTCCATGTGTGACTGTAGGGATGGTCTTCTTAGGATCATAGTCACCATTTTTCTTCCTCCAAAACACGGCGAGTCGAGTTGATGCCAAAGAGCTCAATTTTGGTCTCATCTGACACAGAACTTTCCCTCCTAATGCTTCTCTGAATCATTTAGATGTTCATCTGCAAACTTCAGATGGACCTGTACATGTGTCTTCCCGAGGAGGGGGACCTGTACATGTGTCTTCCCGAGGAGGGGGACCTGTACATGTGTCTTCCCGAGGAGGGGGACCTGTACATGTGTCTTCCCGAGGAGGGGGACCTGTACATGTGTCTTCCCGAGGAGGGGGACCTGTACATGTGTCTTCCCGAGGAGGGGGACCTGTACATGTGTCTTCCCGAGGAGGGGGACCTGTACATGTGTCTTCCCGAGGAGGGGGACCTGTACATGTGTCTTCCCGAGGAGGGGGACCTGTACATGTGTCTTCCCTAGGAGGGGGACCTGTACATGTGTCTTCTTGAGGAGGGGGACCTGTACATCTGTCTTCCTGAGGAGGAGGACCTGTACATGTGTCTTCCTGAGGAGGAGGACCTGTACATGCGTCTTCTTGAGGAGGAGGGCCTGTACATGTGTCTTCCTGAGGAGGAGGACCTGTACATGTGTCTTCCTGAGGAGGAGGACCTGTACATGCGTCTTCTTGAGGAGGAGGGCCTGTACATGCGTCTTCTTGAGGAGGAGGGCCTGTACATGTGTCTTCTTGAGGAGGGGGACCTGTACATGTGTCTTCTTGAGGAGGGGGATCTGTACATGTGTCTTCTTGAGGAGGGGGATCTGTACATGTGTCTTCCTGAGGAGGGGAACCTGTACATGTGTCTTCTTGAGGAGGGGGATCTGTACATGTGTCTTCCTGAGGTGGGGGATCTGTACATGTGTCTTCCTGAGGAGGAGGACCTTGCGGGGGCTGCAGGATTTCGATCTATGGTGGTGTATTGTGTCACCAATGGTGTGTTTGGTGACTGGGGTCCCAACCCCCTTGAGATCCTTCACAAGCTCCTCCCCGTGTAGTTCTGGGCGGATCCCTCACTTTTCTCATGACCATCCTCACCCCATGAGGAGAAATCTTCCATGGAGCTCCAGACTGAGGGGGATTGATGGTTATTTTCTATTTCTTCCATTTGTGAATAATCTCTCCAACACTTGTCTTTTTCTCACCAAGCTTCTTGCTGATGGTCTTGTAGCCCATTCCAGCCTTGTGCAGGTCTCCAATCTTCTCCCCGACCTCCTCTGACAGATCTTTGCTCTTCCCCATGATGGTGAGGATTGGAGGGAAGGGATTCTGTGGACAGGAGTCTTCTATACACATAACGAGTTGTTGTTAGGAGGACCTTCTTACATTGTCAGGACTGATCTGTGTACCACATGAGCACCTACTGGAGCCAGTCTGTGGGGGGGGGGGCAGAATTATTGTTGGTCGGGGATCAAATACTTATTTTACTCCATTAATAACATTTGTATTGTGTGTTTTTTCTGGATTTTTGGTTGATCTTCTGTCTCCATCATATAAAATACACCTCTGATAACAATTATAGACCCTTCATTTCTATGTAAGTGGGTAAAACTTTCACCATCTGCAGGGCAAACGATCGTTATTTCCCCCCCAATGTATAGAGGATGATTGTATGACGGGACTCCGATATGGATTGTGTGGAAATATTGGACGGTGATTGTGGCTCCTGGGAAGGGGAGGAGGACTCCGGGGACACAGGAAATAGTTGCAGTAGAAGTAGAATACTCCGGAGTCTTCTGTGTGTGTCGGGAGGAAAAAGATCTCCAATAAATTCTATGCTGAGATCCGTGTCCCCATCCCCCGACTGAAGAGTGACGAAACGCACCGAATCTTCTACGTGTTGGGTCAACATCAGCTAACCCTCACTGGTGACTCAAATATATCCGATTTTATTATATATATATTAAAGTGATAAACCCCTCACAGTGTTCATAGAATGTACAGTACATTACCTTGGCCCTGAAACATCGTCATTGCAAGAAGACTATAGATGTGTGTATGAAATCTATATAGCATTTTTTTTAATAATATAAAATGGTGGTATAATATTACTATTACATAATTTGATATTAATGTATTTTAATAATATAAAATAAAGGGATACATTGCTTGTAATAATATAAGAAATATATAAATAGTAATCACTTTATATGAAAATAAATATAAAATAAAGTGGTTATTAATAATAATAATATCATTAGAAATCACTATTTTATACAATAATCATAATTACTTTACATTAGTAAAGTTCTTAATCACTGTTTTATATAATAATAATCTATATATAAATAAAAAATAAAGTTCATAATAATAATAATAAAATTATTATAAATTAAAATTGTATATAAATAATAATAATTATATATAATATCTTATTAATAATGCTAATAAAATGATTATAAATAACTGTGTTAAAATAATAATAACTTATTTATATTATTAATATATGTATAAAATAAAGTGCTTAATAATACTAATAAAATGATTATAAATCACTGTTTTATATAATAATAATAAAAAACAATAATCACTTTATATTATTAAAATAATAAATATTTAAAAAGTTAATAATAACTCTATATTATTAAAGTATATATAAAGTGCTTAATAATACAATTTTAAATCACTTTTATATATATATATATATATATATATATATATATATATATTTTTTTTTTTTTTTTTTTTTTAAGTCCATAATAATAAAATTATTATAAACCACTATTTTATATCATAGAAATCACTATTTTATACAATAATCATAATCACTTTACATTAGTAAAGTTCTTAATCCCTGTTTTATATAATAATAATCTATATATAAATAAAAACTAAAGTTCATAATAATAAAATTATTATAAATTAAAATTGTATATAAATAATATTATATATATATATATATATATATATATATATATATATATATATATATATATATATATATATATATATATATATATATATATAATATTTTTTTTTTATTATCTTATTAATAATGCTAATAAAATGATTATAAATAACTGTGTTAAAATAATAATAACTACTTTATATTATTAATATATGTATAAAATAAAGTGCTTAATAATACTAATAAAATGATTATCAATCACTGTTTTATATAATAATAATAATAATAAAAAACAATAATCACTTTATATTATTAAAATAATAAATATTTAAAAAGTTAATAACAACTTTTTATTATTAAAGTATATATAAAGTGCTTAATAATAATAAGATTGTAAATCACTGTTTTATATAATACTAATATTATATATATATATATATATATTTTAAAGTCCATAATAATAAAATTATTATAAATCACTATTTTATATCATAATGATAAATGAAAATCACTATATGTTATTAAAATATATTTAAAATAAAGTGCTTATAATACTAATAAAATGATAAATCACTGTTTTATATAATAATAATAATAATAATAATAGATTATAAATCACTATTTTAATAATTTATTTTTAATCATAAAATAAAGTGATTATTATTACGTTATATTAATAATTTTATTATTACTTAGTATTATTTTTATCATTATCAAATATAAATTCCTTTTATTTCATATTATTAAAATTATATAATAGTAATATTATAACACAATAATATATATATATATACACACACACACACATACACACAATTATTGTTCCAGGGTAATGTACATCCTTTGAACATTGTTGTTTTTTTTTGCTACCAACAGAAAATAAAAAAACACGTTTCCTTTTTTTTCTGCTTCTTTGCCCAGTGACTTGCTGCAAAGATACAATGTACAGTCTGATCACGGGGGGGGGGGGGGGGGGAGACTGAGGAAATGCTTCTGTCTGCCTGCAACAGACCGATATCATCATCTCATCCTGGGTAAAAGTCACTGACTGGAGTTCAAGAACGGCTTCCTGAGCACGATACAACGCGTTTCAGCTCCACTGCAACTTTATCAGGGCAGATGTGGCGGCAAAGAATTCCAATGTGACTGTGAAGAGAAATGATGGGGGGGAGGGGGGGGGGGACCAAATATCTTCTTGTAGGAGGTCAGGAAGTGATTTATAGAAACTTGTAAAGTTACTGACAGGTCCACTATAATCGATTGAGAAAAACGACCATTTGGCTTCCAGAAAGCCCCTCCCCCCCTGTAGTGGCCAATCGATTCCATACAGGACATATAACCGTCTCTCCTGATCGACACGTATATTATCATTGGCCGGTTCCCAACCCCCCCCCCCCCCTACAGAGATCCGCGATCTGCCGCTCCGTCACTTTAGGAAAATGAGAAATGTCCATTAAGAGTTTCCAGCATGACGGCTGTAATGGCAGCGATCGTTTATTGATGCGGCTAAAGTGACGGGCGAACGTTTATTCCTCATCGGGGTGATGGGGGGAGAAGCATCGCTCCGGATTATCGGACATCGCCGGCCAAACCGCCCATCCCCCACACACACCGACACCATCATTCAGAGGATGAAAAGTTCGTGTCACTGCCCCTCCCCCAATCTTTTCTGTAATCCCTACTGCTCCCTCCTGCCTCCATTCTGTAATCCCTACTGCTCCCTCCTCCTCCATTCTGTAATCCCTACTGCTCCCTCCCCCCTCCATTCTGTAATCCCTACTGCTCCCTCCCCCCCTCCATTCTGTAATCCCTACTGCTCCCTCCCTCTTCCATTCTGCAATCCCTACTGCTCCCTCCCTCTTCCATTCTGTAATCCCTACTGCTCCCTCCCCCTTCCATTCTGTAATCCCTACTGCCTCCCTCCCAACCTTCCATTCTGTAATCCCTACTGCCTCCCTCCCCCTCCATTCTGTAATCCCTACTGCTCCCTCCCCCCCTCCATTCTGTAATCCCTACTGCTCCCTCCCTCTTCCATTCTGCAATCCCTACTGCTCCCTCCCTCTTCCATTCTGTAATCCCTACTGCTCCCTCCCCCTTCCATTCTGTAATCCCTACTGCCTCCCTCCCAACCTTCCATTCTGTAATCCCTACTGCCTCCCTCCCCACTCTATTCTGTAATCCCTACTGCTGCATCCCCCTCCATTCTGTAATTCCTACTGCCTCCCCTCCACCCCCTCCATTCTGTAATCCCTACTACCTCCCCTCCCTATTGCCTCCCCCCATATTCTGTAATCCCCACGGCCTCCCTCCCCCTCCATTCTGTAATCCCTACTGCCTCCCCCCACCTCTCCATTCTGTAATCCCTACTGCCTCCCCCCATATTCTGTAATCCCTACTGCTCCCTCCCCCCTTTTGTCTGTAATCCCCAATTCCTCCCTCCTCCATTCTGTAATCCCTACTGCTCCCTCCCCTCTTTTGTCTGTAATCCCCAATTCCTCCCTCCTCCATTCTGTAATCCCTACTGATCTCTCCCCCTCTCTTCTGTAATCCAGACAGCCTCCCTTCCCCTCTGTTCTGTAATCCCTACTGCGTCCCTTCCTCCTCCATTCTGTAAATCACCTTCCCCTCCCTCCTTAAATCCCAAGTAAACCCCTCCCCCTTGTTTTTGTGATCCCACCCAACTCTCCACCCCTTTCTGCAATTTCTTCTAGCTCCTCCCTCTCCCTTCTGTCATCCCACTGAATGCCCGCCCACTGCAAGCCTGATTTCAGTTCACTTTTGTTTCTTATATTGAACAAATAATAATGAAAAAAAATATTCAAACTAATTTAAAAAAAATATTTTATATTTTAAATTTATTATTAATAAAAAAACAAAAAACAAAAAAGCAAAAAGGGAAAAGCGAAAAAGCTGCCCCCCCAAAAAATAATTTGCCCTTCAGCACCCAATCCCCCCAGTCCATGCATCCTCACCCCACCCCCAATCCATGCGTCCTCACCCACCAATCCCCCCAATCCATGCGTCCTCACCCCCCCCAATCCATCTTTGCCCCACAATCCATGCGTCCGTGCCCCCAATCCCCCCAATCCATGCATCCTCACCCCCCAATCCCCCCAATCCATGCGTCCTAACCCACCAATCCCCCCAATCCATGCGTACTCACCCCCCCAATCCCCCCAATCCATGCATCCTCACCCCCCCAATCCATGCGTCCTCACCCACCAATCCCCCCAATCCCCCATCTATCTTTGCCCCCCAATCCATGCGTCTGTGCCCCCAATCCCCCCAATCCATGCGTCCTCACCCCCCCCCCAATTCATGCGTCCTCACCCCCAATCCATGCGTCCTCACCCCCCCAATCCATGCGTCCTCACCCCCCAATCCCCCATCCATCTTCGCCCCCCAATCCATGCGTCCGTGCCCCCAATCTCCCCAAATCCATGTGTCCGCGTCCCCCCAATCCATGCGCCCGCATCCCCCAATCCATGCGTCCGTGCCCCCCAAACCATGCGTCCGTGCCCCCCAAACCATGCGTCCGTGCCCCCCAAACCATGCGTCCGTGCCCCCCAAACCATGCGTCCGTGCCCCCCAAACCATGCGTGCGCCCCCTCAGTTTATGGGTCCATTTGACGTTCAATCTGAGCCTTGCGGAGCAGGCAGAAGGCGATCGCCCAGGATGGGATTAAGGAGGGGGCTGGGCTGGCAGAAGCAAACGTTTAATTATGATCGATTATTGCCATTTCCTAATGCAGGGTCACCCGCAGACCGCGCTCATTTAATGGCAGCGCTGGCGTCATAGCCTGGCATTAGTCCGGGAGATATTTCTGAGGGCTCTGCCATCACATGGGGGGGTACGGCGGGGGAGGGGGCGCTAATTAACTGCCCCAGTGACGGCTTCCTTCCGGGCGGATTTCTCGTGATTTAAAAGGGAAAATTCCTCTTTATATCCCAGAAAGAAAAATATATTCTCTATAAATAATAATAATTATTACCGTCTACAGCTTTCTGCCCCCAATCTTTCTGCGGAGTGTGAGCTCAGACTCCATATGTACAATATTCTCCATCTATAATAATATGTGGGAGGGGGCCAGAGGCAACTGTACTATGTGGGAAGGGGCCAGAGGCACCTGTACTATGTGGGAGGGGGGCCAGAGGCACCTGTACTATGTAGGAAGGGGCCAGAGGCACCTGTACTATGTAGGAAGGGGCCAGAGGCACCTGTACTATGTGGGAGGGGGGCCAGAGGCACCTGTACTATGTGGGAGGGGGGGCCAGAGGCACCTGTACTATGTGGGAGGGGGGGCCAGAGGCACCTGTACTATGTGGGAGGGGGGGCCAGAGGCACCTGTAGTATGTGGGAGGGGGCCAGAGGCACCTGTAGTATGTGGGAGGGGGCCAGAGGCGCCTGTACTATGTGGGAGGGGGGCCAGAGGCGCCTGTACTATGTGGGAGGGGGGCCAGAGGCGCCTGTACTATGTGGGAGGGGGGCCAGAGGCGCCTGTACTATGTGGGAGGGGGGCCAGAGGCGCCTGTACTATGTGGGAGGGGGACCAGAGGCGCCTGTACTATGTGGGAGGGGGGCAGAGGCGCCTGTACTATGTGGGAGGGGGGCAGAGGCACATGTACTATGTGGGAGGGGGGCAGAGGCACCTGTACTATGTGGGAGGGGGGCAGAGGCACCTGTACTATGTGGGAGGGGGGCAGAGGCACCTGTACTATGTGGGAGGGGGGCCAGAGACACCTGTACTATGTGGGAGGGGGGCCAGAGACACCTGTACTATGTGGGACGGGCCAGAGACACCTGTACTATGTGGGAGGGGGGACAGAGGCGCCTGTACTATGTAGGAGGGGGGCCAGAGGCGCCTGTACTATGTGGGAGGGGGGCCAGAGGCGCCTGTACTATGTGGGAGGGGGGCCAGAGGCGCCTGTACTATGTGGGAGGGGGGCCAGAGGCGCCTGTACTATGTGGGAGGGGGGCCAGAGGCGCCTGTACTATGTGGGAGGGGGGCCAGAGGCGCCTGTACTATGTGGGAGGGGGGCCAGAGGCGCCTGTACTATGTGGGAGGGGGGCCAGAGGCGCCTGTACTATGTGGGAGGGGGGCCAGAGGCGCCTGTACTATGTGGGAGGGGGGCCAGAGGCGCCTGTACTATGTGGGAGGGGGGCCAGAGGCGCCTGTACTATGTGGGAGGGGGGCCAGAGGCGCCTGTACTATGTGGGAGGGGGGCCACAGGCGCCTGTACTATGTGGGAGGGGGGCCACAGGCGCCTGTACTATGTGGGAGGGGGGCCACAGGCGCCTGTACTATGTGGGAGGGGGGCCACAGGCGCCTGTACTATGTGGGAGGGGGGCAGAGGCACCTGTACTATGTGGGAGGAGGGCAGAGACACCTGTACTAAGTGGGAGGGGCAGAGACACATTCCATATTTTAGTTCCAGTGATGTCATCACCGTGTCTCTGTGCTTCTCTATTTAATGAAGGCAGATTGCGGCTGGTGGGAGGAGCTTCCTGATAACATCACTGTCCCCGCTCTCAGTCCTCCTCTCAGGAGCCCTCAGTCCTAATGCAAGCAGTGGGAGGAGCTATGCAAATATCAAAATGCCTTAATGGGCGGGTGTCAGTCTGCAGGAGTGGGCGTTCCCAGGCGGGCTCTATTTGCAGAGGGAACGCCCACATGTGACGTCGAGCCCCCCCCCCGTGATTGTAAGAACTGAAATCCAATGATTGAAAGGGACGGGGCTGGGGAGGAAAGCTCTAGATGATGCTGGACGTCTTCTAATGCACGTTGTGGGAAGCTCGCAGTGTGCAGTGAAATGAGAGGAAGCCGTTTCAGTCCAGGAGTGGGCGGTACACCCGGAGGATGGGGACGAGCCCTCCCATGTATATAATGTGAGGGCGGCCATATTGGCGCAGACTGAGGTGATCAGTTCTCAGGACGGCGGCGGTTCTGTTTTTTGCTCCTCTGCGGTTTTCTGTGTTGTGAAAATCCATTTCCATCTGATAATTACATCACCGCATTGTGACCTCATCGCCGACTCCGGAGACAGATCAGAATTTATCTCCTTCCACAGGACGAGCGGAGACAGCGGCTGTGCCCAGCGCCTCGCCCCGCAGAATAACATCCCCAGTGTGCCGAATATCACCGAGATCATGGGATCAACCCAACTGAGGTCATGCTATTATGCCAAGCCCAGGCCACGGGAGTCATGCGATCGCTCACAGCCTACGCCGCGGGAGTCATGCGATCGCTCACAGCCTACGCCACGGGAGTCATGCGATCGCTCACAGCCTACGCCACGGGAGTCATGCGATCGCTCAGATCCAACGCCACGGGAGTCATGCGATCGCTCAGATCCAACGCCACGGGAGTCATGCGATCGCTCAGATCCAACGCCATGGGGGTCATGCGATCGCTCAGATCCAACGCCACGGGGGTCATGCGATCGCTCAGATCCAACGCCACGGGGGTCATGCGATCGCTCACAGCCAACGCCACGGGAGTCATGCGATCGCTCACAGCCTACGCCGCGGGAGTCATGCGATCGCTCACAGCCTACGCCACGGGAGTCATGCGATCGCTCACAGCCTACGCCACGGGAGTCATGCGATCGCTCACAGCCTACGCCACGGGAGTCATGCGATCGCTCACAGCCTACGCCACGGGAGTCATGCGATCGCTCACAGCCTACGCCACGGGAGTCATGCGATCGCTCACAGCCTACGCCACGGGAGTCATGCGATCGCTCACAGCCTACGCCACGGGAGTCATGCGATCGCTCACAGCCTACGCCACGGGAGTCATGCGATCGCTCACAGCCTACGCCACGGGAGTCATGCGATCGCTCACAGCCTACGCCACGGGAGTCATGCGATCGCTCACAGCCTACGCCACGGGAGTCATGCGATCGCTCACAGCCAACGCCACGGGGGTCATGCGATCGCTCACAGCCAACGCCACGGGGGTCATGCGATCGCTCACAGCCAACGCCACGGGGGTCATGCGATCGCTCACAGCCTACGCCACGGGAGTCATGTGATCGCTCACAGCCTATGCCACGGAAGTCATGCGATCGATCAGAGCCTACGCCACGGGAGTCATGCGATCGCTCACAGCCAACGCCACGGGAGTCATGCGATCGCTCACAGCCTACGCCGTGGGAGTCATGCGATCGCTCACAGCCAACGCCACGGGAGTCATGCGATCGCTCACAGCCTACGCCGTGGGAGTCATGCGATCGCTCACAGCCTACGCCATGGGAGTCATGCGATCGATCAGAGCCTACGCCACGGGAGTCATGCGATCGCTCACAGCCTACGCCGTGGGAGTCATGCGATCGCTCACAGCCTACGCCACGGGAGTCATGCGATCGCTCACAGCCTACGCCGTGGGAGTCATGCGATCGCTCACAGCCTACGCCATGGGCATTTGTTCTTTCAGATAATTTGTAACTTCGGATAAATTCGGATTCATTACTTTCACTAACAACTTTGAAAGGAAATTCCAATACTTATAATTTAATATTTAGCTATTGTTAGTTATTCTTTTGAATTTACAAAAATTAATTAAACAGGTTTTTCGTTCATTTGGATAAATTCCGAATTTGTCGGGAAAAAAATAAAATAAATTCAGAAGGAAGCGAATGGCACGTGTCTAAACGCACAGCGAGGCATACAAACGCTACACCCAGATCTATACGGGGGTCCTGAACCCCCCCCCCCCCCATGAAGCATCTGTACCCAGAACCGGTGAAAGGATTTTTGACACCCTGGGCGTAACCTCATTTTGCCACACACCCCTGCTTGGCTCAGCCCCCTTTGACCTGCCTGTGTACACCCCACCTCATTAACGAAGCGCCCATCAACGAACGTTTGCTTGCTCCCATTCATTCCGGAGTCGGGACACAGTCCTCCTCTGCCGCCTCTGACGCTATGTGCGAACGGAGTGGCGGCTGCCTAAAGATGCTGAGACTTAGTGGCTTGCTGCAGCGAGAAGAGAGTAGGAACCCCAGTGGCCGGGTGCCCCTAGGCAGCTGCCTAGTATGCCTAGTGGTAGCACTGGCCCTGCCTGCAGAAACAGATCAGGGGGATCATCCCCTCCCGGACTGTCCATCCATAGTATGTTCCCTTCTGATCTGAACGTCACACAGAGACATGGAATGCGGTGAACTACAAGTGGCAGCAATGCCTACTCACCAGATGGCAGTCCATGCAGCACCTCTATGTAGAGGTTCGGTTCGGTTCAGTTCGGTTCAGCTCTTCCTCTTCCTCTTCCTCCTCCTCCTCTGATCACCCCCCAGCTGTGGGAGTAACGAGGAGTGCAGCAGGTGTCCAATCTATCATAACTGGGATCTGATCCATGCATGTGTGCACAGGTGGGGGAGGGGGATATGTCAGCGTGTTTCTTTAGTGCATTGACATGCATTAGGGTTTGTTCACGTGGGGGGGCATTAGAAATTGCGCATTCAATGCAATTTTTTTTTGCATGTGCGGTGACGTGCATTTATTGCGCCTATTTATATCTGCATTTTCCTTGCATTTTTTTTCCTAAGTTTGCATTTCTTTTGAGGTTGCTTCTTTCTTTCTTTTTTTCTTTTTTCTTTCTTTATTTTTCTTTTTCTGTTCCTTTCTTTCTTTCTTTTTCTCTTTCTTTCTTTCTTTCTTTCTTTCTTTTTTTTTCTGTTCTTTTCTTTCTTGTTATGTTCATTTCTTTCTTTTTCTTTTTCTGTTCCTTTCTTTCTTTCTTTTTCTGTTCCTTTCTTTCTTTTTCTCTTTCTTTCTTTTTTTTTCTGTTCCTTTCTTTCTTTCTTGTTATGTTAATTTCTTTATTTTTCTTTTTCTGTTCCTTTCTTTCTTTCTTTCTTTCTTTCTTTCTTTCTTTCTTTCTTTCTGTCTTTCTTTCTGTCTTTCTTTCTTTTTATGTTCCTTTCTTTCTTTCTTTTTATGTTCCTTTCTTTCTTTCTTTTTCTTTTTTTTTCTGTTCCTTTCTTTCTTTCTTTCTTTTTCTGTTTTTTTTTCTGTTCCTTTCTTTCTTTCTTGTTATGTTAATTTCTTTATTTTTCTTTTTATGTTCCTTACTTTCTTTTTCTGTTCCTTTCTTTCTTTCTGTCTTTCTTTCTTTTTATGTTCCTTTCTTTCTTTCTTTTTCTGTTTTTTTTTCTGTTCCTTTCTTTCTTTCTTTCTTTTTATGCTCCTTTCTTTCTTTTTCTGTTTTTTTTTCTGTTTCTTTCTTTCTTTCTTTCTTTCTTTCTTGTTATGTTCATTTCTTTCTTTTTCTTTTTATGTTCCTTCCTTTCTTTCTTTTTCTGTTCCTTTCTTTCTTTCTTTTTCTGTTCCTTTCTTTCTTTTTTTCTTTCTATGTTCCTTTCTTTCTTTCTTTTTATGCTCCTTTCTTTCTTTTTATGTTCCTTTCTTTCTTTCTTTTTATGTTCCTTTCTTTCTTTCTCTTTCTTTCTTTTTCTGTTCCTTTATTTCTTTTTCTGTTCCTTTCTTTTTATGTTCATTTTTTTCTTTTTTTCTCTTTCTTTCTTTTTCTGCTCCTTTCTTCCTTTCTTTCTCTTTCTTTCTTTTTTTTTTCCTGTTTCTTTATTTCTTTCTTTTTATGTTTATTTCTTTCTTTCTTTCTCTTTCTTTCTTTTTCTGTTCCTTTCTTTCTTTTTCTGTTCCTTTCTTTCTTTTTCTGTTTCTTTCTTTCTTTCTTTCTTTCTTTCTGTCTTTCTTTTTATGTTCATTTCTTTCTTTTTCTTTTTCTGTTCCTTCCTTTCTTTTTATGTTCCTTTCTTTCTTTCTTTCTTTCTTTTTATGTTCATTTCTTTCTTTTTCTTTTTATGTTAATTTCTTTCTTTTTCTGTTCCTTTTGGGCTTTTATGTGCACTGCACTGAAGTGCGTTTACATGCCACTGCATGGGTCTCAGTGCATATACAGTGCAGCAAAATGCAGCTCTCTGTACTTTTATATATATATATATATATATATATATGAACGACGCCCGTAGGATCCCCCTGAATTATGGGCGGTCCATGCAGTTGGAATGCAGTCAAAAAAAATGCGTCCATCCGCTGTTTGTGGGCCCTCAGGATGCATTCACATCCGAGCATGGCGGGGTTTTTTTTTTTTTGTTTTTTGTTTTTTTTTTGTTTTGTGCATTTTCAGTTTTGCAGAAACACACACCAGTCCGTTTCACACGGGTTTCCTATGGGTGTAGTTTTTTTCCAATGAGCACCATTCACATCCGTGCAACTTCAGAAGTAGTCCCTGCACTACTTTTGGTCCCACTTTTGCTGCCACTTGAGGTCCACAGACCTGAAGAATACACAGGCGTTGTTGCTTCGAGTCGCATTCAAAATCGCAGGACTTTCAGGTGGAAACCTAGGCTTATGGAAAGGGCCCGGGGACCTTTTTCTGTTTTATTTTTTTTTTTGGTTATATAGAATTTAATGGATCAAAAACATTTATTGAAAAAAAAGCTTGGCAAAAAAATAAAATAAATAAATAATAAAAAAAAGCTCATCTATTAAATTTTGGCGCTGAGCCAGACGCATTTGGTGTCACTTTTTTTTTTGCTGCGATTTTCAGGCATTTATTTTGTTAGCTTAGGGGTTCATATTAGGGGTTGGGGGTTATTGTATTTATTTATAGGGGTTAATATTAGTATTAGGGGTTAATCAGAGGAAGGAATAGTGCCCCATTATTGGTGTCAGTGGGAGAAATAGTACTCCATCATTGGTATCAGTGGGAGGAATAGTTCCCCATCATCAGTATCAATAGGAGGAATAGTGCCCCATCATTGGGGTCAGTGGGAGGAATAGTGCCCCATCATTGGTGTCAGTGGGGGGAATAGTGCCCCATCATTGGTGTCAGTGGAAGGAATAGTGCCCCATCATTGGGGTCAGTGGGAGGAATAGTGCCCCATCATTGGTGTCAGTGGAAGGAATAGTGCCCCATCATTGGGGTCAGTGGGAGGAATAGTGCCCCATCATTGGTGTCAGTGGGAGAAATAGTGCCCCATCATCAGTATCAATGGGAGGAATAGTGCCCCATCATTGGTGCCAGAGGTAGGAATAGTGCCCCATCATTGGTGTCAGAGGTAGGAATAGTGCCCCATCATCAGTATCAATGGGAGGAATAGTGCCCCATCATTGGTGTCAGTGGAATATTGCCCCATCATTGGTGTCAGTGGGAGGAATAGTGCTCCATCATTGGGGTCAGTGGGAGGAATAGTGCCCCATCATCAGTATGAATGGGAGGAATAGTGCCCCATCATTGGTATCAGTGGGAGGAATAGTGCCCCATCATTGGGGTCAGTGGGAGGAATAGTGCCCCATCATTGGTGTCAGAGGTAGGAATAGTGCCCCATCATTGGTATCAGTGGGAGGAATAGTGCCCCATCATCAGTATCAATGGGAGGAATAGTGCCCCAACATTGGTGTCAGAGGTAGGAATAGTGCCCCATCATCAGTACCAATGGGAGGAATAGTGCCCCATCATTGGTGTCAGTGGAATAGTGCCCCATCATTGGTGTCAGTGGGAGGAATAGTGCCCCATCATTGGTATCAGTGGGAGGAATAGTGCCCCATCATCAGTATCAATGGGAGGAATAGTGCCCCATCATTGGAGTCAGTGGGAACAATAGTGCCCCATCATTGGGGTCAGTGGGAGGAATAGTGTCCCATCATTGGGGTCAGTGGGAGGAATAGTGTCCCATCATTGGGGTCAGTGAGAGGAATAGTGCCCCATCATTGGGGTCAGTGGGAGGAATAGTGCCCCATAATTGGGGTAAGTGGGAGGAATAGTGCCCCATCATTAGTATCAATGGGAGGAAGGGCCTCTACATTACAGTGGGTGTGGGTGACATGCACGAGGGGTGGCACTGCCGCACACTTCAGTTGGCGAGATGCGTTGGCGCTCAGCTTGTATGAGAAGATGAGGACAGGAAGATTTCTACAAAATTCAAGCCGCCTATCGAAGCCTCCCAAGCACCCTTCAGCTCTTTAAGGCCGTTAAACTCATAATAGTGCTGATTGTCACTGTACACTGCGGCAGGATTCGAGTGGTACTGAAGCCGCTAGCAGCTTGAGTAAAGTGACAGTTGCCCCCCCTCCCCCCCCCATAGAGATCCATGTGTAACCTCCTCATACAGGAGTTGGGGATCTTTTACACCCACATTTTCCCTGTTACCATGCGTCTCCGCACACGCGTTTTACATGCCTCATGGGAAGGAGGTCTGTCCTCCATTTTTAATCAGCTGTCACAGGTTATGACAGACTCGTCCCCTTGCTTTGGTGGTTGGCAGTGGTGGCGCGCTGGGGATGTGTGCGTTGCGCCACACCTCAGTTCTTGCATTACTGTGTGCTGTGATACCGCAATTCAAAAATATCAATCTGGATAAGGGACTTCAAGAACACTGCTCAAAATTCGCTGTACATAACTGCTTGTGAAGGGCAGGGGTCCATATACATGGGGAGGACAGGCCGGGAGATGAGGGGACGGTACCTGGGGCTTTGCGAAGGGTCACTATGGTGCACAGGGAGTACTGGAGTCACTGGATGACACGGGTCATACAGGATGATTGGGGTCACTGAGTGACATGGAATGTGCAGGTGACAGGTTCACTGGGGACATATGAGCACACCCCAGAGTCACTGGGGTCACAGGAGTCACGGGAGGCACTGGAGGCACAGGAGTTACTATAGACACAGGAACATACAGAGGTCACTGGAGACACAGGGGTCACTGAAGACATTGGGATCACAGGAGACATAGGAGTCAATGGAGATACAGGAGTCACTGGAGACACAGGAGTCACTGGAGACACAGGAGTCACTGGAGACTCAGGGGTCACTGGAGACTCAGGGGTCACTGGAGACACAGGAGTCACTGGAGACTCAGGGGTCACTGGAGACACAGGGGTCACTGGAGACACAGGGGTCACTGAAGGCATAGGAGTCAATGGAGATACAGGAGTCACTGGAGACTCAGGGGTCACTGGAGACTCAGGGGTCACTGGAGACACAGGGGTCACTGAAGGCATAGGAGTCAATGGAGATACAGGAGTCACTGGAGACACAGGAGTCACTGGAGACACCGGGGTCACTGAAGGCATTGGGATCACAGGAGACATAGGAGTCAATGGAGATACAGGAGTCACTGGAGACACAGGAGTCGCTGGACACTCAGGGGTCACTGGAGACTCAGGGGTCACTGGAGACACAGGAGTCACTGGAGACACAGGAGTCACTGGAGACTCAGGGGTCACTGGAGACACAGGGGTCACTGGAGACACAGGGGTCACTGAAGGCATTGGGATCACAGGAGACATAGGAGTCAATGGAGATACAGGAGTCACTGGAGACACAGGAGTCGCTGGAGACTCAGGGGTCACTGGAGACTCAGGGGTCACTGGAGACACAGGAGTCACTGGAGACTCAGGGGTCACTGGAGACACAGGAGTCACTGGAGACACAGGAGTCACTGGAGTCACTGGAGACTCAGGGGTCACTGGAGACTCAGGGGTCACTGGAGACTCAGGGGTCACTGGAGACACAGGGGTCACTGAAGGCATAGGAGTCAATGGAGATACAGGAGTCACTGGAGACACAGGAGTCACTGGAGACACAGGGGTCACTGGAGACACAGGGGTCACTGAAGGCATAGGAGTCAATGGAGATACAGGAGTCACTGGAGACACAGGAGTCACTGGAGACTCAGGGGTCACTGGAGACTCAGGGGTCACTGGAGACACAGGGGTCACTGGAGACACAGGGGTCACTGAAGGCATAGGAGTCAATGGAGATACAGGAGTCACTGGAGACACAGGAGTCACTGGAGACTCAGGGGTCACTGGAGACACAGGGGTCACTGGAGACACAGGGGACACTGAAGGCATTGGGATCACAGGAGACACAGGAGTCACTGGAGACACAGGAGTACACATTGGTCATTAGAGACACAGGAGTCACAGAAGTCATGGGGGTCACTGGAGGCACAGGAGTGCACATTGGTCATTAGAGACACAAGAGTCATGGGGGTCACTGGAGGCACAGGAGTCATGGAGGTCACTGGAGGCACAGGAGTGCACATTGGTCATTAGAAACACAGGAGTCACTAGAGGCACAGGAGCACATAGTGGTCAATGGACACACATGGGTCACTGAAGACATAGGAATCACTAGAGGCAACGGAGCACACAGGAGTCACTGGAGACACAGGAGTGCACAAGGGTTACTTGGGTCACTAGAGACACAGAGGTCACTGGAGACACAGGAGTCACTGGAAGCACAAGAGTCACTGGATACACAGGAATGCACAGGGTTACCGGGGTCACTAGAGATGCAGCAGTCACTGAAGACACAGGAGTCACTGGAGGCACAGAAATCCACAGGGGTCACTGGAAACACAGGAGTCACTGCAGACACAGGAATGCACAGGAGTCACTGGAGACACAGGACTCACTGCGTGTACAGGAGTTATGTGGGCCACTGGAGGCACAGGAGTGCACATTGGTCATTAGAGACACAGGAGGCACAGGAGTCATGGGGTCACTGGAGGCACAGGAGTGCACATTGGTCATTGGAGACACAGAAGTCTCGGGAGGCACAGGAGCACATAGTGGTCAATGGACACACAGGGGTCACTGGAGACATAGGAATCACTAGAGGCAACGGAGCACACAGGAATCACTGGAAACACAGGAGTGCACAGGGGTTACCGGGGGTCACTGGAGATGCAGCAGTCACTGAAGACACAAGAGTCACTGGAGGCACAGAAAACCACAGGGGTCACTGGAGGCACAGAAATCCACAGGGGTCACTGGAGACACAGGAGTCACTGCAGACACAGGAATGCACAGGAGTCACTGCAGGTACAGGAGTTTACAGGAGTTATGTGGGCCACTGGAGACTCAGGAGTGCACAGAAGTCATGAGGTTCATTGGAGGCACAGGAGTCACGGGAGGCACAGGAGTCATGGGAGTAACTGAAGGCACAGGAGTCATGGGGGTTACTGGAGGCACCGGAGTGCACATTGGTCACTGGAGACACAGGAGTCACTAGAGGCACAGGAGCACACAGCGGTCACTGGAGGTACAAGAACAGACAGTGGTCACTGGGCACACAGGAGTCACTGGAGACACAGGGGTCACTGGAGGCACAGGAGTCACTGAAGGCACAGGAGTCACTGGGGTCACTGGAAACACTGGAGACACAGGGGTCACTGGAGACACAGAGGTAACTGGAGACACAGGGGTAACTGGAGGCACAGGAGTCACTGAAGGCACAGGAGTCACTAGAGGCACTTGGGTCACCGGAAGCACAGGGGTCACTGGAGACACAGGAGTCACTAGAGGCACAGGAGCACACAGCGGTCACTGGAGGTACAAGAACAGACAGTGGTCACTGGGCACACAGGAGTCACTGGAGACACAGGAGTCACTGAAGGCACAGCAGTCACTGGGGTCACTGGAAGCACTGGAGACATAGGCGTCACTGGAGACACAGAGGTAACTGGAGACACAGAGGTAACTGGAGACACAGGGGTAACTGGAGGCACAGGAGTCACTGAAGGCACAGGAGTCACTAGAGGCACTTGGGTCACCGGAAGCACAGGGGTCACTGGAGGCACAGGGGTCACTGGGGGCATAGGGGCCACTGGAGGAACGGGGGAAATCTTGTCATTTAATTCTGCCCATCTGTAGGGTTAATAAGCAAGATATTGTCAATCAAAAGGGTATGAGAAGCCAGGTAGCGCCATGGGGGATGGGTACCAATTCCTGAATTCACAAATCTATATCAATTTTACAAAATAAGTGTCTCAATTTTGCAGTTTTTCTTTGTATTACGTCTGATCAGAAATTTGAATTATTTCCATCAGAAATGATCATTTGAGCGATACTTTTGCATGCTGTAAAATGAATAAACTTATTTTAAAAAAACAACAAATTATACGACTGAATCTAAATTTGTACAAAACTCGCTCATTTGATACAATATTTCTCTTCTTCTCACGATTGTTCTGGGGAATTTCGGATCATCTTATTTTTTGGATTGTTTGAAAAGGGAAATGATGAGACAGATCGGAGGAACGCGGTTGTTGTACACGGAGGAAATTATTATTTAATTCATTATTTTCTTCAATAATTTTTAAACATGGAAAAAAAATAGATCTACGAAACATTGTAACGAGTTCCAGTTTAATTGGCTTCCACCCACAGTGGTCCCTTATGTGTGTGCGTGGGGACATCAGATTGTAAACTCCTTCTGGAACGGGGACCCGTGAGAATGGTTCACATTGTTTTCTTTCAATACATTTTTAATAGAACGTTTTGAAAATGATAAAATGATGAAGAAACGTTCCAGTTCCAATGTAAGGAACATTCATACCACTGATCACCAATGTAAGGGGCATTCATACCACTGACCACCAATGTAAGGAACATTCACCCCACTGATCACCAATGTAAGGGACATTCATACCACTGATCACCAATGTAAGGAACATTCTTCTCACTGATCACCAATGTAAGGAACATTCTTCCCACTGATCACCAATGTAAGGAACATTCTTCCCACTGATCACCAATGTAAGGAACATTCTTCTCACTGATCACCAATGTAAGGAACATTCTTCTCACTGATCACCAATGTAAGGGACATTCTTCTCACTGATCACCAATGTAAGGGACATTCTTCTCACTGATCATCAATGTAAGGAACATTCTTCTCACTGATCACCAATGTAAGGAACATTCTTCTCACTGATCACCAATGTAAGGAACATTCTTCCCACTGACCACCAATGTAAGGAACATTCTTCTCACTGATCACCAATGAATGACTTGTTCCGACCTTTGATGATCCTTCTTAATAGAGGTGGGTCTTGAGTTTTTTCCTGATGGTTTCCTTCCAAGCAGATGTTCGTGGGTAGAGCGTTCAATAGCCATGGTCCTTGGACTGCGAATCTTCGTTCTCCCCTTGATTTGTAGCGGGACTTGAGGATGAGGAGGGAATGTAAGGGACATTCTTCCCACTGACCCAACTAATCTGCCGTAAACATTAGATAAAAGTGGGAATTAGTAGGGTTCCCTGAGACTGAAAATGTATATAAAGGGCTCCTCTAAGGTGAAGGTTGACGACTAGGCTAGCAGAAGATGATAGGTTCATACTATGTGGAGTCAGTTTGTGATATTTGGTTCCAGTGAGCCCACTGGTGGTCAAGAGAGTAAAAGTATGTAGGAAGAGGTCTTGAGATAGATGGACAATGTACAGAGATACAGGCTTAGTAGAAAGATCAGAGAACAGGACAGGGAGCAAAGAGAGGAGAGGCAGCTAGGGAAGGTTGCATGAAAAGAAGGACAAGGGTAGGGAGGGTTCAGGAGCAGAACCAGGGGGATCAACGAATGCCACTTCATGTCTGTAAGTGCATTACCTTCTGAGGTAGTCCTGTGAGAACCAGCAATGACACCTCAAAATTTATGGGAAGATGGTGCTCACCCAGCCTTGCTCAACCAGGGTTCCTCAAGAGGTTGCTTGGGGTTGTAAGCAGGTGCTTCCAATGGGGTTTACCTATTGTGTGTGCTCAGAAGGATCAGGAGGGGAACCAGAGGGATCAATGAATGTCACCTCATGTTCTTTATGTGCATTAGCTTCTGATGTAGTCATGTGAGAACCAGAAATGACCCGTCAAAATCTTTGGGGAGCTGGTGTTCATCTTGCCTCAAGAGGTTGCTCGGGGTTGTAACCAGGTGCCCCCAACAGTAGTGCAACATTGGGTCCAAGAAAAGCAAGTCACATCCAAGTTGCACCCATCTAAAGTTGCATCAAAGTTGTACCAAAGTTGCACTTTGAAGTCATACAAGTGTTAAAGGAGTCTAAAGCAGATCTTCACCCTCTAAAATATGGGTGTCCAATCTGTGGCCCTCCAGCTGTTGTGAAACTATAAGTCCTATGAGGCATTGAAAGGCTAACAGTTGCAAGCATGGCTCCTAAAGGCAGAGGCATGATGGGACTTGTAGTTCGGCAGCAGCTGGAAGGTCGCAGGTTGGACACTCATGCTCTAAAACGTGATACCTCCTCTCCACCCCTCCTCCGGTCCTCTGCCCGGAGAGTGTGCTTTTGTTCTTATTTACCTATTTTTTTTTTATAAGTTATCTTGCCCTGAATTGTTTATTGTTACTTTCTGAACAACTTCAGTAAAGAACGTCTATTGTATTAATCTTGGTCAGGTCTGAAGTTACTGGAGGACAATCTTCAACGGGGTCAATGCATGTATGGTATATCACAAAGAGCAGGGCTTGACAAAGGGGACGAGATGAGATAGAGAAGATGCAGTACCAATATCTAATGTGCAGTGGAGCTACATATATGGAGGAGGTCATATGAGAACAGTATTAGTGTCGGGTGCATAAGAAACCAGCCAGTCAGGAAACGGTGACCCGGCATAGGTCCTGGTATCCTGAAGTTACTGGAGGACAATCTTCAACGGGGTCAATGCATGTATGGTATATCACAAAGAGCAGGGCTTGACAAAGGGGACGAGATGAGAGTGTCGGGTGCATAAGAAACCAGCCAGTCAGGAAACGGTGACCCGGCATAAATCCTGGTATCCTGGTAGTGAAGGAACATTTGTGCTTAGGCTCCTACCCTAGCGATTGGAGCCTCAATACTGGGGTCCTGGTAGGTAGGAACATAGATTTTCATGGTCATTCATCCAGAACCTTTCAGACTCAGGTCAAACCTGCAGCATGGTGTAGCCTAGAAAACACAATGAAATGCGATGCTGGTGGAAGGTGGGAAAGTTGGGCTGCAGATTCCGCTCTGAAAAATAAAAGACGCAATAAAACAAATGCAGATGAAAAGTGCAAATTCCCCCTCCGGTCTAACGCTGAGCTTTTCTCTTGCAGGACTCCATGTTCTCGTTGGCCCTGAAATGCCTTATAAGTTTATCCTCCATTATTCTGCTGGGACTAATCATCGCGTATCACGCCAGGGAGGTGCAGGTAGGTGACCCTGAGGCCGATCCCTTGTTACTGTGCGTAAACCGAAGAGCTGACGGAATTGTGAAAGAAGCTGACCCATAATCCCCTGCTTCCCGCTATACCATCCCATAATCCTCTGCTTCCCGCTATACCATCCCATAATCCTCTGCTTCCCGCTATACCATCCCATAATCTTCTGCTTCCCGCTATACCATCCCATAATCCCCCGCTTCCCGCTATACCATCCCATAATCCCCCGCTTCCCGCTATACTATCCCATAATCCCCCGCTTCCTGCTATACCATCCCATAATCCTCTGCTCCCCGCTATACCATCCTATAATCCTCTGCTTCCCGCTATACCACCCCATAATCCCCCGCTTCCCGCTATACCATCCCATAATCCCCCGCTTCCCGCTGTACCATCCCATAATCCTCTGCTCCCTGCTATACCATCCTATAATCCCCTGCTCCCCGCTATACCATCCCATAATCCTCTGCTTCCTGCTATACCATCCCATAATCCTCTGCTTCCCGCTATACCATCCCATAATCCCCCGCTTCACGCTATACCATACCATAATCCCCGCTTCCCGCTATAACATCCCATAATCCTCTGCTCCCCACTATACCATCCCATAATCCTCTGCTCGCCGCTATACCCATCCCATAATCCTCTGCTCCCCGCTACACCCATCCCATAATCCTCTGCTCCCCGCTACACCCATCTCATAATCCTCTGCTCCCCGCTAAACCCATCCCATATCCTCTGCTCCCCGCTATACCATCCCATAATCCTCTGCTCCCCGCTATACCATCCCATAATCCTCTGCTCCCCGCTAAACCCATCCCATAATCCTCTGCTCCCCGCCATACCCATCCCATATTCCTCTGCTCCCTGCTATACCCATCCCATAATCCTCTGCTCCCCTCTATACCCATCCCATAATCCTCTGCTCCCTGTTATACCCATCCCATAATCCTCTGCTCCCCGCTATACCATCCCATAATCCTCTGCTCCCCGCTATACCATCCCATAATCCTCTGCTCCCCGCCATACCCATCCCATATTCCTCTGCTCCCTGCTATACCCATCCCATAATCCTCTGCTCCCCGCTATACCTATCCCATAATCCTCTGCTCCCCGCTATACCCATCCCATAATCCTCTGCTCCCTGCTATACCCATCCCATAATCCTCTGCTCCCCGCTATACCCATCCCATAATCCTCTGCTCCCCGCTATACCATCCCATAATCCTCTGCTCCCCGCTATACCATCCCATAATCCTCTGCTCCCCGCTATACCATCCCATAATCCTCTGCTCCCCGCTACACCCATCCCATAATCCTCTGCTCCCCGCTATACCCATCCCATAATCCTCTGCTCCCCGCTATACCCATCCCATAATCCTCTGCTCCCCACTATACCCATCCCATAATCCTCTGCTCCTTACTCATTGCCTATAATCCCTTGCTCACTGTTCGGTCCCTCTCATGCATCGTCTCATCTATCCCACCATCAGAATGTGTTCCAGCTGTCAGTGAACCTCACGGCCGCCATCGCTCCATCGACATGTGATGCCGTTGTGTAGCGCCCCCCCCCATGGGGGGATCCCATCCTCCGTCCCCCTTTGAAGTATTTTGGTTGGAATTCTTTACCCTGCTCCCCCCCCCCTTCCTCCGGTCGGAAACCTTTGTGTCGTCGCGCTCTACTCTCTGCGTTGGGGCAGGTGTCGGTCACGTGAGCGCGGAGCGTACGGCTGCGGCGTGTGAATAATCGCGCACAGCTGTGTACCGCGTTTATATATAGCCGTACATTGTTTGTCAATGTCTGACTGTCTGCCAAGCTGCCAATTCACTCCCACCCGCCGCGTGTCTTCCTAAACTCACCCTCCCGCTCCCGTCATGGCGGCACACCGGGGGGTGGGGGTGGGGGAACGCTGCGAGGGGCTGGGACACACGCTGTCACCGCATCGCCTTAGAAGTCAGCAAAGCTGAGAAAGGTAACGGTCCTCCGCCATAACGGCGGGGCCCATAAACCGAGACGTCTGCAGAATCGGGATTGCTCCACTGTAAAGTTGATATACATTTTTTCCTCTTAAAGGGTAACTCTACTTTTGTTTAAAAAAGAAAATAAAATAATACAGTAAATCCTAAGGTGGGGGGGGGGGGGAATTATGGGTGGTATCAGAGCGATTGTCTGTGCCGGCGCTGACCAATCAGAATGACTCTGATTCATCCCAGGAGCGCTGCAGACAAAAAAAAAGGAGAATAGCGAGGATCTTGAATTCCCAAATTGGTTCCCCCGGCTGCACTGGGGGGGGGGGGGGTTGGGGGGAGGGTGTACGACGTGCCGCTCACCGTATTTATTTCCTCTGAAAAAGATCAGCGTTGGGCTCAGTTCACACTTGTGCGACTCCAAAGTCCTTGCGATTTCCATCGCAGCATTCCAATTGATGAAACTTTGGATGGGTGCGACTTTGGCCGACGACTTTTGCCTTTGCCCGATGCACCGGCTTTCGCCTTGATAACATGAAGATGCGACTTACGGGCGGCTTTTGAGAGTTTACTTTGCGGTTTATGGCACTCAAGTCGCATCGAAGTAGTGCAGGAATCTTTTTTTTTAACACCTTCCCGTAATTTTTGTTATAGGCCGGGGCGGGAGAAGGTGTTAAAACAGGTTTCTGCACTACTTCGATGCGACTTTCATGTGGCTTGAGTGCCATGAACTGCAATGTTTCATATGAGGTCCTTCAGAACAAGCCTTTCGAGTGCCCCCCTCCCCCTCCCTCCCCCCTGGGGGGTGCACAGCGCAGCGATCGGCGGTGCGGTGAGTCACTCTGACACACCACGTCTCCGATCACAGTAAGGCTGATTACCATGTGATCAGCTGTGTCCAATCGCAGCTCATCACAGTGTAAATAGGAAGTGCAGGTTATCGGCATTCCTCTCCTCACACTGACAGCGGGTGAGAAGAGGAGAGACGATAAGCAGCTTTCATGATGGGGGGGGGGGGGTCTGCACTGAAAATCAGTGCATTGATTATTAGTGCAGTCCAATCAGTGATGCCAATCAGTGCCTACCAGTGATGCCTGTCAGTGCCTCCTCATCAGTTCTGTATATCAGTGCTACCTATCAGTGTCTATCATTGCCACCTATTAGTGCCGTTAGTGCTGCATATCATTGCTGCCTATTAGTGCCCATCAGTGTTACCTGTCAGTGACCATCGGTATGCCATATCAGTGCTGCCTATTAGTGCCCATCAGTGCTGCATATCAGTGCCGCCTATTGGTGCCCATCAGTACTGCATATCAGTGCCCATCAGTGCTGCCTATCAGTGCCCATCAGTGCTGCATATCAGTGCCGTCTTTTAGTGCCCATCAGTGCTGCATATCAATACCACCTATTAGTGCCCATCAGTGCTACCTCTCAGCGCCCATCAGTGCTGCATACCAGTGCCCATCGGTGCTGCCTATTAGTGCCCATCAGTACTGCATATCAGTGTCGCATATCAGTGCCTATCAGTGCTGCAAATCAGTGCCGCCTATTAATGCCCATCAGTGCTGCCTATCAGTTTCACCTATCAGTGCCCATCAGTGCTGCATATCATTGCTGCCTAATAGTGCCCATAGGTGCTGCCTATCAGTTTCACCTATGTGTGCCCATCAGTGCTGCATATCAAGGCTGCCTATTAGTGCCCATCAGTGCCATATATCAGTGTCCCCTATCAGTGCTGCTTATCAGTGCCAGTTATTAGTGCCCATCAGTGCCCCCTATCAGTGCCCATCAGTGCTGCATATCAGTGCGACCTATCAATGCCCATCAGTGCTGCCTTATCAGTGGCCATCAGTGCTGCATATCAGTGCCACCTATCAATGCCCATCAGTGTTGCCTTATCAGTGGCCATCAGTGACTTTGTGTGTCCATGACAAGTCACACAAGTCTGAATGAAGCCTCAGGCTCCATTCACACTAGTGCGACTCCAAAGTAGTGCGATTTCTAGTGCGACTTTGGTGGAACTTTGGAAGGGTGACACTTTGGCTTTTACCAATGTTAACGGATAACTGTTGCATGTATAACATTCAGGAGCGACCTTGATGGGACTTGTGAGACTTTACATCGCAGTCTACGCCACTCAAGCCACATGAAAGTCGCATCAAAAGTAGTGCAGGGACCTTTTTTTAAGTTGCATAGATTTGAATGAGGCATTCTGCCAAGGACTGGAAGTCGGCAGCCTCCGCCAATGCGAAAGGCGCCATAAAATGAGCAACAGACAAAATGAAATGCGTAGCTTGAGTCCAAATCGAAAGGTCAGCAGGGAACGTGACGGAAGACTCGGCGGGTCAGTAAGAAACCAGCAGATGGTGCGTTTCGCTGCGTGTCACGTCTCCTAACCGCTCTGTTTAGGGCGAAAGCGATGTCTTATAAATAGAAATTCAGTTTGAAGTGCTGCTTTGTGCCAAGATCGTCAGGTAAGGGAGACTCTGCGAGTGGAATGGCACAGGATGGGTACTGGATGTCTGGCACAAGCTGGCGGTACAGAGAGAGATCCGGCACATGCTAACCGCCCGTGAATGAATGCACCCGTAATGAGCTCCCAGGGTAGGGGAGGATTTTGGGTAAGCCAGGAGGGTCTCCGGTGTATCCTGAGCCGGGAGGGTCTCCGGTGTATCCTGAGCCGGGAGGGTCTCCGGTGTATCCTGAGCCGGGAGGGTCTCCGGTGTATCCTGAGCCGGGAGGGTCTCTGGTGTATCCTGACCCGGGAGGGTCTCCGGTGTATCCTGAGCCGGTAGGGTCTCCGGTGTATCCTGAGCCAGGAGGGTCTCCGGTGTATCCTGAGCCGGGAGGGTCTCCAGTGTATCCTGAGCTGTGAGGGTCTCTGGTGTATCCCGAGCTGGGAGGGTCTCTGGTATATCCTAAACAAGGAGGGTCTCCGGTGTATCCTAAAGAAGGAGGGTCTCCGGTGTATCCTTAGCCGGGAGGGTCTCCGGTGTATCCTGAACAAGGAGGGTCTCCGGAGTATCCTGAACAAGGAGGGTCTCCAGTGTATCCTAAACAAGGAGGGTCTCCAGTGTATCCTAAACAAGGAGGGTCTCCAATGTATTCTGAGCCAGGAGGGTCTCTGGTGTATCCTGAAAAGGAAGGTACTCCGGTGTATCCTAAACAAGGAGGGTCTCCGGTGTATTCTGAGCTGGGAGGGTCTCCGGTGTATCCAGAGCAAGGAGGGTCTCCGGTGTATCCTGGGCCGGGAGGGTCTCCGTGTATTCTGAGCCAGGAGGGTCTCTGGTGTATTCTGAGTCGGGAGGGTCTCCGGTGTATCCTGAGCCGGGAGGGTCTCTGGTGTATTCTGAGCCGGGAGGGTCTCCGGTGTATCCTGAAAAGGAGGGTCTCCGATGTATTCTGAGCTGAGAGGGTCTCCAGTGTACTCTGAGCCAGGAGGGTCTCCAGTGTATCCTGAACAAGGAGGGTCTCCGGTGTATCCTAAACAAGGAGGGTCTCCGGTGTATCCTGAGCCGGGAGGGTCTCCAGTTTATCCTGAGCTGGGAGGGTCTCCGGTGTATCCTGACCAAGGAGGGTCTCCGTGTATCCGGAGCCGGCAGGGTCTCCGGTGTATCCGCAGCCGGGAGTGTCTCCGGTTTATCCTGAGCCGGGAGGGTCTCCGGTGTATCCTGAACAAGGAGGGTCTCTGGTGTATCCGGAACAAGGAGGGTCTCTGGTGTATCCTGAACAAGGAGGGTCTCTGGTGTATCCTGACCAAGGAGGGTCTCCGGTGTATCCGGCGCCGGGAGGGTCTCCAGTGTATCCTGACTAAGGAGGGTCTCCGGTGTATCCGGAGCCAGCAGGGTCTCCAGTGTATCCGCAGCCGGGAGGGTCTCCGGTTTATCCTGAGCCAGGAGGGTCTTCGTGTATCCTGAACAAGGAGGGTCTCTGGTGTATCCTGAACAAGGAGGGTCTCTGGTGTATCCTGAGCCAGAAGGGTCTCTTGTGTATCCTGAGTTGAGAGGGTCTCTGGTGTATCCTGAGTTGGGAGGGTCTCTGGTGTATCCTGAGTTGGGAGGGTCTCTGGGGTATCCTGAGTTGGGAGGGTCTCTGGGGTATCCTGAGTTGGGAGGGTCTCTGGTGTATCCTGAACAAGGAGGGTCTCCGGTGTATCCTGAGCCGGGAGGGTCTCCGGTGTATCCTGAGCCAAGAGGGTCTCCAGTGTATCCTGAGCCGGGAGGGTCTCCGGTGTATCCTGAGCCGGGAGGGTCTCCGGTGTATCCTGACCAAGGAGGGTCTCCGGTGTATCCTAAGCCAGGAAGGTATTAGTTTGGCCGTTGGGACAAATCTCCAACCTTCAATAAACAGACCGTAAAGCCCGCAGTCCACGTCATGTCAGGGGTTGCTGTAAGATGATTGGAAGTGGGGGCCGCATGACTCATGGAAGATCCAAAAATACATGGCGTCCGGGGACCAATGTACATAGCTGGAAGCTTAAAGGGGAACACCATTGGACTGTCTATTACTAAAGAGTCTGACTCATTATCATTGCTAAAACTTTACACAGGGACACAAAGTACTGGAGGGAAATCTCACCATTGTGGGAGGGGCAGAGACACAAACTACTGAAGAAAATCTCCCCATTGTGGGAGGGGCAGAGACACAAAGGACTGCAGGAAATCTCCCCATTGTGGGAGGGGCAGACACACAAACTACTGCAGGAAATCTCCCCATTGTGGGAGGGGCAGAGATACAAACTACTGCAGGAAATCTCCCTGTTGTGGGAGGGGCAGAGACACAAACTACTGCAGGAAATCTCCCCATTGTGGGAGGAGCAGAGATACAAACTACTGCAGGAAATCTCCCTGTTGTGGGAGGGGCAGAGACACAAACTACTGCAGGAAATCTCCCCATTGTGGGAGGAGCAGAGATACAAACTACTGCAGGAAATCTCCCTGTTGTGGGAGGGGCAGAGACACAAACTACTGCAGGGAAATCTCCCTGTTGTGGGAAGGGGAAGAGGCACAATTTACTGAACGAAATCCCATCATTGTGGGAGGGGCAGAGACACAAACTACTGGGGGCCTATGTAACCATTGTGGGGGTGAGAAGAAAAAAAATCAAAAAAGCCAGCATAAGCATACATGGGCCTGGCCTTGCGCTGCCTCGGTATCCTAGGAGTTTTCAGATCTGTTTTTTATTTTTTTTTCATTTTTTACAAAACAGAACAGGCATGTTCAGTGGCACGCGGCGCACGCCCACCCTCCCGCACAACACCGCTGTTCTGTGTAAAAGGCTTTTCTATCAAACGCCTTCTGTCTAATTCTAGTATGAGATTGTTCTGAACGCTCTGCCAGGACAAAGACGGCCTGCAGAGATCGGATTCCTCGTACTGTACGGCTAGGAATGGAGGTGGGGGGGAGCAGGATTTCCCAATCTGCCGCTGCGTCCTGTATAATGCGGCGTAGGTGTAATCACGGAAAGGAAAATTACCTACTTTATCAATTGTTCCCGGCATTCTCCTTTTTCAAAAGGACTCCGAGCCGCTTCAGTAGAGGACCTGTGAATTCTGATGCCCTGCGACGATGCGCACAGCCGAGAAAGGGGGTTGGGGCTGATTCACACGAGATCTGCAGTTTGTATTGCACCCGGGTTATCGTTTAGTGAACGGAAATAAATTTAATGTCCAGAAATGTTTCAGTGCAATTACTTTTTACTGTTTAAAAAATAAAGAATATGGTCAGCAGGCCCTTCCTCTACCCCAATGGGTGGAAGATACTTGGCGGATGAAGCGTTGGCCTCTATAAACGGTATTGCCGTCATTAGCCCACATAGGGCAATGCTTCACAGATGCCACCTTAAAGATGTGAGTATTCATTTATAAATCATGACCAAATAGATCAATATTTTCCCCTTTTCTTTACTTTCGTTACTTTGAGGACAACTTTGGAGTTGAAAGTCATCTCAAAGAGCTCAGTCTTCGACAAAGACGGCTGTGGAAGGTCATCCTAGGGCAGTCTTTTCTTTTTACCCAAGTTGAACCCTTGAAATCATTTTCACTTCCCAGGGAACCCCTGCTAAGATTTGTCCATTGGGGGGAAAATTTCCCTTACATTGCTAGCCAGTGGAAATAATTCCCCCCTTACAGTGATGGTTAGAATACCACCCTTACAGAAGCTATAAAACTCATTGGTGTCAAGCTAATAGCTTTGCCAAGTGGTGATGGACCTGGATCTATTAAGACACCATCAGATGGAAGGTCAGTCAGCCACAGCTCAAAGAACCTCTAGCCACCTCTGGAGGAATCCTAGTGTTCTACAGAACCCTGGGTGGGAATAATGCCCCCTTACAGTGATAGTTAGAATGCCATCCTTACAGACCCTGTAAAATCCATTGGTGTCATGCTACTGGCTTCGCCAAGTGGTGATGGACCTGGATGTATGAAGACACCATTGGATGGACTGTCATTCAGCCACAGCTCAAAGAACCTCTAGCCACCTCTGGAGGAATCCTAATGTTCTACAGAACCCTGGGTGGGAATAATGCCCCCTTACAGTGAAAGTTAGAATGCCATCCTTACAGACACTGTAAAATCCGTTGGTGTCATGCTACTGGCTTCGCCAAGTGGTGATGGACCTGGATCTATTAAGACACCATCAGATGGAAGGTCAGTCAGCCACAGCTCAAAGAACCTCTAGCCACCTATGGAGGAATCCTAGTGTTCTACAGAACCCTGGGTGGGAATAATGCCCCCTTACAGTGATAGTTAGAATGCCATCCTTACAGACACTGTAAAATCCGTTGGTGTCATGCTACTGGCTTCGCCAAGTGGTGATGGACCTGGCTCTATGAAGACACCATTGGATGGAAAGTCATTCAGCCACAGTTCAAAGAACCTCTAGCCACCTCTGGAGGAATTCTAGGGTCCCACAGACCCCTGGTTGGTAGCTTGATAGGGTTGGAGACCATGCTGGACTCACTGGATCAGTCACTGGTGGATGATAAAGTGGACAATAGGAAGAATTCCCTTCCAATGTTTTGCGCCCAACTTGAAAGAAGGTGACGGTGAATGGGCTACTGTCTCTAGGTACCTCTACCTACTTTTTTACAAAACACTGGTTGGTAGCTTGTTAGGGTTGGAGACCACACTGGACTGGCTGAATCAGTCACTGGTCATGGGTGGGTGATAAAGTGGGTGAGTTGGAAGATGCCATCAGATGTAAGGTCAGTCAACCACAGCTCAAGGAACCCCTAGCCACTTCAGAAGGAATCCTAGGGTTCCAAAGAACCCTTGTTGGTAGCTTGTTAGGGTTGAAGGCCATGCTAGACTGACTGGATCAGTCACTGGTCGTGGGTGTGTGATAAAGTGGGCAAGTAGGAAGAATCCCCTTCCAATGATTTGTGCCGAACTTGAAAGAAGGTGGCAGTGAGCCCTTTTGGGGCCCGGGCTGCTGCCTCTGGGTACCTCTACCTACCTTTCACAGAACCCTGGTTTAGAATGGCTGTTCTAGAGGGTCTCCAACTACGCCCCTGGACTCATTTTTGATCTGTATAGATTGAAAGACTAGTTTCTTCCAAATATTATTTTTTATTACTCTGATTTGTATGTCCTGTAAATAATTGTTGCTGCCACACACTGGAGAAAATTTGTCACAATTTTCAAAGCAAAATTTGAATATCTGTTTTCTAATTTCAGACATAAAATGGGATTTTGTTGATATGGTGGACTGGTAAAAGGGTCCTTTGGAACCCTTTAACAAGTCATTCAAATGTAGAAAGTGTAAATTAATTCTACTGTCCCTCCTATAGGTCAGTCGTTCACATAGGACTCAGTATGTGAATGAACCACTAGGTGATTCTTTTATATAATAATGGTATGGCGCATGGGCCAATCACATGCTGACAGGGAGATCAGCTAAGGTCAGTGTGGAGAAGGATGGATCCTCCACATTGGAGCATAGCAAGAGAAGGATGGATCCTCCACATTGGAGCATGCAACACAGAACTTGGACCAGTAAGGGGTCCAGAAGATCCCATTACAGGTTCACTTTCAGCCAGTGGCCCACAGATAATAATTTGCCATGAGAAGTGGATAACTTAGCAATTTGCATATCAGTGATTTTTAATATAAAGTTTGTTTGTTTATTGTAACAATTAAGGAAGCTTTGAGTAGACTAGCTTTATAAGGAACGATTTGCCAAAAGGGATTTCTTTTTGGGTCCTTAATGGGGTCCGCATGGGGTCCATTGGAAAAAACTATAAGACTTTTTATTTACAAGATCTAACTGATTCAATATATAAACTGAAACAGATCTTTTCACGTTGCCAGGATCTAGTCATGACAGCTAACAAAATGGGTACTATGGGGTCTTTATGGTTTTGGTACAGGAGAGGAATGCTAAAGTACAGTGAAGAACTTTATTTCCTCAGATCTCTACATGAAAGAGGGACAGTTATGGAGAAAGGAAGACAGGAGGGTTCAGGTAGAGCTTGGACAAGGTCCTTTAGCACCCAAGCCCAGAGTGTACCCCCTTCATGAGCTGTGGACTACTTCAGGAGCGCAGTTTGCAAGTCCTGCTCTTTTTGGGTGCCTTTCCCGTTCTGTTGAAGCATCAGAGGTGGCCGCCTCTTCTGCTTACCCCTCGGCCTGGCTCTAGATTCAGCTTGTTGCATTGTTTTGCATGAGAGGCGGGAGCAGCGCTGTCAGTGTTTTAGGAAGGGGAGGCTTCTATACTCCTCGATATAATGCTGACAAGGCAGCAGTTGTTCTCTAGCCTAATACATGGTGATTATCATTTCCAGCTGGAGAGACCAGCTTTAGACATTTGTTCCTTCCAAGGAAATCTCTTTACATATTCTGGCAAGTTTAAAGGATAATATCAGACAGCCTCTGAACTTTGAATGCTGTTGAGGAAATGCTTTAACTGTCAATGAACCCACTCAATGCACCTCTAATATAAGTTTTATATAATCCTTTGAAGGCTCAGCAGGCTTTTGATGGTGCTTTTGGGTGGGCCTGTAGGTTCTCATCACATGCTTTTCCACCAATCAACCTTCCTGTTTGTGAATTATAATGGCCTAGCCTGGATTTAGGGAGCGCTTAGCAAGCCATTATGGTGGCCATAAAAAATGTGACAAACCTTTCATCCAAAGAACTGTACCGAAACCAAGAGACATCACCTGTGTACAGAACAAGGTAGTATTGTCACAACTAAAATGTTATATATATATATATATATATATATATATATATATATATATATATATAAATAAAAACTCTTACAACAAATAAAGTACAGATTTGGCACCCAACCTGGGGCCAAGGGTAATAGGGGCTCTTAGGTGGTTCTTGTCCAGCCTTTGGGCCCATCAACCAGTCCTATGTGTGGAACCATTGATATGTAAAAGGTTTGTAATGGCAGTGATATCTAACCAGACACATCTGTAGCATGTCCCCAGTCTCCGGACACATCTGTAGCATGTCCCCAGTCTCCAGACACATCTGTAGCATGTCCCCAGACACATCTGTAGCCTGTCCCCAGACACATCTGTAGCATGTCTCCAGTCTCCAGACACATCTGTAGCATGTCCCCAGTCTCCGGACACATATGTAGCATGTCCCCAGTCTCCAGACACATCTGTAGCATGTCCCTAGTCTCCGGACACATCTGTTGCATGTCCCCAGTCCCCAGACACATCTGTAGCCTGTCCCCAGACACATCTGTAGCATGTCTCCAGTCTCCAGACACACCTGTGACATGTCCCCAGTCTCCAGACACACATGTAGCATGTCCTCAGTCTCCAGACACACCTGTAGCATGCCCTTCGTCTCTATACACACCTGTAGAATGTCCCCAGTCTTCAGACATATCTGTAGCATATCCCCAGTCTCCAGACACACCTGTGTCATGTCCCCAGTCTCCAGACACACATTTAGCATGTGCTCAGTCTCCAGACACACCTGTAGCATGCCCTCAGTCTCCATACACACCTGTAGCATGTCCCCAGTCTTCAGACACACTTGTAGCATATCCCCAGTCTCCAGACACACCTGTAGCTTATTCCCAGACATACCTGTAGCATGCCCTCAGTATCCATACACACCTTTAGTGTGTCCCTAGTCCATAGACATACATGTAGCATGCCACCAGTCTCTAGACATACCTGTAGCATGTCCCCAGTCTCCATACACACCTGTAGCATGTCCCCTGTCCATAGACACATGTAGCATGCCATCAGTCTCTAGACATACCCGTAGCATACCCTCAGTTTCCAGACACACATGTAGCATGTCCTCAGTCTCCAGACACATGTGTAAGATATTTCCAGTCTCCGGGTAGACCCATAGCATGTCCCCAGTGTCCAGACACACCTGTAGCATGTCCTCAGTCTCCATATACACCTGTACTATTTCTCCAGTCTTCAGACACACCCATAACATGTCTCCAATCTCCAGACACACCCATAGCATGTCTACAGTCTCCAGACACACCCTTAGTATGTCCTCAGTCTCCATACATAACTGTAGCATGTATCCAGTCTCCAGACACACATGTAGCATGTCCCGAAGTCTGCAGACATACCTGTAGCATGTTCCCAGTCTCCAGACCCACCTGTAGCATGTCCCCAGTCTCCAGACATACCAGTAGCATGTCCTCAGTCTCCAGACACACCTGTAGCATGTCCCCAGTCTCCAGCCATACCTGTAGCATATCCCCAGTCTCCAGACACACTTGTAGCATGTCCCTAGTCTCCAAACACACCTGTAGCATGTCTCCAGTCTCCAGACACACCTGTAGCATATCCCCAGTCTCCAGACACACTTGTAGCATGTCCCTAGTCTCCAAACACACCTGTAGCATGTCTCCAGTCTCCAGACACACCTGTAGCATATCCCCAGTCTCCAGACACACCTGTAGCATGTTCCCAGTCCCCAGACACACCGGAAGCATGTTCCCAGTCCCCAGACACACCTGTAGCATGTTCCCAGTCCCCAGACACACCGGAAGCATGTCCCCAGTCTCCAGACACACCTGTAGCATGTCTCCAGACACACCTGTAGCATGTCCCCAGTCCCCAGACACACCGGAAGCATGTCCCCAGTCTCCAGACACACCTGTAGCATGTCTCCAGACACACCTGTAGCATGTCCCCAGTCCCCAGACACACCGGAAGCATGTCCCCTGTCTCTATAGCATTACATATACAAAATATTATGCATGGCCCCTTGGGGATGTCAAGGGCCACTGCTGAATCCCCCAAGTCAGTTGACGTATAGGAAAATAGTGATGCCTAGATTTCATCCGAGTGCCTCTTTGGGGTCCGGAAAGATTTTTTTTTTTGTCGCCCAAAATTTGCCAGAAATGTCCCGGTGGGGTTATGATTGGCTTCTGGACCGCAATTTGGCGGATTTTTTCGAGGAGATAATATTTGCCGATTTTACTTTGTAACCTTTCTGATGTGTAATTTGTATCTTCTAAAGCAAATATCACTCAGAATAAAAAGTCATCCTCCAGCCAACCTCCGTCCAGCTCGCCCGTTCCCCTCACCTTCCCCCTCCTTCCAAAAATAGCAATTCCTCCAATTTTGAGCTCTGTGAGGCAGGAAGGACGGCGCAGCCTCCCGTCCGGGGGCTTTTACTCCACCGCGATCGCTCCGGTCCCGTTTATTCGCTCTGATCTATTAGTGATAATAAATGAGATGGATCTTTTTATTTGCTTTTAGATAATTCTGATACGTTTTATTTGATGTGTTTTTCGCCGCTGTAAATGCTGACTTTGCGAGCAGAAAAGAGCCGTAAATCATTTTGGGGGGGGGATGTGAGGCTGGAAGCGAGTCATTTCTTAAATGGATTGTTCGCCGCTCAGGAAAGCAATGTCGCCTGCGGTGCCTTCCAGCTGAACACAGAGACCAAATCTGATCTTTTTTTGTTTGTGGTTTGTTTGTTTTTTTTGTTTTTTTTGTGAGGCAAGCAATCTGCCAGGAGATATGAGGACCCCATTTACCCTTAAAGCCGAACTTCTTCAATCCTCTGTACAGTAGAACTTAGACTAGGGGAGGGAGAAGCAGCACAAGGAGCCAATCGGTTCATGTGTTGACAAAGAGAATGCTGAGAGGAGGAGAGAGCAGAGTGAAAAAAGAGGTGAGCTTATCACTGTGCTACTTCTTCTTCTTCCTCATAATGGGCACAGCGGGCGTACAGACCCGGGAACTCAGCACAGGGATGGTGGGGACCTCTCATAATGGGCACAGCGGGCGTACAGACCCGGGAACTCAGCACAGGGATGGTGGGAAACCCTCATAATGGGCACAGCGGGTGTACAGACCCAGGAACTCAGCACAGGGATGATGGGAACCCCTCATAATGGGCACAGCAGGTGTACAGACCCAGGAACTCAGCACAGGGATGGTGGGAACCCCTCATAATGGGCACAGCGGGTGTACAGACCCAGGAACTCAGCACAGGGATGGTGGGAACCCCTCATAATGTGCACAGCGGGTGTACAGACCCAGGAACTCAGCACAGGGATGGTGGGAACCCCTCATAACGGGCACAGCGGGTGTACAGACCCGGGAACTCAGCACAGGGATGGTGGGGACCCTTCATAATGGGCACAGCGGGTGTACAGACCCGGGAACCCCTCATAATGGGCACAGCAGGTGTACAGACCCGGGAACCCCTCATAATGGGCACAGCGGGCGTACAGACCTGGGAACTCAGCACAGGGATGGTGGGAACCCCTCATAATGGGCACAGCGGGTGTACAGACCCGGGAACTCAGCACAGGGATGGTGGGAACCCCTCATAATGGGCACAGCGGGTGTACAGACCCGGGAACTCAGCACAGGGATGGTGGGAAACTGCCATTCCTCTCCTTGACAGCGAGGTGAGAGGTTGCTAGTTCCTTTGCTCCTGTGCTTCCAGAGACCAGGGGCTAGAGTTACTCCTCTGCCCCAGGAAGGATGCTGGATCCTGGGGAGGACCCTGGCGGGGGCCCCCTGGATAGGCCTCAACCTGCGGAAGATTCTGGGCCTGGCCCAAGGAAGGATGAATCTCTGTCTGCCTTTAGACGGAGGATTGTGGAAACGCTGAAGCGGATTGAGAAGGAAGAGGAGAAGTTGGGAGCTTTGAAAGCTGAATTTAAAAAGAAGAAGCAGATTTGTGCCAAAGTCTTCAGTAAGAAGAGACCGGCTCTAAGGCCTGAATTGAAGGACCTGGAACAAGCTCTGCGGAAGCAGAAGGAATTGGTGAGTTCTCTGAAGGAGAATAGTGGAGCTTTTAAAGAAAAATATAAAAATGAGGAGCGATTTAATCAAATGAGGAAAGGAGCTTCTTCCTGCATGGAGAGCGAGGAGATGGAAGCAGAGAGTGAGAAAGTGGGCCCGGAGGATGAGCCCAGCTGTTCAACATCTCAGACACCTGCTGAGCCCTCAATGGCGGAGGCCTCTGTCCCCTTCCCCCCCCAGCAATGTGGAACATCTGAGCCGGAGGATGAAGGTTCTGACATGCTGCATCTGATCAACAAACTGGAGTCCAGTCCAGATTCAGCTCCCCAGGAAGGTGAGGAGAAGATGGACACCGTTCCCAGCCCTGTGAAAGAAAGTCCTGTGGAGAGAGCAGGTGCAGGTACTGTGTGTGTGCAGGATGGTGGGATCTTTAATAACAATGGGCCTGCTGAGGGTTGTGGTACTGCAGACAGTCAGCCCAGACCCATAGACAATGTACAGCAAGCAATAACATCTGCTAATAACTGTCAGCTTCAGTCTGCAGAGAGGTCCATGGACAATACAGTGACTTTGCCTGGACCAGGCACAGCGGCTATTCCTGTGAATGGTGGAGGTGATGCTGGGAGCAGTAGTACTACAGCTCTCCAGGAGTCTGCAGCAGCCAAGACTGTGACGGCTCCCAGGATTGAAGCTGAGTGTTCGGGGGAGGGGGTGGGTCCTGCTAATCAGAAGACTGCTATCCCAGCTGATTCAGACTCTCTGCCAGCAGGTTTGAATGTATCTGAGGACAAGACTGCAAAAGCTGGAAGAAAAACTTATGCTGGTGTTGCTGCCACAGGATCTGGGAAGGGGGAACAAGCAGGGAAGGAGCATGGGGACGTTTTATCTTTCTCCCTGTTTAAAAGGAGGAATGTTGTACAATTGAAATGGGAAGGCGATGGAAACCCCCCACATAGGAGGGTGGTGGTGGATAAAATCCTGCAGATGGGGTTTAGGCCTGCGGATATCTTCGCCCTGATCAGTCCGGCAGGTTCCTATGAATATGATTTGTCCTTTATCCGTCCCGAGTCTCTGGACATATTTTGGGAGAAGTTTGAACACGTGTGTAGGGGCCTGCCGGACTGGAAAGGGCTCATCCCCAAACTTATATCCCGCCAGCCCCTCATTAAGATGGTGACAATACTTGTGCGCAATGAATCTATACCCCAAGGGGATCTGACTGTATGGTTGAGGAGGTATGGGGACGTCCTGAGCCCCCTGAGAAAGATTTTGGACGATCGGGGAATATGGACAGGGGGATGGTCTGTGCAGCTGAAACTAAAGGTTATTGATAATGTCGTCCAGCATCTGCCATCCTCAGCTTTCCTGGGGAGGGACAGGCTGACCATCTTCTACCCGGGCCAGCCAAAGCTCTGCAATAAATGTGGAGATAAAGGGCATCTTGCATCCTCCTGTCCAGTGATGAAGTGCTCCCTGTGTCAGGGTATAGGACATTTGGCAAAGGATTGTAACATTATAAGATGTAATCTGTGCAATGCAGTGGGACATCCTTATAGTCAGTGTCCTGAGGCAATGCACAATAAGCCTGAGCTCATGAGGGAGTTTTTCCGTCTGGACATGGAGGATGCACAGAGCTCATCAGCTGGAGGGCCTGTGATTCCATCGGAGTCTGTGCCCATACCCAATGTGTCTCCCCAGTCTGTGCCAATACCCAATGTGTCTGTGTCTCCCCAGTCTGTGCCCATACCCAATGGGTCCGTGTCTCCCCAGTCTGTGGTTCCCCAGTCTGTGCCAGTACCCAATGTGTCTGTGTCCTCCCAGTCTGTGCCAGTACCCAATGTGTCTGTGTCCGCCCAGCCTGTATGTAAAGTTTCAGTTGCCAAGAATGTGTCCAATCCTTCTGTTTCCAATCCTTCTGTGTCTTCTAAAATTGCAGAGGCAGCAAGAGGTGCTGAGGCTGGTGCATCAGGTGTGGTGCCAGTCCCCCTCCCCCGACGCTGCAGGGTTCCTATTGCAGATCGTGGGGGCCAGAGGAGTGGGGAAAATAGTGGGGAGGCTGGCCTGGTGGTAGATAAGGGAAGGGAGAGTGGGGGGGAGGGGGTTGAAGGGGAGGATAGGTGTGGGGAGGCTGGTTGTGGTTTATCCAAAGATGATATGGAGTGGTTGGAGGATAGGAGGAGGAGGGGCAAAAGAAGGAAAAAAAGGGGTTCAGTTCCCTTAAATCCTGTAGTTTTGCCTTTGGAAAATAAGTTTAAGGTCCTGTCGGACGATGATGATGATGATGATTGGGACTCGTTCAGTTCAGCGTCCTCCATGGATGATGAGTGCCAGGGCGCAACAAAGCGTGCTGGTTCTCCAGGCAGAGGGAGTAGTCAGGCTAAGAAACGTCTGCCTCAATTACCCTAATGGCAGTTCCCACTCCGATAAAAGTGGCAACCATTAATGTTGCCAGCTTGAGATCAGTAAGCGCTCGTCATATGGCCTTATTTTTGCTCAGCGAGTTTGATGCTGACATTTTGTTTTTACAAGAGACCCATCTGAGTAGTCTGGCTGATATACATCTGGCAAAGAAGGAGTGGAGACGTGGTCCCTCATTTTGGTCTCTTGCGGCCGAGCCTTACAGCGGGGTTGCAGTCCTTTTTTCTGGTATGGTAACGTGCCGGCGGGTAATTGAGGTAGAGATTGGGAGATGCATGGTCTTGGACGTCTCTGTAGGGGGGCAGGACTTGCGCCTGATTAACATCTATGGTCCCCAGACGAAGTGGGACAGGAAATGCCTCTTTACAAAGATTAAGCCTTTTCTTTTTACGGCCCAGCAGGTTATCTTTGGAGGTGATTTCAACACCATTACTAGGTCTAAAGACAGGAGAGGTTTCAGAGATAAGCTGGGCTATGACACCCTTTTTCTCAATGCGATAGTTAGGGAAGCAGGTCTGGTAGATGCGCACATTAAGCGTTGCCCAGACAGCACGGGGTTCACTTTTCAGAGAGGTAGTAGTCAGAGTAGGATAGATAGGTTTTTTTTAAAGGGAGACTCTGCTTTTTCGGCACCTGTGTGCCGGGCAGTGGAGTTTTCTGATCACTGTATTCTATCTGTGACTCTGAATGCCTCAGACATGCCACCTAGGGGCAGGGGTATCTGGAGATTGAATTCGGCCCTCCTGGAAGACGAGAGAGTAAGACAATCCTTTGAGGACTTTTTTCAAGCACAGGTAACGATCCTAGACTTTTGCAACAGCAAGTCAGAATGGTGGGAGCTTGTAAAACAGCGGACTGTTAGGCTTTTCAAGGCCATAGGAAGAAAGAAGCAGCGAGATAAGTATATCACCTACCAGCGTTTGCGGAGGAAACTTGACCGTCTTGTTTCGAATGGAGGAGATTCTGGGGCGATCTCTGAGGTGAAGCTCCTCCTTAGGAGACATGAATATGACCGGCACGCCTCTTTGGTTCAGGAGAGGGATTACGGGAAATACCATTCGCCTGACCCTTACCAGAACTGTAAACAGAGCGTAGCAGTTAAGACGGTCCATGGCCTGAAGGACAGTACGGGCTCCCTGACGAAGTCTAGGTCAGGGATCCTGGAGGTTGTCAGGTCATACTATGCCGATCTCCTGGGAGGAAGGAACCTTGATCGGACAAGGATGTTGGGTTTTTTGGACTCTACACCAGGACTGGAGAGTAATGTTCCTTTGATGAATTTGACAGATGAAATCACTGCAGATGAGGTAGTCCAGGCTATTGATAAACTGGCCATCAAGAAAACGCCAGGGCCAGATGGGTTGACAGCTGAGTTTTATAAATGTTTTAAGACGATCCTGGCTCCCTACCTTGCGGAGGTTTTTAATAGCTGTTTGCAGGAGGGTTCTCTCCCTCCCTCCATGAGGCAATCTGCAGTGATCCTTCTGTCAAAGGGTAAAGATCCTTCGATTATTGAGAATTGGCGCCCCATTAGCCTTCTTAATGTCGATAGAAAGATACTGGCAAAGATTTTTTTCTGGCGATTATCGCCAGTGGCAGGCAGTTTGTTATCCCACCACCAGCACTGTTCGGTCCAAGGTAGAAGCACTTTCTCAGCAGTGTTAGCCGTCCGGGAGGCCTTGGAGCGTTGTAGGGCTGCTGGTTGGGGTAAATTTTTGCTGACATTGGATCAGGCTAAGGCCTTTGATAGGGTTAATCATGAGTACTTATGGCTCCTTCTTGGCAGATATGGCCTGGGGGGGGGTTTCATTGATTGGCTCAAGATTTTGTACAAAGGGGCTGAAAGCTTTCCGCTAGTTAATGGTTGGGTCGGGCAACCCTTTGTGGTTGGCTCAGGTGTGCGTCAGGGGTGCCCATTGAGTCCTCTGTTATATGCATTTGCAATCGACCCCTTCGTCAGAAGGCTGGAGAATGGGCCATTGTGTGGGGTACCTTTGGGCATCGCTGGTGAGCCTCCTTTGAAGGTTGTGGCCTATGCTGATGATGTTTCTGTTTTTGTCTCTGGGACTGGGGAGGCGCAGGAGGTGGTCTCAGTGATAACGCAGTATTCAGAGGCATCAGGTTCAAAGGTCAACCAGGACAAGTGTGAAGCTTTCTGGATGGGCGTGGAAGGTGAGAGCTTTGTTCTCCCGGATGACTTCCCGGAGCCCCAGCAAAAAATTAGAGTTCTAGGCATTGAATTTGGCCCAGGTGACTATGGTCATGCAAATTGGGTGAACAGGCTGGAGAATGCCGATGCCAAGGTGGCAAGCTGGAAAGGTTGGCAGCTTTCCTTGAGGGAAAAGGTTGATCTGATCAAGACTTACCTGATTCCGATTTTTCTATATGTCAGTTTTGTTTGCGTTTTGCCAGCTTCTCTCTATACCAGGGTCTATACTTGTTTCTTCCAGCTGTTATGGGGGAACAGAATAAACCTTGTCAAAAGGAATGTGACTTACCTTTCTAGGCGGGAGGGTGGTCTAGGGATGATCAACCCTGTAGTCTTTTTCTCTCTGATGTTTGTGAAGTACAATCTTGGTAACATGTTGGCAGAGAGACCGCCTGGGTGGGTTGGTATTTTCCAGTCCTGGTTTAGGCCCTTTCTGCGAGACTGGGAAAATGGTGGGCCAGTGAAAAGCCTGAGGGTCAAGCATGATAAGCTCCCGGCTTATGTTGCCCCGTGTTTGAAAATGCTTCGGCAGTGGCAAGTAACGGCAGGAGAAGTCAGATCTCTTCCAAGGAAACTTCTTGAGAAGCGGATCATGAGCTCTGTTTTTTGCGAGCCACTGGCCTTGAGGGATTGCCCAAGCCTGGTTTTGGGGGTGGGTTTGCGGTTGATTAATTTGGAGAGAATCCCAATGAAGTTTAGGGATCAGGCTTGGCTTGCCTTTCATGGAAAACTATATGTGAAGGGCAACTTGAAGTTTCTTTCCATGAGTGATCGGGGCTGCCCGAGAGTGGAGTGTGGAGGAGTGGTGGAGTCCATGGATCACTTTCTACTTCAGTGCCCTTTTAATATAGAGGTGTACAAGAGGGTGGGGAGGGCTCTGAGTATACCCTTCCTCCCCCATATGAGTTATGCAGAGTGGGTGTATGGGGCTTTCCAGACTCGTCGGGATTATGATTTGGAAACACTTTTTTTAGTTAGTTTAGTAGTCCGTTATTTCACGTGGAGTGCACGGTGTCAGGTATCCTTACGGGGTAAAATCCTCCCTGTGGAAGTGGTGGTGCAGAACATTCTGGGTGAGGTTGGGAAGATTCGGGGTCTTGAGAAAGACCGGTGGCAGCAGGAGGCCTGGATAAAGGCGTGGAGGAATATCAGGACTCTGTAGCGGCTGCCTGTTGATCTCGTGGTGTGCGGCTTTCTTTGTATTCTTCTTTCACTCCCTTAGATTTTCAGATCAAATACAATTTTGATAAAAGGCTACATGCATGGTGACGGTGATGTTCCTTAGTCTGGCTCTCCCATAGGGATTATGTTGTGCGCAATTTGTTTTTGCACTGTTTATTTTGTTCTTGTTCTTTCTGGTTTGTATAATTATATTCAATTATTTTGTAAATATGTTTTTATTTATTTATTATGTTTTTATTGTATATAAGTTGTTGTTTGTAAGATTTTCAATAAAACAAAATTAACCCCTCATAATGGGCACAGCGGGTGTACAGACCTGGGAACTCAGCACAGGGATGGTGGGAACCCTTCATAATGGGCACAGCGGGTGTACAGACCTGGGAACTCAGCGCAGGGATGGTGGGAACCCCTCATAATGGGCACAGCGGGTGTACAGACCCGGAAACTTAGCACAGGGATGGTGGGAACCCTTCATAATGGGCACAGCGGGTGTACAGACCCGGGAACTCAGCACAGGGATGGTGGGAACCCCTCATAATGGGCACAGCGGGTGTACAGACCCGGGAACTCAGCACAGGGATGGTGGGAACCCCTCATAATGGGCACAGCGGGCGTACAGACCCGGGAACTCAGCACAGGGATGGTGGGAAGCCCCTTAATGAACACAAGAGTGCAAAATCCTTACCAATAGTTTACCCAGGCCTATAGGAAGAACACACTTTCAGGGGGTTGAACTCTTCAGCTTCCACCAAAGCTTGAAATATTATTAATTTTTTGGGGGACTGACCCTTTAAAACGTTATCGGAATAACTGGCCACCCTAATTAGGTCTCACAGCTGATCTATCATGGTGCCCTCTGCTTGGTTCTCCCAGAGAGTATCTCATGCCGCCTACACTTAGTGCACAATGCAGCATCCAGAATGTTAACTAACCAAACTTGGCACCTTCCCATATCACCAGTTCTTCCCCCGACCTCATCAGCGTCCCATAGAATGGAGACATTCTTACAACAGCAACCTAGATTATTATTCCCTTACAGGATTTATATAGCACCAACAGTTTGCGCTGCGCTTTCCAATATAAGACAGACAGTACAGTTACAATACAATTAAATACAAGAGGGCCAGGCAGTGGTGTATTTTGGATTTGTGCCCCCCCCCCCCCCCCTTATCTAAATTTGTCCCACCCCAGCTGTGGTATACCGTTCTTGTCTCGGGGTCTGATGGTGAAGCTGCAGCCGTTCACAGTGAGGGGGTCCTCATCAGACCCTGAGACGTGATTCGTCCAAGGGCCACACACAGTATGGGGTCAGTGAGGCAGAGGATGGGTCCAGCAGGGCAGAGTTGGCACTGGTGGGCGCTGATGAGGAGGCACTGATGAGGAGGCACTGATGAGGAGGCACTGATGAAGCTGCACTGATAGGCACTAATAGGAGGCACTGATGGGTGGCATTGATGGGTGGCACTGCTGGGCACTAGTAGGCGGCACTGATAGGCAGCACTGATTGGCTGCACTGATGTGCACTAATAGGCAGCACTGAAGGGCTCTGATAGGCAGCGCTGATGGGCACTGATAGGTGGCACTGATTGGCGCCACTGATGGGCACTAATAGGCAGCACTGATAGGCGGTGCTGATTGGCGGCACTGATGGCCACTGATAGCCAGCACTGATGAGGAGACACTGATTGGCAGCGCTGATGGGCACTGAGAGCTGAGAGGCGGCACTGATGGGCACTAATAGGTGCTGATAGGCGGCAATGATGAGGAGACACTGATTGGCAGCACTGATGGGCACTGATGGCCACTAATAGGCAGCACTGATGGGCACAAATAGGTGGCACTGATTGGCAGCACTGATGGGCACTTATTGGCAAGACTGGCTCTTTATCCCAATCTGCGATCAGCTGTGCCCCAAGGACACAGCAATCCACGGAGCGCGCTGAGTGCGCGGTTCTGGGAGGATGTCAATAGATGCAGGGATTAGGAGTGCGTTGCACTCAGAATGCAGGGATCGGGAGTGCGTTGCACTCAGAATGTAGGGATCGGTAGTGAGTTGCAATCAGAATGCAGGGATCGGGAGTGCGTTGCGCTCAGAATGCAGGGATCGGGAGTGCGTTGCACTCAGAATGCAGGGATTGGCAGCACGTTGCGCTCAGAATGCAGGGATCAGGAGTGCATTGCGCTCAGAATGCAGGGACCAGGAGCAGGTTGCGCTCAGAATGCAGGTATTGGGCGCGCGCTGCGCTCAGAATGCAGGGATCAGGAGTGCGTTGCGCTCAGAATGCAGGGATCTGGAGTGCGCTGCGCTCAGAATGCAGGGATCAGGAGTTAGTTGCGCTCAGAATACAGGGATCGGGAGTGTGCTGCGCTCAGAATTCAGGGATCAGGAGTACGTTGCGCTCAGAATGCAGGGATCAGTAGTGGGTTGCGCTCAGAATGCAGGGATCAGGAGTGCGTTGCGCTCAGAATGCGGGGATCGGGAGTGCGTTGCGCTCAGAATTCAGGGATCGGTAGTGCATTGCGCTCAGAACGCAGGGATCGGGAGTGCGTTGCGCTCAGAACGCAGGGATCGGGAGTGCGTTGCGCTCAGAATGCAGGGATCGGGAGTGCGCTGCACTCAGAAGGCAAGGACCGGGAGCATGTTGCGCTCAGAATGCAGGGATCGGGAGTGCGTTGCGCTCAGAATTCAGGGATCAGGAGTCAATTTGCCACCCCTCTCAAAGTGCCGTATGGGTCCAAAGGACCCAGCGGGACCCATGGTAGGGCCGGCCCTGCCGTTCCGTGTATATCTGATGACGGGTTCACGTAAACATACCTACATATCAGATTAGCCGCGCCCCTGTCCGGTCCACATATGATCCGCATCCCCTGTGAAAAGTACATTCTGGAATTGGCAGAAGACTTCACTCCCGGTTTTTTTTTTTCACCTTTTCCACTCAAGTGAGACTTCAGATAGGAGGAGATGATGACCTCCCATGATCAGAAGACCAGGAAGTGGGGCCTGTCCTATCAGGTCAGCATTGCCAATGCCAAGCTGAGTCTGACCACATGGAACATAGAAAGCGGTCAGAATCCTTACATCACAACGTAACACAAAAAAAAAAATGTTACTTTGTAACAATGCCTACAGAATAATGTTTATCATTTCATCCTTTTCATACGATATCTGCTTTGAAGGAGAATGAAAAAGGTTCTTTTGGTTGATGTTTGCTCTGCCATCAGCTGCCCTGCAGTCCCTGCCGCCTGGCGGAAAAGGTTCACGGAGGAAGGCTGTGTCCTTATTCCTCTGGGGGATCTTAATTAGATGAGTGCTGGTCTTTGAGGCAGTTCCCATGGTAACCCCATCTGGTCAGAGGCGACTGAGTTAAATGAACTTTCTCTCTCCTTATTGGGAATGACTTTCAAGCAGATTTTTCCTTTTTCGGAATGGGGACCTGTCAGGACATCTGTTGCCTACCGCATTCCAAATCTCCCAGGCAGCGCTCATGCCTGCCGCCGCCAACCCCAACTACTGGGAAGGGTGGTATGTCATGCCACTGCATCATGGCGGGGCTGGCCCGTTATTGACGCCACATCTAGTGCTGGATATGAGCATTGGCGGGGGGGCGGGCATAGATCAAAGGGTACTGACCTGATAGAGACACCAGAGCATCCGCTGCTTCTGCTTGAGCATTACAGGCCACATCAGCCGTATGGTTGCCCTCAAAAGGCTGGTTGTATCTGGGGGGAACTACGTAGTGCAGAGCTCAGGGGTGTGCTATGTACAGAGTGCAGAGTTCAGGGGTGTGCTATGTACAGAGTGCAGAGTTCAGGGGTGTGCTATGTACAGAGTGCAGGGTTTGGGGGTGTGCTATGTACAGAGTGCAGGGTTTGGGGGTGTGCTATGTACAGAGTGCAGGGGTTTGGGAGTGCACTACATACAGAGTGCGGGGTTCAGGAGTGCGTTACATACAGAGTTCAGGAGTGCACTACATACAAAGTGCAGAGTTCAGGAGTGTACTATGTACAGAATGCAGAGTTCAGGGGTGTGCTATGTACAGGGTGCAGAGTTCAGGGGTGCACTACATACAAAGTGCAGAGTTCAGGAGTGTTCTATGTACAGAATACAGAGTTCAGGGGTGTGCTATGTACAGGGTGCAGAGTTCAGGGATGTGCAGGGTTTGGGAGTGCACTACATAGAGAGTGCAGGGTTCAGGAGTGAGTTACGTACAGAGTTCAGAGTCCAGGGGTGTGATATGTACAGAGTTCAGAGTTCAGGAGCTTGCTTCATACAGAGTGCAGGGTTCAGGAGTGAGTTACGTACAGAGTTCAGAGTCCAGGGGTGTGATATGTACAGAGTTCAGGAGCTTGCTTCATACAGAGTGCAGGATTCAGGAGTGTGTTACGTACAGGGTGCAGAGTTCAGGGGTGTGCTATTTACACAGTGCAGGTTTTAGGGGTGTGCTATGTACAGAGTGCAGGGTTCAGTAGTGTGTTACGTACAAGGTGCATAGTTCAGCGGTGTGCTATGTACAGAATGCAGGTTTTAGGAGTGTGCAACATACAGAGTGCAGGATTCGGTAGTGCGTTACGCACAGGGTGCAGAGTTCAGGGTGTGCTATGTACAGAGTGCAGGGTTTAGGGGGGGAATACGTACAGATTGCAGGGTTCAAGAGTGCATTACGTACAGAGTACAGGGTTCAGGGGTGTTCTGCGTACAGAATGTATGGTTCAGAAGTGTGTTACATACAGACTACAGAGTTCAGGGGTGTGCTATGTACAGAATGCAGGGTTTAGGGGTGCACTATGTATAGAATGCAGGGTTCAGGAGTGCATTGTATACAGAGTGCAGGCTTTAGGGGTGCGCTACGTACAGAATGAAGGGTTCAGGAGTGCTTTATATACAGAGTGCAGGGTTTAGGGGTGCGCTACGTAGAGAGTGCAGGATTCACGAGTGCATTGCGTACAGAGTGCAGGTTTTAGGGGTGTGCTACGTACAGAGTGTAGGGTTCAGTAGTGTGTTACGTACAGGGTGCAGAGTTCAGGGGTGTGCTATGTACACAGTGCAGGTTTTAGGGGTGTGCTACGTACAGAGTGCAGGGTTCAGTAGTGTGTTACGTACAGGGTGCAAAGTTCAGCGGTGTGCTATGTACAGAATGCAAGTTTTAGGAGTGTGCTACATACAGAGTGCAGGGTTCGGTAGTGCGTTACGCACAGGGTGCAGGGTTCAGGGTGTGCTATGTACAGAGTGCAGGGTTTAGGGGTGCACTACGTACAGATTGCAGGGTTCAGGAGTGCATTACGTACAGAGTGCAGGGTTCAGGGGTGTGCTGCATACAGAATGTAGGGTTCAGAAGTGTGTTACCTACAGACAACGGAGTTCAGGGGTGTGCTATGTACAGAATGCAGGGTTTAGGGGTGCGCTACGTACAGAACGCAGGGTTCAGGAGTGCGTTGTATACAGAGTGCGGGGTTTAGGGGTGCGCTACGTACAGGGTGCAGAGTTCAGCGGCGTGCTGTGTAAAGAGTGCAGGGTTTAGGGGTGAGCTGTGCATTTCCAAAGGCTTCAAGAGATTAATGCAGCGACGCTGACGCACGATGCAGGTGAGTATTAGTGGGTGGTCATCAATCACGATGACCTGAATTACAAACTAGGGACCTGTTGTAATTGTTGCCGCCGGATCAATTAAAAAAGCACGGAGATGAGTATTCAAGAATCTCCTGTCTACAGAGTACAGTTGCCATGGCTGCAAAGAAGAGAAATCTGAATTGTTTTTGTAGCTCAAAAAGAGTGTACCTTCGTTTTATCCAAAGGGGACATGTCACAGCAGCGCCCTCTGACTTCAGATACGGCATCCAAACTCTAATACTTCCATCTTTAATGTCATTCTTACCCTTGCGTTTCGTACAAATCCTCACCCCCCGGCCTCAAGAAGAACATTTGTGTTACGTTTTTTTTATGACTGATGGGGTCAGATACGGGGAGGGAGAAGACGTCTGAGAGTTTTAGCACAAAGCTCAGAATGATCCAACATGAGATATGTGAAGAACAGAGAATTAGCCAAGTGCCGAGTTGGTGCCAGGACTGCGGTATAAGTGCTGCATTAGGCCGTGTGAGCTCTGTTCCAATCAGATAAAGGATTATGTCACATTTGAGCTATTACACCCTTGGCTGGCTGCAGAGCTGACGCTTAGTGCAAGGCTTAATAAAGAAGTGCCAAGTAACGGCCATCAGCCGGGGGCCACTCATCTCTTGCGATCAGTAAAGTGCCAAACCTGTTGGAGTAAAATTTACACCAATTCACCACTCAACAACCTCCATCCTTCCAACTCTTTTGACTGGTCTCCACTGTTTTAGCGCCACTCACCAGACTTTAACATTTCAGCTTCCTGATTGGCCTCTACCTTTCTGGAGCCAACCAACAACCTCCATCCTTTCCCCTTCCCCTCATCCTTTCCACAACACTGATCGTCTTTTATTCTTCCAGCTTCACTGACTGGCCTTTGTTCTTCAGCTCAACTCACCAGACTTTATCCCTCCAGCTTCCTGATTGGCTTCTACCTTTCTAGAACCAACCAACAACCTCCATCCTTTCACCTCCCCTTGCTGGTCTCCAATCTTTTAGTATATTTGGTTGGCCTTCATCCTTTGGGCACCACTGATCATCTTCCATTCTTCCAACTCCACTGACTGGCCTTTGTTCTTCAGCTCCACTCACCAGACTTCATCCCTTCAGCTTCCTGATTGGCCTCTACCTTTCTGGAGCCAACCAACAACCTCCATCATTTCCCCTCCCCTTACTAGTCTCCATTCTTTCAGTACCTTTGGGTGACCTTCATCATCCTTTCCACAACACTGATCGTCTTTTATTCTTCCAGCTTCACTGACTGGCCTTTGTTCTTCAGCTCCACTCACCAGACTTTATCCCTCTAGCTTCCTGATTGGCTTCTACCTTTCTAGAACCAACCAACAACCTCCATCCTTTCACCTCCCCTTGCTGGTCTCCAATCTTTTAGTATCTTTGGTTGGCCTTCATCCTTTGGGCACCACTGATCATCTTCCATTCTTCCAACTCCACTGACTGGCCTTTGTTCTTCAGCTCCACCCACCAGACTTCATCCCTTCAGCTTCCTGATTGGCCTCTACCTTTCTGATTGGTCTCTACCTTTCTGGAGCCAACCAACAACCTCCATCCTTTCCCCTTCCCCTTACTAGTCTCCATTCTTTCACCTCCCCTTGCTGGTCTCCAATCTTTTAGTTTCTTAGCCGGGGCCACTCATCTCTCGCGATCAGTAAAGTGCCAAACCTGTTGGAGTAAAATTTACACCAATTCACCACTCAACAACCTCCATCCTTCCAACTCTTTTGACTGGTCTCCACTGTTTTAGCGCCACTCACCAGACTTTAACATTTCAGCTTCCTGATTGGCCTCTACCTTTCTGGAGCCAACCAACAACCTCCATCCTTGCCCCTTCCCCTTACTAGTGTCCATTCTTTCAGTATCTTTGGGTGACCTTCATCATCCTTTCCACAACACTGATCAGCTTTTATTCTTCCAGCTCCAATGACTGGCCTTTGTTCTTCAGCTCCACTCACCAGACTTTATCCCCTCTGCTTCCTGATTGGCTTCTACCTTTCTAGAACCAACCAACAACCTCCATCCTTTCACCTCCCCTTGCTAGTCTCCAATCTTTTAGTATCTTTGGTTGGCCTTCATCCTTTGGGCACCACTGATCATCTTCCATTCTTCCAACTCCACTGACTGGCCTTTGTTCTTCAGCTCCACCCACCAGACTTTATCTCTTCAGCTTCCTGATTGGCCTCTACCTTTCTGGAGCCAACCAACAACCTCCATCCTTTCCCCTCCCCTTACTAGTCTCCATTTTTTCAGTGTCTTTGGGTCGCCTTCATCATCCTTTCCACACCACTAATCATCTTTTATTCTTCCAGCTCCACTGACTGGCCTTTGTTCTTCAGCTCCACTCACCAGACTTTATCCCCTCTGCTTCCTGATTGGCCTCTACCTTACCAACAACCTCCATCCTTTCTCCTCCCCTTACTAGTATCCAATCTTTTAGTATCTTTGGTTGACCTTCAGCCTTTGGGCACAACTGATCATCTTCCATTCTTCCAACTCCACTGACCGGGCCTTGTTCTTCAGCTCCACTCACCAGACTTTATCTCTTCAGCTTCCTGATTGGCATCTACCTTTTTAGAACCAACTGATGACCTCCATCCTTTCACCTCCCCTGGCTAGTCTCCATTTTTTTGGTATCTTTGGGTAGTCTTCATCCTTCAGGCACCACTGATCGTCTTTCATTCTTCCAACTCCATTGACTGCCCTTTATTATTTCAGCTCCACTCACCAGCCTTTGAATTTTTAGCTTCCTGGCCGGTCTTAATTTTTCTAAAACCAACCTCAACCCATCCATTCAACTGCCCTTACTAATCTCCATCCTTTCAGTACCTTTGGCTAGCCTCCATCACTCCAGTACCACTGAGCATCTTCCATTCTTCCAACTTTGTCCTTCCTATTGATTGGCCTCTGACACTCACTCTGCTGACCACACTACATTTATTCAGCTCCACCGTTGGCTTCCATTTTTCTACATCCAGTCACCAACCTCCATCCTTCCACCTTCCCTGACTGGCCTCTATCCTTCATCCTTTCAGTTTTTCTGGCTAACCTTCATTCTTCCAGCACAACTGAACATCTTTATCAGTCCAACTCCACTGACTGGCTTTCAGCTCTCCTCACCAGACTCTATTAACTTTCTGAATGGCTTCCATTTTTCTACATTCACTCAGCGACATCCATCCTTCCAACTCCACTGACTGGTCTCCATCCTTCCAGTACCCAAGACTGTCCTCCAACTTGCTTATATAAATGCCCTCTATCCTTCCAACTCCTCTGGCTGGCCTCGATCCTTCCAGTACCATTAAGCGTCTTCCATCCTTCCAACCCCCTGACTGGCCTTTGACTCTGACATTGACTCTACCCTCCAGACTCGTTTTCTTCTGCTTCATGGTTGTCTATTTTTCTACATCTATGGACTAAACTCCATGCTTCCAATTCCTCTGACTGGCCTCTATCCTTCCAATTTACCCATACTAACCTTCATTCATTCAGCTTTACTGGCTAGCCTCTATCCTTCCAGCACAATTGAAGATCTTCTGTCCTTCCAACTCCACTAACTGGCCTTCACAATCTTATCTCTACTCAGCTGACTCTATCAGCTGCCTGGTTGGCTTCCATTTTTCTACATCCACTCACCAACATCCATTCTTCCACCCCCTTGTCTGGTCTTCTTCAGGTTTGTACCCAAGACTATCCTCCGTCTTTCTGCTTCCTATGAATGCCCTATATCTTCTGAGTGGCTATCCTTCCAGTACAAATCACCAACCCCCATCCTGCCAGTTTGGCTAACTGGCCTTAATCCTTATAGTACCCTGTTAATCCTCCATCTACGCTGTATCTCTGAATGGCCTCCATATTTCGATCTCCTCCGATTGGCCTCCATCCTTCTGTTTCCCATGAATACCTCCTATACTTCCAACTCTTCTGAGTGGCCATTCTTCCAGTACAACTCACCAACCCCCATCCTTCCAGCTCCACTGTTTGGCCTTCACTTTTCACACTTTCATCTCTACTCAGCAGACTCTATCGGGATCCTGGTTGGCCTCCATTTTTTTATGTCCACTCACCAACATCCATTCTTCCAACTCCCCTGGCTGGTCTCTATCCTTCCAGTACCTGGAACTCACCTCCATCCTTCTGCTTCCTATAAATGCCCACTATCCTTCTAATTCTTCCGAGTGACCTCCACCCTTCCAGTACAACTCACCAAGCTCCGCAAACTGGTCTTAATCCTTTCAGTACTCTTGTTCATCCTCTATCTATCCAGCATCTCGGAATGGCTTCCATCTTTCAAGCTCCGCTGCCCCTACTGGCCCCCATCTTTCCATTACTGCTGACCATCCTCCTCCTTTCCAAGTAATACATGGCCGACTTTCCCCCCCAGCAATCAAGACCTTGTCCAAAGACAACCAGAGACATCTTTTGACCTAAAACACAATATCTAACCGACGTTCTAACAACTGTGATGGCACTGACTCTGCCATGTTGGCACTGGGTACAAAAAAGGGCTGCCGTGCCAGGACAAGGTCCTTTAGCACCCAAGGCACCCAAATTTGGCCCCCCTCCCTCTTGAGTTGTGAACTTCTTCAGCAGCGTAAGTTGCAGGTCCTCCCTGCCGGAGTGCCCCAAGGCAGCTGCCACTCCTGCCTACCCCTCGGCCCGGCCCTGCATCAAAATGACAGGTTCCTGTACAAAAAAAAACCTTGACAAGAGTTTCTCAACCTCCCGCTGTCACTCCATCATCATCGCAGGTTCTGGTGACAAAGCGCGCACATTAATGCGCATAATTAGCATCAGCTCCATAAACAGCCACGTCTGATGAATCTGCCGCTTCATCTGCATTAAATAATGTGGGGGGGGGAGGGAGGGGACGCTATTTACATAGAGAACAGGTGGGTTTAATGAAGCAGCTGTAAAAAGCCACAATTAAAAAGGAAAAGAAGTGCAAATTCAGAGATAAAAAAAAATAAAAACATTTTATACGGGAATCACTGAAGGGATGCAGCAGCGTTCTCACAGATGGGAGGAAATAGTAACAGAAAAAAAAAAAAGAAATAATAATCGCCGTTTGTTCGCATTCTAATTATTAGGTTTTGGATCTCGCTGAACAGAAGCTGAGATGGTCTAAAAATAAATGCCAGGAAGTCGTGCTTTACCCTTCCGTCTGCAGCCCCATCGCCAGCCAGGCCTCTCGCCTAAAATGCTGTTACCTAGAAGGCTGCAAGCCAGTCCCGTGCTCGGGATCCATTGTTATATTCTGTTTTCCCTTTCACATATCTCTCTTATATTAAAGCTGAAGTTTAATCTGCTTGCAGTGCCTTGAAAAAGTATTCATACCCCTTTGAAATCCCCCACACTTTGTCATGATACAATCAAAAAACGCAAATGTATTTTATTGGGATTTTATGTGATGGACCAACACAAAGTGTCAAGTGGAAGGAAAATGATAAATTATACAAATAAATATAGTGAAAAGTGTTGGGGGGTGGGCGAACAATCCAGATGCAAGCAGTGGGAGGGGCTATGCAAATATCAAAATGCCTTGGTGGGCGGTCTGGAGGAGTGGGCGTTCCTAGGCAGGCTGTATTTGCATAGGTTAAGGCCCACATTCAATACTGAGCCTCATTGGCGGCTGGTGCTCTATTTTTTGATCCAGAAGCAAGCAGTGGGAGGAGTTATGCAAATATTTAAATTACTTGGTGGGTGGGTATTAGTCTGGAGGAGTGGGCGGTACTGGCAGGCTGTATTTGCATAGGCAACGCCTACCTTCGATACTGAGCCTCCATGATTGCAAGAACGGAAATCCAATGAATGAAGAGGAAGAGCCCTCTCAGTCCTGATGCAAGCAGTGGGAGGAGTTATGCAAATATCAAAATGCCTTGGTGGGCGGGTATCAGTTTGGAGGAGTGGGCGTTCCTAGGCAAGCTGTATTTGCATAGGTAACGCCCACATTCGATTCTGAGCCTCCATGATTGGAAGAACGGAAATCCATTGAATGAAGAGGAAGAGCCCTCTCAGTCCTGATGCAAGCAGTGGGAGGAGTTATGCCTTGGTGGGTGGGAATCAGTCTGGAGGAGTGGGCATTCCTAGGCAGGCTGTATTTGCATAGGTAACGCCCACATTCGAAGCTGAGCCTCAGTGGAGGCTGTTGCTCTATTTTTTGAGGGTGGGAGGCAAACAATCCAGATGCAAGCAGTGGGAGGAGTTATGCAAATATTTAAATGCCTTGGTGGGCGGGTATCGGTCTGGAGGAGTGGGCGTTCCTAGGCAGGCTGTATTTGCATAGGCAACGCCCACCTTCGATACTGAGCCTCTATGATTGGAAGAACGGAAATCCAATGAATGAAGAGGAAGAGCCCTCTCAGTCCTGATGCAAGCTGTGGGAGGAGTTATGCAAATATTAAAATGCCTTGGTGGGCGGGTATCGGTCTGGAGGAGTGGGCGTTCCTCGGTCGGCTGTATTTGCATAGGTAACACCTACCTTCGATACTGAGCCTCAGTGGAGGCTGTTGCTCTATTTTATGAGGTGGGCGGCAAACAATCCAGATGCAAGCAGGGGGAGGAGTTATGCAAATACTGAAATGACTTGATAGACGGGTATCACTCTGGAGAGTGGGCGTTCCTAGGCAAGCTGCATTTGCATAGGTAATGCCCACCTTCAATACTGAGCCTCCATGATTGGAAGAATGGAAATCCAGTGAATGAAGAAGAAGGGCCCTCTCAGTCCTGATGCAAGCAGTGGGAGGGGTTATGCAAATATCAAAATGCCTTGGTGGGTGGGTATCGGTCTGGAGGAGTAGGCGTTCCTAGGTAGGCTGTATTTGCATAGGTAACACCTACCTTCGATACTGAGCCTCAGTGGCGGCTGGTGCTCTATTTTTTGAGGGGGGGGGGGGGGGGGGGTGGCAAACAATCCAGATGCAAGCAGTGGGAGGAGTTATGCAAATACTGAAATGACTTGATAGGCGGGTATCAGTCTGGAGGAGTGGGCATTCCTAGGCAAGCTGTATTTGCATAAGTAACGCCCACCTTCGATACTGAGCCTCCATGATTGGAAAAACGGAAATCCAATGAATGAAGAGGAAGGGCCCTCTCAATCCTGATGCAAGCAGTGGGAGGAGTTATGCAAATATCAAAAATGCCTTGGTGGGCGGGTATCGGTCTGGAGCAGTGGGCGTTCCTAGGCAGGCTGTATTTGCATAGGTAACGCCCACCTTCGATACTGTGCCTTCATGATTGGAAGAACGGAAATCCAATGAATGAAGAGGAAGGGCCCTCTCAGTCCTGATGCAAGCAGTGGGAGGAGTTATGCAAATATCAAAATGCCTTGGTGGGTGGGTATCGGTCTGGAGGAGTGGGTGTTCCTATGCAGGCTGTATTTGCATAGGTAACGCCCACCTTCGATACTGTGCCTTCATGATTGGAAGAAAGGAAATCCAATAAATGTAGAGGAAGAGCTCTCTCAGTTCTGATGCAAGCAGTGGGAGGAGTTATGCAAATATCAAAATACCTTGATGGGTGGGTTTCAGTCTGGAGGATTGGGCGTTCCTAGGTAGGTTGTATTTGCATAGGTAACGCCCACCTTCGATACTGAGAAGCTCACAGTGTGCAGTGACATCAGAATAAGCCATTTCAGTCCAGGGGGGGGGAGGAGCCATTACAACTGTGCAAGAAAGAAGGGAAGGCCGGAGTTCTGCTTTAAGGGACTGTAAGAGGGTTCAACTCTCCACCAAACACTGAAAAGGTTTTGGGTGTGGAGATCCTTTAAATGTTCACTTTCTTACATTTTGTCTCTTCTTTCCCCTTCTTCTCCAGCTATTCGTCATCGACAACGGCGCCGACGACTGGCGGATCGCGATGACTTACGAGCGGATATTCTACATCAGCCTGGAGCTGCTCATCTGTGCCATCCACCCCATTCCCGGGGAGTACAAGTTCTTCTGGAATGCCCGCCTGGCCTTCTCCTACACCCCTTCACAGGCCGAGGCCGACGTGGACATTATCCTCTCCATCCCCATGTTTCTGAGGCTCTACCTGATCGCCCGCGTCATGCTCTTGCACAGTAAACTTTTCACGGACGCCTCTTCCCGCAGCATCGGGGCGCTCAACAAGATCAACTTCAACACCCGCTTCGTCATGAAGACTTTAATGACCATCTGCCCAGGAACCGTGCTGCTGGTCTTCAGCATATCGCTGTGGATTATCGCTGCCTGGACCGTACGTGTCTGTGAGAGGTGAGGAGGGTATGATAGATGCCAGGGCCTGTTTAGATAATCAGCCCCAACTGTCCGCAGTAGTTTGCGTCTCAGCCCCTCCCACAATGGCGAGATTTCCCCCAGTAGTTTATGTCTCTGCCCCTCCCATAATGGCGAGATTTCCTTCAGTAGTTTATGTCTCTGCCCCTCCCATAATGGCGAGATTTCCCCCAGTAGTTTGTGTCTCTGCCCCTCCCATAATGGCGAGATTTCTCCCAGTAGTTTGTGTCTCTGCCCCTTCCATAATGGCGAGATTTCCTTCAGTAGTTTGTGTCTCTGCCCCTTACATAATGGTGAGATTTCCCCCAGTAGTTTGTATCTCTGCCCCTCCCACAATGGCAAGATTTCCCCCAGTAGTTTGTGTCTCTGCCCCTCCCATAATGGCGAGATTTCCTGCAGTAGTTTGTGTCTCTGCCCCTCCCATAATGGCGAGATTTCCTTCAGTAGTTTGTGTCTCTGCCCCTCCCACAATGGCAAGATTTCCCCCAGTAGTTTGTGTCTCTGCCCCTCCCATAATGGCGAGATTTCCTGCTGTAGTTTGTGTCTCTGCCCCTCCCACAATGGTGAGATTTTCCCATAGTAGTTTGTGTCTCTGCCCCTCCCACAATAGGGAGATTTCCTGCAGTAGCTTGTGTTTCTGCCCCTCCCACAATGGTGAGATTTCCCCAGTAGTTTGTGTCTCTGCCCCTCCCACAATGGTGAGATTTCCTGCAGTAGTTTCTCTGCCCCTCCCACAATGGGGAGATTTTCTGCAGTAGTTTGTGTCTCTGCCCCTCCCACAATGGTGAGATTTCCCCCAGTAGTTAATGTCTCTGCCCCTCCCACAATGGGGAGATTTCCCCCAGTAGTTTGTTTCTCTGCCCCTCCCACAATGAGGAGATTTCCCTCAGTAGTTTGTGTCTCTGCCCCTCCCACAATGAGGAGATTTCCTGCAGTAGTTTGTATCTCTGCCCCTCCCACAATGAGGAGATTTCCTGCCGTAGTTCGTCTCTCTGCCCCCCCTACAATGGTGAGATTTCCCCCAGTAGTTTGTTTCTCTGCCCCTCCCCCAATGGGGAGATTTCACCCAGTAGTTTGTGTCTCTGCCCCTCCCACAATGAGGAGATTTCCTGCCGTAGTTTGTCTCTCTGCCCCTCCTACAATGGTGAGATTTCCTGCCGTAGTTTGTGTCTCTGCCCCTCCCACAATGGTGAGACTTTCCCCCAGTAGTCAGAGTTGGGAGGGGCCGGTCAAACTCTTCTTTTAAGATTTGCTCAGAACTTCAGCTGCTCTGTCTCTCCATCTATGTTCGGATGGAGTTTTCCATGAAGGTGACCTCGGCTTCTTTATCAGTCCGGTAATAATTACACGGGTGTGTGATGGAGCTGACTGATTGTCTGTGTATCCGGAGCGACCTGTTGGGCGTGCGTCATCATTTCTCCATACGGCACAGGCGGGAAGCTCTGATTGGCCCGCGGGAGCCATTATTTGGCATCTCCATAAGTGAGCCCATCTGTGTTGAGGCTTGGATGTACGGAGGGGATTATGGGCGGTGAGAATGTAAATCCCACTTTAATTAGCGGAGATCACACTTCAGTCAATAGACTCATTACAAGAATCCCTCATTAAAGGAGGACTCCGCTAAGTGTTCTCTGCAGGTAAAACAAACACTTGGATCGCTTTTCATGGGTGTTTGACAGGTGGCGTCGCCCCCTTGGGCCACCGCACTAGCGTGCCACGCAACCGTGTGCAAGATGCTCGCATAACGACTCCATTCGCTTGAATAGTTCATGATCGGGAGCAGCGGCGGCTGGTGCTCCAACCGACCAACCCCTCGTTCGGTTGGATGTTCAATCAATTAAATCAGCGCACCCCCCCCCCCATTGTTCGGTATATCGATCGAACGCCCCACACCCCCTCCCTTTGCTTGGTTGTCCACCAAAAAAACAGCCCCGCACATACCCCATCCGGGTCGGGGGCAGCTTCGGCGTGTCTCCTTCTCAGCGGCTTCCCCCGTGTGTCTCCTTCACAGCGGCTTCCCCCGTGTGTCTCCTTCACAGCGGCTTCCCCCGTGTGTCTCCTTCACAGCGGCTTCCCCCGTGTGTCTCCTTCACAGCGGCTTCCCCCGTGACTCCTTCTCAGCGGTTTCCCCCGTGACTCCTTCACAGCGGCTTCCCCCGTGTCTCCTTCTCAGCGGTTTCCCCCCGTGCCTCCTTCTCAGCGGCTTCCCCCATATACCCTACTCAGCAGCTTCCCCCGTGTCTTTCTTCTCAGCGGCTTCCCCCGTGTCTTTCTTCTCAGCGGCTTCCCCCGTGTCTCCTTCTCAGCAACTCCTCCCATGTCTTTCTTCTCAGCAGCCTCCCCTGTGTTTCCTCCTCTGCGGCTTCCCCCGTGTCTCCTTCTCTGCGGCTTCCCCCCCGTGTCTCCTTCTCAGCGGTTTCCCCCGTGACTCCTTCACAGCGGCTTCCCCCGTGTCTCCTTCACAGCGGCTTCCCCCGTGACTCCTTCACAGCGGCTTCCCCCGTGTCTCCTTCACATTGGCTTCCCCCGTGACTCCTTCACAGCGGCTTCCCCCGTGTCTCCTTCTCAGCGGCTTCCCCCATATACCCTACTCAGCAGCTTCCCCCGTGTCTTTCTTCTCAGCGGCTTCCACCGTGTCTTTCTTCTCAGCGGCTTCCCCCGTGTCTCCTTCTCAGCAACTCCCCCCATGTCTTTCTTCTCAGCAGCCTCCCCTGTGTTTCCTCCTCTGCGGCTTCCCCCGTGTCTCCTTCTCGGCGGCTTCCCCCCGTGTCTCCTTCTCAGCGGTTTCCCCCCGTGTCTCCTTCTCAGCGGCTTCCCCATATCTCCTTCTCTGCAGCTTCCCCCCCCCGTGTCTCCTCCTCGACGGCTTCCCCCCATGTCTCCTTCGCAGCGGCTTCCCCTGTGTTTCCTCCTCGGCGGCTTCCCCCCGTGTCTCCTTCTCAGCGGCCTCCCCCTGTGTCTCCTTCTCAGCGGCTTCCCCATATCTCCTTTTCTGCAGCTTCCCCCCCCCGTGTCTCCTCCTCGGCGGCTTCCCCCATGTCTCCTTCTCAGCGGCTTTCCCGGTGTTTCCTCCTCGGCGGCTTCCCCCGTGTCTCCTTCTCAGTGGCTTCCCCCCGTGTCTCCTTCTTAGCGGTTTCCCCGTGTCTCCTTCTCAACAGTTTCCCCCGTGTCTCCTTCTCAGCGGCTTCCCCCCGTGTCTCCTTCTCAGCGGCTTCCCCCCCATGTCTCCTTCTCAGCGGCTTCCCCCTGTGTCTCCTTCTCAGCTGCTTCCCCCCCTGTCTCCTTGGCATCGGCTTCCCCCGTGTCTCCTTCACAGCGGCTTCCCCGTGTCTCCTTCTCAGCGTCTTCCCCTGTGTTTCTTCCTCGGCGGCTTCCCCCCATGTCTCCTTCTCCATGGCTTCCCCCCCATGTCTCCTCCTCCGCGGCTTCCCCGGTGTCTCCTCGGCGGCCTCCCCCCGCATCTCCTCAGCGGCTTCCCCCCATGTCTCCTCGGCGGCTTCCCTCATGTCTCCTTCTCAGTGGCTTCCCACTGTGTCTCCTCGATATCTTCCCCCCCCCATGTCTCCTCCTTGGTGGCTTCCCCGTGTCTCCTCCTCAGCTGCTTTTCCCCACGTCTCCTCAGTGGCTTCCCCCGATGTCTCCTTCTCAACTGCTTCCCCCGATGTCTCCTCCTCTGCGGCTTCCCCCGTGCCCCTCGGTGGCTTCCCCCTGGTGTCTCCTTCTCTCTGGCTTCCCCCGTGTCTCCTCAGTGGCTTCACATGTCTCGTTCTCAGTGGCTTCCCCTCTGTATCTCCTCTAATCATTAGACGTGCGCTCTGCCGAAAAAAATGAGTTTGTTTTAGTTTCATTTGTTTTTTGGGGGATTTTTTTCGTTCTTCGGGTCATTCGTTATGATCGCAATTCGTAAATTAGAAAATTCGAAAAGTCTAAAAAGTTTGTAAATTCTAAAATCCGTAAATTCCGAAAATCAAAAAAAAAAAAATCAGGAAAAAAGGAAGAAAATCAGGAATATTCGAAAGAATGAAAATCTGAAAATTCTAAATGATAACTAACTATTAAATTATAGGTATTGGAATTTCTTTTCAAATTTGGCTTTTAGTGAACGTAAGGAAATACGAATTTATCCAAAGTTACAAATTATCCAAAATAACGAATGCTGCATCTAAACAAATGTAATGTAACTAATTCATAATAAATAATAATAATAAAAAGTTTTTATTATTATTATTAATTTGTTATGTTCCATTTGTTTAGATACGGCATTCAGATAATTCGTAATTTCGGATAAATTCGGATTCGTTACGTTCACTAACAGCCAGATTTGAAAGGAAATTCCAATACCTATAATTTAATAGTTACATTATTATTAGTTAGTTATTTAGTTCAGATTTTCAGGTTTTCTGATTTTTTAGAATTTACGAATTTTCAAATTTACAAATTTTCAAATTTACACATTTTCAAATTCTCGAATTCTCTAATTTTCGAATTTACAAATTTATGAATTTTCGAATATTCAGAAAAAATTGTTAAATGGATTTTCGTTAATTCAGATATTTCCGAATTAACAAATTTGTTAAAAAACTAATTCAGAATTAAACTAAACGTCTACTAATCATGTGCTTCAGAAGAAAAAAAAAACTCCATTGGAATCCAATGCGTCTGGCACCCTGCATGTAGATTGGGGTCCAGGCGCATGGATTGGGGGGGGCGGCCGCAATTTATTGGGAGTTTAATTCCTGCTGCGGCCAAGGCATGTGTGTACACCCCTAGCCGCCCGTCTCTGAAGCTAAACCGGGAGGGGTTGGGGGTGGTAAAACCGCAGCTCAGCCATGGGGTTGTACCACTCCAACAACCACACGTGTGAACGAGCCTCTAGATGCAGTTTCCTGTCCACCGGTGTGTCCTTAATGGCCCCTGTGCAGAAGTTGGACTAAAACCATATGTGTAAATAAAATCAGCAAGATAAATAAAAGCGTGATAAAAGATATTATATCTTATATATTGAAATAATAAAATAAAATAAATGAATGAATTAAACAAATAAAGTAAAACAAAATAAAATAAATGTAAAAATTCATAAAATAAGCATCACATGGAATAAATGAGAACAGTAATAGTATAAACAATCAATAGAGTAAGTAAAAGCAATCCATCATTTTTTTACAATATAATCAATCAAGTTCTTTTTTATATGATTTAGACATGCCGAAAAATTTGTTTGTTTTCATTTCATAATTTATTTATTTTTTTGGGTCATTCGTTATGAGCGCAATTCGTAAATAAGTAAATTCGAAAATCCAAATATGAAAGAAAATCGGAAAAATTCAAAAGAATAACTAACTAACTAATAATAACTAACTATTAAATTATGGGTATTGGAATTTCCTTTCAAATTTGGCTGTTAGTGAAAGAATACGAATTTATCCGAAGTTACAAATTATCCGAAATAACGAATGGCGCATCTAAACAAATGGAACAGAACGAATTAATAATAAATAATAGTAATAAAAAGTTTTTATTGTTATTATTGGTATTTATTATTATTACTTTGTTACGTTCCATTCGTTTAGATTCAGCATTCCTTATTTTTCGGAAAATTTGTAACTTTGAATAGATTTGTATTTGTTACGTTCACTAACGGCTAAATTTGAAAGGAAATTCCAATACCTATAAATTTTATAGTTAATAACTAACTAATAATAAACTTAACTATTACTATGTCAGATTTTCCCATTTTCGGGTTTTCGAATTTCGAATTGAGGAATTTTATGAATATTCGGAAAACTTTGCTAATTCAGATATTTTTCCAAATTAATGAATTTGTCGAAATTCATTAAAAAACTAATTTGGAACTAAACAAATTGCACATGTCTAATATGAAATATCATACAGTAGAAAAAGCACACAAAGTGGATAATCAAGTTCTATAGAAATTTGTGTGGAATAAAATAATTGATAAATAGAATATTCAAATATAATAATTGATAAATATAATACTCAATAAATGGTATAAGTATAAATGATGATAAAATGTAATTAATATTAAGTTCATTGATAAAGGTATATTTTACATGCACATATATTTATAGTCATTATAACTGTATGTAATATATTATTATATTACATTATATCATATTATATATAATGTTTTTAATATTACATATAATGTTTTCAGTATGTTTTTATAGTACAATATATAGTACACACATTTTTTATTTCCATATATATTTATATTAGTTCACAGGTTGTGTTTGGCGCTTTAGATCCTCATATTGCATTGTTTTATGTTACTTGACTTACTTGCCCTGATGAAGTGAGGGTTGAACCCCAGAAACGTGTTGGCTTTTGACATCTTGTTATGATCCATAAACCTTTACCGGACTCATTCACGTTTTTGTGTCCCTCTAATCCTTTAAATACTTCACTGTATTAATGGGATCCCCAGTCCGCTAACTGCCGGTTAGATTTGAGAAATGTAATCTTATTTCCAAAACAAAACACAAAAAGTGAACCAAAAAAGTGCAAAAAAATGCACTTAGGGTGTTACATATGGTCCTTTCCTTGAATACCTGGAGGAGGAACCTTTCCTTGAATACCTGGAGGGCAAAACTCCTGATGGTGGCAAGACACACCTAGGTCTACCTAACCAAAATGCCCTGCGGACCCCATTTCTCATGATCAGCCAAAGCTGATTCAAGAGTACTGGATGAGGGGCTCTCCCGAAGAAAGACACAACCAAGAAAGGAGAGGAAGGAACATAAGGACCACCCATTCTCCTCCTGGACTTTAAGGTAGTCCTCATCAGGAGCAAGACTCCTGATGAGGACAAGACACACTTAGGTCCACCTAGCCAAAAGGCCCAGCGGACCCTGTTCCTCATGATCAGCCCAGGCTGACCAAAGAGTACTGGGTGAGGGGCTCTCCCAAAGAGAGACTCAACCAAAGCAGGGAAGGAAAGAACCTAAGGGCTACACATCCTTCCCCTAGACTTCAGAGTAGGACCCTAGACATTAGGCACAAGACTCCTGATGAGGGTAAAACACACTTAGGTCCACCTAGACCGGTGGTTCTCAACTCCTGTCCTCAGGACCCACTAACAGGCCAGGTTTGCAAGATAACTGAAATACATCACAGGTGATATAATTTCCTGCTCAGTGATTGCAGTATTCTAGTCTGCATCTACCCAAGGTAATACTTAAAATCTGGCCTGTTAGTGGGTCCTGAGGACAGGAGTTGAGAACCACTGACCTAGACCAAAAGACCCAATGGACTCCGTTCCTTTTGATCAGCCAAAGCCAACTAAGGAGTGCTAGGTGAGGGGCTCTCCCGAAGAGAGACCCAACCAAAGCAAGGAAGGAAGGGACATAAGGGCCACATATCCTCCCCCTAAACGTCAGAGTAGGCCCTTAGGCTAAGTGCAAGACTTCTGATGAGGGCAAGACACATTTAGGTCCACCTAGCCAAAGGGCCTAGCAGACCCCGTCCTTCATGATCAGCCAAAGCCAACAAAGGAGTACTAGGTTAGGGCTCTCCCAAAGAGAGACCGAGCCAAGGCAGTAGAGAATGGAACACGAGGGCCACACATCCTCCCCCTAGATTTCAGGGTGGGCACCTAGATTTCAGGCACAAGACTCCTGATGAGGGCAAGACACACTTAGGTCCACCTAGACCAAATGCTCAGTGGACTCCATTCCTTATGATCAGCCAAAGCCAACCAAGGAGTACTAGGTGAGGGGCTCTCCCGAAGAGAGACCCAACCAAGACAGGGGAGGAAGAAACCTAAGGGCCACACCCCCCCCCCCTCTAGATTTTAGGGTAGGCCTGAAGACCCACACCCTACATTCCCATTGAAAAGGAAGACAAATACGTAAGCGCAGGCCACCTCTTCAACATGTCATAGCTGAGCAGGTCAAAGTCAGGAGGATGAAAACAAGCTGAGCAGTAATAAGGGCCTCCATCCACCGAAGGTGCCTCATATTACTCGCTAGGAGTTCTGATGATAATCGTGAGCGCCACCGGAAATAAAGAACATCACTTCTTATTATCATGCTGTCCACCACCGCCGTGTCAATCTGTGTGATGGCACATCATAATCTTCGCAATCTTTTCCCTTGAAATTGCCGTTAAATTGCACAATTTTCTTAAAGACGGCCATACGCGTGGCAGTCTGATAGAGCAATCAAACTTCATGATTCAGTTATATTGTTGAAATTGAAAAGCAGGTATACTTTGAGGGGCAATCTCATAAGGTCTGTGGATGAGTCGCCATATTTAAAAAAAAGGCATTAGCCAGCTGGATTCGGCTGATTAAGTCAGATGATCTCACTCATTGCTAGACAGTATAACAAAGCCAATTCGAAACCCTGACCCCAGGGGAACCCTTGAAATAATTTTCAGTATTCAGGGAACTCCTGATAAGAATAGTCCACTGTGGTCATTAGTTGAATGCTCCTTTCATTGGTGGTCAGTGGGAAGAATGCTCCTTACATTGGTGGTCAGTGGGAAGAATGCTCCTTACATTGGTGATCAGTGAGAAGAATGTTCCTTACATTGGTGATCAGTGAGAAGAATGTTCCTTACATTGGTGATCAGTGAGAAGAATGTCCCTTACATTGGTGATCAGTGAGAAGAATGTTCCTTACATTGGTGGTCAGTGAGAAGAATGTTCCTTACATTGCTGATCAGTGGGGAAAATGTCCCTTACATTGGTGATCAGTGAGAAGAATGTTCCATGCATTGGAGATCAGTGGGAAGAATGTTCCTTAGCTTGGTGGTTAGTGGAAAGAATGCTCATTAGCTTGGTGGTCAGTGGGAAGAATGTTCCTTAGCTTGGCGGTCAGTGGGAAGAATGTTCCTTAGCTTGGCGGTCAGTGGGAAGAATGTTCCTTAGCTTGGCGGTCAGTGGGAAGAATGTTCCTTAGCTTGGTTGTCAGTGGGAAGAATGTTCCTTAGCTTGGAGGTCAGTGGGAAGAATTCTCCTTACATTGGTGATCAGTGGAAAGAATGCTCCTTACATTGGTGGTGAGAATGTTCTCCTTACATTGGTGATCAGTGAGAAGAATGTTCCTTACATTGGTGACCAGTGGGAAGAGTGTTCCTTACATTGGTGATCAGTGAGAAGAATGTTCCTTACATTGGTGACCAGTAGGAAGAATGTTCCTTACATTGGTGACCAGTAGGAAGAATGTTCCTTACATTGGTGACCAGTGGGAAGAATGTTCCTTAGCTTGGTGGTCAGTGGGAAGAATTCTCCTTACATTGGTGATCAGTGGAAAGAATGCTCCGTAGCTTGGTGATCAGTGGGAAGAATGTTCCTTAGCTTGGTGATCAGTGGGAAGAATGTTCCTTACATTGGTGGTCAGTGGTATGAATGTTCCTTACATTGGTGATCAGTGCGAAGAATGTTCCTTACATTGGTGATCAGTGGGAAGAATGTTCCTTACATTGGTGATCAGTGAGAAGAATGTTCCTTACATTGGTGATCAGTGGGAAGAATGTTCCTTAGCTTGGTGATCAGTGGGAAGAATGTTCCTTAGCTTGGTGATCAGTGGGAAGAATGTTCCTTACATTGGTGGTCAGTGGTATGAATGTTCCTTACATTGGTGATCAGTGGGAAGAATGTTCCTTACATTGGTGATCAGTGGGAAGAATGTTCCTTACATTGGTGATCAGTGAGAAGAATGTTCCTTACATTGGTGATCAGTGGGAAGAATGTTCCTTAGCTTGGTGATCAGTGGGAAGAGTGTTCCTTAGCTTGGTGATCAGTGGGAAGAATGTTCCTTAGCTTGGTGGTCAGTGGGAAGAATGTTCCTTACATTGGTGATCAGTGGGAAGAATGTTCCTTAGCTTGGTGGTCAGTGGGAAGAATGTTCCTTACATTGGTGATCAGTGGGAAGAATGTTCCTTACATTGGTGATCAGTGGGAAGAATGTTCCTTACATTGGCGATCAGTGGGAAGAATGTTCCTTAGCTTGGTGATCAGTGGGAAGAATGTTCCTTACATTGGCGATCAGTGGGAAGAATGTTCCTTAGCTTGGTGATCAGTGGGAAGAATGTTCCTTAGCTTGGTGGTCAGTGGGAAGAATGCTCCTTAGCTTGGTGGTCAGTGGGAAGAATGTTCCTTAGCTTGGTGATCAGTGGGAAGAATGTTCCTTACATTGGTGGTCAGTGGGAAGAATGTTCCTTAGCTTGGTGATCAGTGGGAAGAATGCTCCTTAGCTTGGTGATCAGTGGGAAGAATGTTCCTTACATTGGCGATCAGTGGGAAGAATGTTCCTTAGCTTGGTGATCAGTGGGAAGAATGTTCCTTAGCTTGGTGGTCAGTGGGAAGAATGCTCCTTAGCTTGGTGGTCAGTGGGAAGAATGTTCCTTAGCTTGGTGATCAGTGGGAAGAATGTTCCTTACATTGGTGGTCAGTGGGAAGAATGTTCCTTAGCTTGGTGATCAGTGGGAAGAATGTTCCTTAGCTTGGTGATCAGTGGGAAGAATGCTCCTTAGCTTGGTGGTCAGTGGGAAGAATGCTCCTTAGCTTGGTGGTCAGTGGGAAGAATGCTCCTTAGCTTGGTGGTCAGTAGGAAGAATTCTCCATACATTGGAGATCAGTGAGAAGAATTTCCCTTACATTGGTGATCAGTGGGACAAATGTTAACCTTACAGTCAACTAAAATGATCATTGGAATCATGTTATTGCTCTGCCAAGTGGCTATGGACTGTGTGTGGCACTTTGTACAGAAATTGATGTTGCCGCACAGCTTTCAGCATTTATCATTGCAAGGTTTTGTTCCCGTGTTTGTGTCCCTGTAATCAGAATGGAGTTTCCCGCTGATTCCTTCATGTCTGAGGTCGGTTGGTTGCCTGAAGACCAACACTGGTTGGAAGATTCCTTTCAGCATTTCATCCTTTGTTATGATGGGTCTCAGCTCATTGATTATCTTTCTTATCCCTTCTAGTGCTGTATTGTATGTGGTCACTAGAGGTACGCGGCTGTTTGTTTTTCTTCTCTCTATATTGTATGTGATTTTCTCTTTGGGTTTTTGAAGGTGGCAAAGTGAATCAATGTCATCTATGGTTCAGGAAATATGACCGTTTCAAGTTGAGCTCTAATTGAACCAACTTTTGTTTGAACTTTGAACTTCCATTACTGGGAAACCTTCCATACTGGTGAACCATCGAGTTGCTTGTACTGATGGTTGTCTCGCTAAACCATAGTGTACCAGCACTGCTTGTACCGAGAAGAATGGAACACCCAGAAAACTTGTCCCCGAAAATGTAACCGTTAGAAGAAAAAAAAAGTATCATGGAAGTTGCTTCATTGTGTTGTTTCAAGTGCGCTAATACGGCAAAACAGGAACAGAGCTGAGGCAGTCGCTCAAGCTGGAGCTCCTTCCCCTGTCACCATTTTTCTCTTGGTGTCAGGAAAACTTGTCAGAAGTGACTCCTGCAGGTAGCAGAGGAAGGAGGCAGCGGACAGTAAATTATACTTAGTGCTTTGGACTGGGACAAGTATACACTATAGAGGGATATGCTTCATGTCTGAGGATCACAACCACTTTAAGAATGACTGGAGGAGGAATCCTTTTTTTTTTTTTTCCATACCCCTAGGGATTAATGAGACCAAGTATAGTGGAGCTGAGTGCAGACATGAAGGGAAAGGCAGGGACAGATTAGCCAATGAGAAGAATAAGCCAGGGCGAAAAAAGATAAAAAAATAAATGGGGAAAAAATGTACGGAAGGACACAGGTCCCAGGATGTTCTCTAGACGTTCTCCTGGCACATGTTGGGCAGGCATGTACTGGCCATAGGGACTATAGGGAGTTTCCCGGTGGGCCGCTGGCTCAGTGGGCCGGTTTCAGTGACAGCCAGTGGCATCGCTGGGGGGGCTTTTGGGGCTACAGCCCCGAATCTGGGGCCCATAGCCCCAAGTCAGTCCAGGAGTCCCCAACCACAGGGTCCCGGCCCACTACCTGCCCTCTTTCTGGTGACCCTGATGTAAGGAGGGGCTCTCTGGGGACCCTGATGTAAGCCAGAGGCTCTCTGGGGAACCTGATATAAGAAAGAGGCTCTCTGTGGGGACCCGGATGTAAGGGGGGGCTCTGTGGGGACCCGGATGTAAGGGGTTGGCTTTCTAGGGACCCTGATGTAAGGAGGATGATCTCTGGGGACTCTGATATAAGAGGGGCTCTCTGGGGACCCTGATGTAAGGGGAAGGCTATATGGGGACCCTGATGTAAGGGGAGGCTCTCTGGGGACCCCAATGTAAGTGGGGGGCTCTCTGGGGACCCAAATGTAAGGAGGGGCTCTCTGGGGACCCTGATGTAAGGGGGATCTCTAGGGGCTTTTTTGCGCAATTGCATACAGTTTATATACTGTTTTTTGCGTGTTTGCAAAATTAAAGTGGGCCGGTCTGGATGAAGTCCAGGGCCAAATTTTTGTCCCAGTCCAGCCCTGATGTTGGGCAATGAAAAAAGGACTATAAATTTTTTATGTAGAATTTAACAGCATGAAACATTAAGACATAAGGCCGTCATGCTATTAGCAAAAAGGAATTGGGCCATGGTTGTTAAAGATTGGTCTATGGCCGAGAGCCACCACTGGGTCTACGCAGACGTCTCATCATTCTTCCTTCCTCTTCCACAGGTACCACGACCAGCAGGATGTCACCAGCAACTTTCTGGGTGCCATGTGGTTGATCTCCATCACGTTCCTCTCCATCGGTTATGGTGACATGGTGCCAAACACCTACTGCGGGAAGGGCGTCTGTCTTTTAACCGGCATTATGGTGAGTAACTCTTGATGGGCGCTGCTGGGCGTCTAGCCCAGGAGAATAAAAAAAATAAAAAATGTAGCTACCTCAAGTGAAATTGGTATCCTTTGGACGTTGGTGTTTTTTTTTCTTTTTTTTTGTCAAAATAAAGCCGACGCAGTAGTTTTGTAATGCCGCGTACACACGCGACCGGACTTTCTGACAGCAAAGGTCTTACGGAACAAGTCGGTCGGACAATTCGATCTTGTGTGTGGGGCTCCATCGGACCTTTGCTTGCCAAAAATCCGGCGGACTTTAGAAATAGAACATGTTTTCAATTTCTCCACCGGAATTCCGCCGGACCGAGAAATCCGTTCGTGCGTATGCTGGTCCGATGGACAAAAACTGACGCTAAGGGCAGCTATTGGCTACTGGCTATGAACTTCCTTATTTTAGTCCGGTCGTACGTCATCACGTTCGAATCCGGCGGGCTTTGGTGTGATTGTGTGTGGCCAAGTCCGTTCATTCAGAAAGTCCGCCAAAACTCCGTCGGAAAGACCGCCGGACCTAGTCCCTCGAAAAAGTCCGGTCGTGTGTACGCGGCATAAGTCATACATTTGAGTAATGCGATATATATCACATGGGAAAATGAAATGTATCATTCAGATATGCTCCCATTATCCTGAACCCTATGCTAAAGTTGGAGACCTATTCCTATAGCCCGAAACTCCAATCCCAGTGCTGCAAAATTACCATTACCTTACATCCTGTGAGCCTAGTTATGACCGCGTGTTGTCCTAATTATAACCGTATGGTCCTAATTCTAACCCTACAGTCCTACTTCCCTTTGGGACTAACCTTATAGGCCTAATCCCAACAACACCACAAAAGTATAACAATATTTTAGTCCAAACTCTAACCATGTAGTATTAACTCTGATGCCAAGACCACAAAAGTACCATAACCTTTACATCCCTAACAGGCTGGTCCTTATTTTAACCCTATAGTCCTAGTTCTAGTCCTTTAGGACTAGCCTTATCCTTATAGCCCTAGCTATAATCCCAACACTGCAAAAATATCACAACCTTATAGTCCTATCTCTAACCATTTTGTCCTAACTCTGACCCTGTAGCCCTAAGTCTGTCCCTTTAGGACTAGCTCTATCTTTATAGTCCTAGCCCCACAAGCGTAACCCTATAGCTCTAGCTCTAACTCAACAACCCTAATCCCAACCCTAGAGTCCAAATCTTATCCGAGTTCTAAAATAAATCTCTGTCACTACAGTTTTTATCCCTACCCAAACCATACAACTCTAACCTATTCCTATGGTCTTAATCTTACATCCCTAACCTAATTTTACAGATCTGACCTAACCCTACAGATTTAACTGAACCATATAACATTTACCCTAGTCCTACAGGCATACCCTTACCTTACAGTCCTAACTCTAACCCTACAGCCCTATTTTAACCCTATAGCCCTGATCTTAGTTTTATCCTATAGCCCTAACCATCCAATCTCCATCCTAACCCTACAGTCCTATACCAATCCTACTGTATAGCCTGCACCCTAGACCTGTAGGTATACAGTTACCTTACAGCCCTAACCTTAACCCCATAACCCAACTCTAACCCTACAACACATTTCTAACCCTATCGTCCTAACCCTACAGCCTGCATCCTAGCCCCATTGGTATACCATTACATTACAGCCTTAACCTTAACCGCATAGCCTAAATCTAACCATACAGCCCTCTCCCAACCCTATAGTCCTAACCCTATAGCCTGCACCCTAGCTCCACAGGTATACCCTTACCTTACAACTCTAACCTTAACCTCATGGCCTTAACTCCAACCCAAGAGCCCTCTTTTTACCCTATTGCCCTAATCCTATAGCCCCCAGACTAGCCCTATAGGCATATCCTTACCTTATAGCCCTAACCTTAACCCCTTAGCCCAAATCTAACCCTACAGCCCTCTCCTAACCCTATAGTCCTAACCCTATAGCCTGCAGCCTAGCCCCATAGGTATACCCTTACATTACAGCCTTAACCTCAACCTTATAGCTCAAATCGAACCATACAGCCCTCTTCCAACCCTGTAGTCCTAACCCTATAGCCTGCACTTTAGCCCCACAGGTATACCCTTACCTTACAATTCTAACCTTAACCCCATGGCCTTAACTCCAACCCAAGAGTTCTTTCCTTAACCTATTGTCCTAACCCTATATATAGCCCTCAGCCTAGCCCTGTAGGTATACCTGTACCTTACAGCCCTAATCTTAACTATATAGCCCCTATATCTAATCCTACATAACTCTACAAACCCTATAGCCTTCACCCTAGCTTCACAGGTATACCCTTACCTTACAACGCTAACCTCATGGCCTTAACTCCAACCCTAGTGCCCTCTCCTTACCCAATTGCCCTAACCCTATAGCCTGCAGCCTAGCTTTATAGGCATACCATTACCTTACATCCCTAACCTTAAACCCATAGCCTAAATCTAACCCTACAGCCCTCCCCTAACCCTACAGCTTGCACCCTAGCCCCACAGGTATATCTTTACCTTACAACTCTAACCTTCCCATAGCACTAACTCAACCCCTACAGCCTGCACCCTAGCCCCACAGATATACCCTTACCTTACAACTCTAACTCCAACCCTACAGCCCTTTCCTAACCCTACAGCCTGCACCCTAGCCCCACAGATATACCCTTACCTTACAACTCTAACTCCAACCCTACAGCCCTTTCCTAACCCTACAGCCTGCACCCTAGCCCCACAGATATACCCTTACCTTACAACTCTAACTCCAACCCTACAGCCCTTTCCTAACCCTACAGCCTGCACCCTAGCCCCACAGATATACCCTTACCTTACAACTCTAACTCCAACCCTACAGCCCTTTCCTAACCCTACAGCCTGCACCCTAGCCCCACAGATATACCCTTACCTTACAACTCTAACTCCAACCCTACAGCCCTTTCCTAACCCTACAGCCTGCACCCTAGCCCCACAGATATACCCTTACCTTACAACTCTAACTCCAACCTTACAGCCCTTTCCTAACCCTACAGCCTGCACCCTAGCCCCACAGATATACCCTTACCTTACAACTCTAACTCCAACCCTACAGCCCTTTCCTAACCCTACAGCCTGCACCCTAGCCCCACAGGTATATCCTTACCTTACAACTATAACCTTCCCATAGCACTAACTCCAACCCTACAGCCTGCACCCTAGCCCCACAGGTATACCCTTACCTTACAACTCTAACTCCAACCCTACAGCCCTCTCCTTACCGTATTGCCCTAACCCTATAGGTGCACCCTAGCCCCACAGATATACCCTTACCTTACAACTCTAACTCCAACCCTACAGCCCTCTACTAACCCTACAGCCTGCACCCTAGCCCCACAGGTATACCCTTACCTTACAACTCTAACTCCAACCCTACAGCCCTCTCCTTACCGTATTGCCCTAACCCTATAGGTGCACCCTAGCCCCACAGATATACCCTTACCTTACAACTCTAACTCCAACCCTACAGCCCTCTACTAACCCTACAGCCTGCACCCTAGCCCCACAGGTATACCCTTACCTTACTAAACTCGAACTCCAACCCTACAGCCCTCTCCTTACCCATTACCCTAACCCTGCAGCCTAGCTTTATAGGCATACCCTTACCTTACAGCCCTAACCTTAGCCATAGCCTAATTCTAACCCTACAGCCTACTCCCAACCCTTAAGACCTAACCCTTAAGTCTTCACCCTAGCACCACAGGCATACCCTTACAACCCTAACCTTAACCCCCTTAGCTCTATTTCCAACCCTACAGACCTAGTCCTCCTAACCCTAAATCACTAATTCCAGCCTTATAATTATACCCTGACCCCCAAAGCCCCAACCTTAACCTATATCCACAGCCTAACTAACCCGCTGACCCCACAGCTGTCCTTATTGTTCCCTATCTGCTTCTCTGCCTATGCCCGCTCCGCCAAAGATGCCAAGTCCGTCTTCACTCACTAACTCTGAAGAGCGTCCCACTTTACTTCTCTTCCAGTTGCCGGGGGGGGGGGGGGGGGGAGTCCAACAAACATTTTCGGTCCCCCCTGCGTTACTAAAAACTGAAATCTCTTTCTTAATTAGCGACTATTGTTTTCTTGGCGAGATGGGAACAAAAAAAAAAAAAACAACAAAAGAATTAAAAAAATAAAAATAAAATCATAAATGCAGAAGCCTGCCCAGCGCAGCGGATCGTTCCATCTCTCAATATGTTCCCACGTCTGCTGCGAACGGCGGCGGCGGCGTCCTGAACCTTTTTTTTTTTTTCTTTTTTTTTCCGAGGCTCTCTTCTTTGGATTTAGCCGGCTCAGCAGCACCGGCGGTGTATAATCAGCCTCCCGTTGATTAAAAATATCTCGTTCTAATTCGGGGGACTCCAATTATCTCCTCAGCGGAATCCAAGTGTAATTATTTCTTCAGTTTTTTTTTTATTTTTTTTATTTTATTTCTTCCTCCGTCTTTTTTTTTCGGAATTCATATTCCCTCCCGTCGCTCGTTACTGCTCTCTCTCTCTCCCTGCGTTCGGCGCCGATTCTGGGCCTTTGGAAATGCCCCGCGTTCCTTGTTTTATTGTATAATTAATGTCATTTTCTCGCTGAGTCATTTCATCTTAGGGGGTTTTCCCTTTCAAGCTTCCTTCTCCTGGTGGCTCCCCGGCTCCCCCCCTCCGCCGTACACTGTTATTGTTTGCTGGGTAATGAGCCCTTAGCGGTAGGCCCTTTTTTCGCAGCTGCGTTGCCATGGCGACTGAGTAGGCCCGCGGCCGCGGCCTGCGGAACGGCGACCCGTACGGACTGGAACGTTATGTTATTTTTTTTTGTTTTTTTCGTGTTCTTTTGTCACATTGTCAAATGGACCTAATGGCTGTTTTTTTTGTTTTTTGTTTTTTTTTTCTATTTGATTTGCACAAGCTGTACAATTAGCGCCCCCCCCCCCCCTCTCTCCCGCCGGGCGCCTCTTAAAAAGGGTAAATCCGCCCTCAAGGACCGTAAAGTAAAAAAAAATAATAATAATCTCGAAGGCTTCCAGTGGGCTCTTACCTTTGATTGAGAGGAATACTTTGTAGCCTAATTCTCTCTTTTATCTTTATAATTCCTTATTTGACTTTGTATTATCTCATTATGGTGCTTTGTCCTGGGAGTGGGGGTGGGGCTCGACTTCTTTGCTTGTCTGATGATGGTGCTGTAGATTGCACTGTGCATGACTGGCGGGCGCATCCAAGTTCGGGTGAGAAGGTCTCTTGTACAGGGTGGTCTGCATGGGGAAATTGATTTTAAAAGTGGGTGGGGCCACGAGTTTGCAACAAAGTAACAATTCTTAAAGGAGGGGGGGGATTCAATGTAAAAGAAAGGTGCAGCAGGCTGTAAATATATGTCAAGTTTAAAAGTTCTTATTACTTTTGGGGATCTCTGTGCTGAGTTCCCGGGTCTGTACACCCGCTGTGCCCATTATGAGGGGTCCCCACCATCCCTGCGCTGAGTTCCCGGGTCTGTACACCCCCTGTGCCCATTATGAGGGTTTCCCACCATCCCTGTGCCGAGTTCCTGGGTCTGTACACCCCCTGTGCCCATTATGAGGGTTTCCCACCATCCCTGTGCCGAGTTCCCGGGTCTCTACACCCGCTGTGCCCATTATGAGGGGTCTCCACCATCCCTGTGCTGAGTTCCAGGGTCTGTACACCCGCTGTGCCCATTATGAGGGGTTCCCACCATCCCTGTGCCGAGTTCCCGGGTCTGTACACCCCCTGTGCCCATTATGAGGGGTTCCCACCATCCCTGTGCTGAGTTCCTGGGTCTGTACACAAGCTGTGCCCATTATGAAGGGTTCCCACCATCCCTGTGCTGAGTTCCCGGGTCTGTACGCCCGCTGTGCCCATTATGAGAGATTCTCACCATCCCTGTGCCAAGTTCCCGGGTCTGTACACCCGCTGTGCTCATTATGAGGGCTTCTCACCATCCCTGTGCTGAGTTCTCGGGTCTGTACACCCGCTGTGCCCATTATGAGAGATTCCCACCATCCCTGTGCCGAATTCCCGGGTCTGTACACCCGCTGTGCCCATTATGAGGGGTTCCCACCATCCCTGTGCTGAGTTCCTGGGTCTGTACCCCTGCTGTGCCCATTATGAGGGGTTCCCACCATCCATGTGCCGAGTTCCCGGGTCTGTACACCCGCTGTGCCCATTATGGGGGGTTCCCACCATCCCTGTGCTGAGTTCCCAGGTCTGTACACCCGCTGTGCCCATTATGAGAGATTCCCACCATCCCTGTGCCGAATTCCCGGGTCTGTACACCCGCTGTGCCCATTATGAGGGGTTCCCACCATCCCTGTGCTGAGTTCCTGGGTCTGTACACCCGCTGTGCCCATTATGAGGGGTTCCCACCATCCATGTGCCGAGTTCCCGGGTCTGTACACCCGCTGTGCCCATTATGGGGGGTTCCCGCCATCCATGTGCCGAGTTCCCGGGTCTGTACACCCGCTGTGCCCATTATGGGGGGTTCCCACCATCCCTGTGCTGAGTTCCCAGGTCTGTACACCCGCTGTACAGGTCCTTTTAATTTGTTCCCCATTTTTTGGCTCTGTCTGTGGCTCTTCCTCCCCATCTTGTGATGGCTCTCAGTAGATATAATTGCGCTTTGTTCGGCTGTGCGGTCCCTGTCCGTTCCTCTATATTCGTGGACCCCTTTGTGCGTGTCTTTGCTCGGTCCCGGCTGCCAAGATTACACATCAGACTATAAAGGGCCGTGTGAATGCGACCATTGTGTCCGCTGGCGGTGAACGCCGATCGCTCTCAGATGTAGTGCCCCCTCTCCTCACATGTCTCTAATTGGAAGTGGTATAAATTTTGTATGAATTGTCACCCTTCCAATTGCTGACCTACTTATCGCCTCCTTGCTGCACACGCAGGCAGCGCCTACAATTCAGCAGAGATTTAAGGCGGTCGGACGCACTGCGAGACGGGCCTGAAACGCCCGCCGAAGCCCAGTAAATGGGCCCTGTCACTGGGGGGGGGAGACAGATATATGTAATATCAGCTTTAAATTCGACCTGCATCATCCGGGTGTACCGGCTCCTCTGCTGGACGGAAACGGCCTCCTCTGATGTCATCGCACACTGTGAGCTTCTCACAGTGTGCATTAGAAGCTGCAGCAAGCCAGATAGATCCCACCTCATTTTCATGCGTGAGGACGTCCGGCCCCTGGCCCCCACTCCCTTTCTTTCATTGGGTTTCAGTTCAACCATGGAGGCATCACATGTGGGCATTACCTATGCAAATATAGGGAAGACAAAAATTAAGCAGATTAAGCTTCAGCTTTATGTTTGAAAATGATTAATCGGGGCACGCCGAGGCCAGAAGGGTCCCCCCACTGGGAGGTGTAGCAGAGACAGAGGGAAGGCCTTCTCACAGGTTGCATCTATTTTTATTCCATAAATAAGGAATTGCCTCATAGGAGGCCAATGTGTGACCCAGCTCACCTATAGATCTATCACTTTAAGGTAGACGTACCTTTTATTTAAGGTGGACTGTCCCTTTAAATATGGTGAATTTACCCTTTACCTAAGGTGGACTGACCCTTTAAATGAAGGTGGACTGACCCTTTAGTTAAGGGGGATTTACCTTTTAATTCAGGTAGACTGCCCTTTTAATTGAGGTGGACTGAGCCTTTACTTCAGGTGGACTGGCCTTTTAATTAAGGAGGACTGACCCTTTAGTTAGGGTGGACTGGCCCTTTAATTCAGGTTGACTGGCGCAACTGGACTGACCTCTTAGTTAAGCTGGACTGACCCTTTCAATCAGGTGGACTGACCCTAGTTGAGGTGGACTGATCCTTTAATTAAAGTGGACTTATCCTTTAGTTGAGGTAGACTGACCCAACTGGACTGACCTCTTAGTTATGGTGGACTGACCCTTTCATTTAGGTGGACTGACCCTAGTTGAGGTGGACTGATCCTTTAATTAAAGTGGGCTGACCCTTTAGTTGAGGTGGACTGACCCTTTAGTTGAGGTGGACTGACCCTTTAGTTGAGGTGGACTGACCCTTTAGTTGAGGTGGACTGACCCTTTAGTTAGGGTGGACTGTCCCTTTAATTCAGGTCGGCTGACCCTTTAGTTGAGGTTGACTGGCACAACTGGACTGACCTCTTAGTTAAGGTGGACTGAACCTTTCATTCAGGTGGACTGACCCTAGTTGAGGTGGACTGATCCTTTAATTAAAGTGGGCTGACCCTTTAGTTGAGGTGGACTGACCCTTTAGTTGAGGTGGGCCGACCCTTTAGTTGAGGTAGACTGAACCAACTGGACTGACCTCTTAGTTAAGGTGGACTGGCCCTTTCATTCAGGTAGACTGACCCTAGTTGAGGTGGACTGACCCTTTAATTAAAGTGGACTGATCCTCCTTTAGTTGAGGTGGGCTAACCCTTTAGTTGAGGTAGACTGACCCAACTGGACTGACCTCTTAGTTAAGGTGGACTGACCCTTTCATTCAGATGGACTGACCCTAGTTGAAGTGGACTGACCCTTTAGTTGAGGTGGACTGACCCTTTAGTTAGGGTGGACTGTCCCTTTAATTCAGGTCGGCTGACCCTTTAGTTGAGGTTGACTGGCACAACTGGACTGACCTCTTAGTTAGGGTGGACTGAACCTTTCATTCAGGTGGACTGACCCTAGTTGAGGTGGACTGATCCTTTAATTAAAGTGGGCTGACCCTTTAGTTGAGGTGGACTGACCCTTTAGTTGAGGTGGGCCGACCCTTTAGTTGAGGTAGACTGAACCAACTGGACTGACCTCTTAGTTAAGGTGGACTGGCCCTTTCATTCAGGTAGACTGACCCTAGTTGAGGTGGACTGACCCTTTAATTAAAATGGACTGATCCTCCTTTAGTTGAGGTGGGCTAACCCTTTAGTTGAGGTAGACTGACCCAACTGGACTGACCTCTTAGTTAAGGTGGACTGACCCTTTCATTCAGATGGACTGACCCTAGTTGAAGTGGACTGACCCTTTAGTTGAGGTGGGTTGACCCTTTAGTTAGGGTGGACTGTCCCTTTAATTCAGGTCGGCTGACCCTTTAATTCAGGTGAACTGACAATTTAGTTAAGGTGGAATCTCCCTTGAATTCAGGTGGACTGACCCTTTAGTTCAGGTTGACTGGCGCAACTGGACTGACCCTTTCATTCAGGTGGACTGACCCTAGTTGAGGTGGACTGATCCTTTAATTAAAGTGGGATGATCCTTTAGTTGAGGTGGACTGACCCTTTAGTTGAGGTGGACTGACCCTTTAGTTGAGGTGGACTGACCCTTTAGTTAGTGTGGACTGTCCCTTTAATTCAGGTCGGCTGACCCTTTAGTTGAGGTTGACTGGCACAACTGGACTGACCTCTTAGTTAAGGTGGACTGAACCTTTCATTCAGGTGGACTGACCCTAGTTGAGGTGGACTGATCCTTTAATTAAAGTGGGCTGACCCTTTAGTTGAGGTCGACTGACCCTTTAGTTGAGGTGGGCCGACCCTTTAGTTGAGGTAGACTGAACCAACTGGACTGACCTCTTAGTTAAGGTGGACTGGCCCTTTCATTCAGGTAGACTGACCCTAGTTGAGGTGGACTGACCCTTTAATTAAAGTGGACTGATCCTCCTTTAGTTGAGGTGGGCTAACCCTTTAGTTGAGGTAGGCTGACCCAACTGGACTGACCTCTTAGTTAAGGTGGACTGACCCTTTCATTCAGATGGACTGACCCTAGTTGAAGTGGACTGACCCTTTAGTTGAGGTGGGTTGATCCTTTAGTTAGGGTGGACTGTCCCTTTAGATCAGGTCGGCTGACCCTTTAATTCAGGTGAACTGACAATTTAGTTAAGGTGGAATCTCCCTTGAATTCAGGTGGACTGACCCTTTAGTTCAGGTTGACTGGCGCAACTGGACTGACCCTTTCATTCAGGTGGACTGACCCTAGTTGAGGTGGTCTGATCCTTTAATTAAAAGTGGGCTGATCCTTTAGTTGAGGTGGCTGACCCTTTAGTTGAGGTAGACTGACCCAACTGGACTGACCCTTTCATTCAGGTGGACTGACCCTAGTTGAGGTGGACTGACCCTTTAATTAAAGTGGACTGATCCTTTAGTTGAGGTGGGCTGACCCTTTAGTTGAGGTGGGCTGACCCTTTAGTTGAAAAAAATATATGTTGAAGAACTACCTATAGAGACCTATAGATACTAAGCTGGAAACCTAAGCCACATCCCAAAATGCAGAGAAAAGAAGAGAGGAGGTGCCCCAGGGATTGTATGGGCAAAGGGTGAAGACCAGATAAGAGAGTAGAGAACGTATGTACAAAAGTAATACAAAGTTTATTGATTACAAAATACATATAAATGCACAAAATAAGTGATTGTAAAAGCAAAAACGGATAGTCATACTATAATAGTACATACAATACAGCTAGATTCTGGAGCACATGATTGGTCTCTTAGTAGGAGGCCAACCAAAGTGTGTGGGTTCAGAGATCCCAACATGTTTCGGAATATATGATTAAATGTTTAATTCCTTCTTCAGGGACTGATTTGGAGCAAGCTGTATTGTCTGGTAACACAACAGCAAAAAAATAAAATCAAGTCAGAAACAAGTATATATGTATACGGTGGTACAATATAGGTATGTGGATATAAAAACAAAAATAGGGTACAGCATGATGCATATATGGGGCAGGCATTTAGAATCTGACAATTCTTACAAGATGGTGATCAATGCTGTCCCCTATTTTTATACTAATATAGCATGACTATCCGTTTTGCTTTTACAATCATTTTTGTGTATTTATATCATCAATAAACTTTGCATTACTTTTTTTTTTTTACATACATTCTCTACTCTCTCATCTGGTCTTCACCCTTTGCCCATAAAATCCCTGGGGCACCTCTTCTGTTCTTTACCCTTTAGTTGAGGTGGACTGACCCTTTAATTTAGTTGTACTGACCCCTTAGTAAAGGTGGACTAATCCTTTAGTTGAGGTAGACTGACCCTTTCATTTAGTTGGACTGACCCCTTAGTTGCGGTGGATTGACCCTTTAACTCAGACTGACATAAGAAAGGTCAGTAGAGACTCTAGTAGTGTAGTGTTTGATGTTGGGAGGGTGGAAGGGTCATGATGGAAGTGAAGACTCTAGTAGTGTAGTGTTTGGTGTTGGGAGGGTGGAGTAGTGTAGTGTTTGGTGTAGCGAGGATGGAAGGGTCATGATGTAAGTGAAGACTCTAGTAGTGCAGTGTTTGGTGTTGGGAGGGTGGAAGGGTCATGATGTCAGTGAAGGCTCTAGTAGTGTAGTGTTTGGTGTGGGGAGGGTGGAAGGATCATGATGTAAGTGAAGACTCTAGTAGTGTAGTGTTGTGTTTGGTGTGGGGAGGATGGAAGGGTTGTGATGTAAGTGAAGACTCTAGTAGTGTATCGTTTGGTGTGGAGAGTATGGAAGGGTCGGGATGTAACTGAAGACTCTAGTAGTGTAGTGTTTGGTGGGGGGGGGGTGGAGTAGTGTAGTGTTTGGTGTGGGGAGGGTAGAAGGGTCGGGATGTAAGTGAAGACTCTAGTAGTGTAGTGTTTGGTGGGGGGGGGGGGGGGGGGTGGTGGAGTAGTGCAGTGTTTGGTGTGGAGAGTATGGAAGGGTCGGGATGTAAGTGAAGACTCTAGTAGTGTAGTGTTTGGTGTGGAGAGTATGGAAGAGTTGAAATGTAAGTGAAGACTCTAGTAGTGTAGTGTTTGGTGTGGGGAGGATGGGAGGATTGTGATGTAAGTGAAGACTCTAGTAGTGTTGTGTTTGGTGTGGAGAGTTTTAAAGGGTCGGGATGTAAGTGAAGACTCTAGTACTGTAGTGTTTGGTGTGGGGAGGATGGAAGGGTCTGGATGTAAGTGAAGACTCTAGTAGTGTTGTGTTTAGTGTGGAGAGGATGGAAGGGTCGGGATGTAAGTGAAGACTCTAGTAGTGTTGTGTTTAGTGTGGAGAGGATGGAAGGGTCGGGATGTAAGTGAAGACTCTAGTACTGTAGTGTTTGGTGTGGGGAGGATGGAAGGGTCTGGATGTAAGTGAAGACTCTAGTAGTGTTGTGTTTAGTGTGGAGAGTATGGAAGGGTCGGGATGTAAGTGAAGACTCTAGTAGTGTTGTGTTTAGTGTGGAGAGGATGGAAGGGTCGGGATGTAAGTGAAGACTCTAGTACTGTAGTGTTTGGTGTGGGGAGGATGGAAGGGTCTGGATGTAAGTGAAGACTCTAGTAGTGTTGTGTTTAGTGTGGAGAGGATGGAAGGGTCGGGATGTAAGTGAAGACTCTAGCAGAGTTTGGTGTGGAGAGGTTGGAAAGATCGGGACGTAAGTGAAGACTCTAGTAGTGTTGTGTTTAGTGTGGAAAGGATGGAAGGGTCGGGATGTAAGTGAAGACTCTAGTAGTGTAGTGTTTGGTGTTGGGAGGGTAGAGTAGTGTAGTTTGGTGTGGGGAGGATAGAAGGGTCGGGATGTAAGTGAAGACTCTAGTAGTGTTGTGTTTAGTGTGGAGAGGATGGAAGGGTCGGGATGTAAGTGAAGACTCTAGCAGAGTTTGGTGTGGAGAGGTTGGAAAGATCGGGACGTAAGGGAAGACTCTAGTAGTGTAGTGTTTGGTGTTGGGAGGGTGGAGTAGTGTAGTGTTTGGTGTAGTGAGGATGGAAGGGTTGTAATGTAAGTGAAGACTCTAGTAGTGCAGTGTTTGGTGTTGGGAGGGTGGAAGGGTCATGATGTAAGTGAAGACTCTAGTAGTGTAGTGTTGTGTTTGGTGTGGGGAGGGTAGAAGGGTCAGGATGTAAGTGAAGAGTCTAGTAGTGTAGTGTTTGGTGTGGGGAGGATGGAAGGGTTGTGATGTAAGTGAAGACTCTAGTAGTGTATCGTTTGGTGGGGAGAGTATGGAAGGGTCGGGATGTAAGTGAAGACTCTAGTAGTGTAGTGTTTGGTGTGGCGACGAAGGAAGTTTCGGGATGAAAGTACAGACTCTCGTAGTGTGGGGACCATAGAAAAGTCGGGATGTAAGTACAGACTCTCGTAGTGTGGGGACGATGGAAAAAGTCGGGATGTAAGTACAGACTCTCGTAGTGTGGGGACGATGGAAAGGTCATGATGTAAGTACAGACTCTCGTAGTGTGAGGACGATGGAAAAGTCGGGATGTAAGTACAGACTCTCGCAGTGTGAGGACGATGGAAAAAGTCGGGATGTAAGTACAGACTCTCGTAGTGTGAGGACGATGGAAAAGTCGGGATGTAAGTACAGACTCTCGTAGTGTGGGGACGATGGAAAAGTCGGGATGTAAGTACAGACTCTCGTAGTGTGGGGACGATGGAAAAGTCGGGATGTAAGTACAGACTCTCGTAGTGTGGGGACGATGGAAAAAGTCGGGATGTAAGTACAGACTCTCGTAATGTGAGGACGATGGAAAAGTCGGGATGTAAGTACAGACTCTCGTAGTGTGGGGACGATGGAAAAGTCGGGATGTAAGTACAGACTCTCGTAGTGTGGGGACGATGGAAAAAGTCGGGATGTAAGTACAGCCTCTCGTAGTGTGGGGACGATGGAAAATTCGGGATGTAAGTAGTAAGTGCAGACTCTCGTAGTGTGGGGACGATAGAAAATTCGGGATATAAGTACAGACTCTCGTAGCGTGGGGACAATGGAAAAGTCGGGATGTAAGTACAGACTCTCGCAGCGTGGGGACGACGGAAAAATCGGGATGTAAGTACAGACTCTCGTAGTGTGGGGACGATGGGAAAGTCGGGATGTAAGTATAGACTCTCGTAGTGTGGGGAGGATGGAAAATTCGGGATGTAAGTACAGACTCTCGTAGTGTGGGGACGATGGAAAAGTCGGGATGTAAGTACAGACTCTCGTAGCGTGGGGATGATGGAAAAAGTCGGGATGTAAGTACAGACTCTCGTAGTGTGGGGACCATGGAAAAGTCGGGATGTAAGTACAGACTCTCGCAGCGTGGGGACGATGGAAAAATCGGGATGTAAGTACAGACTCTCGTAGTGTGGGGAGGATGGAAAATTCGGGATGTAAGTACAGACTCTCGTAGCGTGGGGATGATGGAAAAAGTCGGGATGTAAGTACAGACTCTCGTAGTGTGGGGACCATGGAAAAGTCGGGATGTAAGTACAGACTCTCGTAGTGTGGGGAGGATGGAAAATTCGGGATGTAAGTACAGACTCTCGTAGCGTGGGGATGATGGAAAAAGTCGGGATGTAAGTACAGACTCTCGTAGTGTGGAGAGGATGGAAAAGTCGGGATGTAAGTACAGACTCTCGTAGTGTGGGGACGTTGGAAAAGTTGGGATGTAAGTACAGACTCTCGTAGTGTGGGGACAATGGAAAAAGTCGGGATGTAAGTACAGACTCTCGTAGTGTGGGGAGGATGGAAAAGTCGGGATGTAAGTACAGACTCTCGTAGTGTGGGGACGATGGAAAAAGTTGGGATGTAAGTACAGACTCTCGTAGTGTGGGGACGATGGAAAAAGTCGGGATGTAAGTACAGACTCTCATAGTGTGGGGACGATGGAAAAGTCGGGATGTAAGTACAGACTCTCGTAGTGTGGGGACGATGGAAAAAGTCGGGATGTAAGTACAGACTCTCGTAGTGTGGGGACGATGGAAAAAGTCGGGATGTAAGTACAGACTCTCGTAGTGTGGGGACGATGGGAAAGTCGGGATGTAAGTACAGACTCTCGTAGTGTGGGGACGATGGAAAATTCGGGATGTAAGTACAGACTCTCGTAGTGTGGGGACGATGGAAAAAGTCGGGATGTAAGTACAGACTCTCGTAGTGTGGGGACGATGGAAAAGTCGGGATGTAAGTACAGCCTCTCGTAGTGTGGGGACGATGGAAAAGTCGGGATGTAAGTACAGACTCTCGTAGTGTGGGGACGATGGAAAAAGTCGGGATGTAAGTACAGACTCTCGTAGTGTGGGGACGATGGAAAAGTCGGGATGTAAGTACAGACTCTCGTAGTGTGGGGACGATGGAAAAGTCGGGATGTAAGTACAGACTCTCGTAGTGTGGGGACGATGGAAAAAGTCGGGATGTAAGTACAGACTCTCGTAGTGTGGGGACGATGGAAAAAGTCGGGATGTAAGTACAGACTCTCGTAGTGTGGGGACCATGGAAAAGTCGGGATGTAAGTACAGACTCTCGCAGCGTGGGGACGATGGAAAAATCGGGATGTAAGTACAGACTCTCGTAGTGTGGGGAGGATGGAAAATTCGGGATGTAAGTACAGACTCTCGTAGCGTGGGGATGATGGAAAAAGTCGGGATGTAAGTACAGACTCTCGTAGTGTGGGGACGTTGGAAAAGTTGGGATGTAAGTACAGACTCTCGTAGTGTGGGGACGATGGAAAAAGTCGGGATGTAAGTACAGACTCTCGTAGTGTGGGGAGGATGGAAAAGTCGGGATGTAAGTACAGACTCTCGTAGTGTGGGGACGATGGAAAAAGTTGGGATGTAAGTACAGACTCTCGTAGTGTGGGGACGATGGAAAAAGTCGGGATGTAAGTACAGACTCTCATAGTGTGGGGACGATGGAAAAGTCGGGATGTAAGTACAGACTCTCGTAGTGTGGGGACGATGGAAAAAGTCGGGATGTAAGTACAGACTCTCGTAGTGTGGGGACGATGGAAAAAGTCGGGATGTAAGTACAGACTCTCGTAGTGTGGGGACGATGGGAAAGTCGGGATGTAAGTACAGACTCTCGTAGTGTGGGGACGATGGAAAATTCGGGATGTAAGTACAGACTCTCGTAGTGTGGGGACGATGGAAAAAGTCGGGATGTAAGTACAGACTCTCGTAGTGTGGGGACGATGGAAAAGTCGGGATGTAAGTACAGACTCTCGTAGTGTGGGGACGATGGAAAAGTCGGGATGTAAGTACAGACTCTCGTAGTGTGGGGACGATGGAAAAAGTCGGGATGTAAGTACAGACTCTCGTAGTGTGGGGACGATGGAAAAGTCGGGATGTAAGTACAGACTCTCGTAGTGTGGGGACGTTGGAAAAAGTCGGGATGTAAGTACAGACTCTCGTAGTGTGGGGACGATGGAAAAAGTCGGGATGTAAGTACAGACTCTCGTAGTGTGGGGACGATGGAAAAGTCGGGATGTAAGTACAGACTCTCGTAGTGTGGGGACGATGGAAAAAGTCGGGATGTAAGTACAGACTCTCGTAGTGTGGGGACGATGGAAAAAGTCGGGATGTAAGTACAGACTCTCGTAGTGTGGGGACGATGGGAAAGTCGGGATGTAAGTACAGACTCTCGTAGCGTGGGGACAATGGAAAAAGTCGGGATGTAAGTACAGACTCTCGTAGTGTGGGGACGATGGAAAAAGTCGGGATGTAAGTACAGACTCTCGTAGTGTGGGGACGATGGAAAAAGTCGGGATGTAAGTACAGACTCTCGTAGTGTGGGGACGATGGAAAAGTCGGGATGTAAGTACAGCCTCTCGTAGTGTGGGGACGATGGAAAAGTCGGGATGTAAGTACAGACTCTCGTAGTGTGGGGACGATGGAAAAAGTCGGGATGTAACTACAGACTCTCGTAGTGTGGGGAGGATGGAAAAGTCGGGATGTAAGTACAGCCTCTCGTAGTGTGGGGACGATGGAAAAGTCGGGATGTAAGTACAGACTCTCGTAGTGTGGGGACGATGGAAAAGGTCGGGATGTAAGTACAGACTCTCGTAGTGTGGGGACGATGGAAAAGTCGGGATGTAAGTACAGCCTCTCGTAGTGTGGGGAGGATGGAAAAGTCGGGATGTAAGTACAGACTCTCGTAGTGTGGGGACGATGGAAAAGTCGGGATGTAAGTACAGCCTCTCGTAGTGTGGGGACGATGGAAAAGTCGGGATGTAAGTACAGACTCTCGTAGTGTGGGGACGATGGAAAAAGTCGGGATGTAAGTACAGACTCTCGTAGTGTGGGGACGATGGAAAAGTCGGGATGTAAGTACAGCCTCTCGTAGTGTGGGGAGGATGGAAAAGTCGGGATGTAAGTACAGACTCTTGTAGTGTGGGGACGATGGAAAAGTCGGGATGTAAGTACAGACTCTCGTAGTGTGGGGACGATGGAAAAAGTCGGGATGTAACTACAGACTCTCGTAGTGTGGGGAGGATGGAAAAGTCGGGATGTAAGTACAGACTCTCGTAGTGTGGGGACGATGGAAAATTTCGGGATGTAAGTACAGACTCTCGTAGTGTGGGGACGATGGAAAATTCGGGATGTAAGTACAGCCTCTCGTAGTGTGGGGACGATGGAAAAGTCGGGATGTAAGTACAGACTCTCGTAGTGTGGGGACGATGGAAAAGTCGGGATGTAAGTACAGACTCTCGTAGTGTGGGGACGATGGAAAAGTCGGGATGTAAGTACAGACTCTCGTAGTGTGGGGACGATGGAAAAGTCGGGATGTAAGTACAGACTCTCGTAGTGTGGGGACGATGGAAAAAGTCGGGATGTAAGTACAGACTCTCGTAGTGTGGGGACGATGGAAAAAGTCGGGATGTAAGTACAGACTCTCGTAGTGTGGGGACGATGGAAAAGTCGGGATGTAAGTACAGACTCTCGTAGTGTGGGGACGATGGAAAAAGTCGGGATGTAAGTACAGACTCTCGTAGTGTGGGGACGATGGGAAAGTCGGGATGTAAGTACAGCCTCTCGTAGTGTGGGGACGATGGAAAAAGTCGGGATGTAAGTACAGACTCTCGTAGTGTGGGGAGGATGGAAAAGTCGGGATGTAAGTACAGACTCTCGTAGTGTGGGGAGGATGGAAAAGTCGGGATGTAAGTACAGACTCTTGTAGTGTGGGGACCATGGAAAAGTCGGGATGTAAGTACAGCCTCTCGTAGTGTGGGGAGGATGGAAAAGTCGGGATGTAAGTACAGACTCTCGTAGTGTGGGGACGATGGAAAAAGTCGGGATGTAAGTACAGACTCTCGTAGTGTGGGGAGGATGGAAAAGTCGGGATGTAAGTACAGACTCTCGTAGTGTGGGGACGATGGAATAATCGGGATGTAAGTACAGACTCTCGTAGCGTGGGGACGATGGAATAATCGGGATGTAAGTACAGACTCTCGTAGTGTGGGGACGATGGGAAAGTCGGGATGTAAGTACAGACTCTCGTAGTGTGGGGACGATGGAAAAAGTCGGGATGTAAGTACAGACTCTCGTAGTGTGGGGACGATGGAAAAAGTCGGGATGTAAGTACAGACTCTCGTAGTGTGGGGACGATGGGAAAGTCGGGATGTAAGTACAGACTCTCGTAGTGTGGGGACGATGGAAAAGTCGGGATGTAAGTACAGACTCTCGTAGTGTGGGGACGATGGAAAAGTCGGGATGTAAGTACAGCCTCTCGTAGTGTGGGGACGATGGAAAAGTCGGGATGTAAGTACAGACTCTCGTAGTGTGGGGACGATGGAAAAAGTCGGGATGTAAGTACAGACTCTCGTAGTGTGGGGAGGATGGAAAAGTCGGGATGTAAGTACAGACTCTCGTAGTGTGGGGAGGATGGAAAAAGTCGGGATGTAAGTACAGACTCTCGTAGTGTGGGGACGATGGAAAAAGTCGGGATGTAAGTACAGACTCTCGTAGTGTGGGGACGATGGAAAAAGTCGGGATGTAAGTACAGACTCTCGTAGTGTGGGGACGATGGAAAAAGTCGGGATGTAAGTACAGACTCTCGTAGTGTGGGGACGATGGAAAAGTCGGGATGTAAGTACAGACTCTCGTAGTGTGGGGACGATGGAAAAAGTCGGGATGTAAGTACAGACTCTCATAGTGTGGGGACGATGGAAAAGTCGGGATGTAAGTACAGACTCTCTTAGTGTGGGGACGATGGAAAAAGTCGGGATGTAAGTACAGACTCTCGTAGTGTGGGGACGATGGAAAAAGTCGGGATGTAAGTACAGACTCTCGTAGTGTGGGGACGATGGAAAAAGTCGGGATGTAAGTACAGCCTCTCGTAGTGTGGGGAGGATGGAAAAGTCGGGATGTAAGTACAGACTCTCGTAGTGTGGGGACGATGGAAAAAGTCGGGATGTAAGTACAGACTCTCGTAGTGTGGGGACGATGGAAAAAGTCGGGATGTAAGTACAGACTCTCGTAGTGTGGGGACGATGGAAAAAGTCGGGATGTAAGTACAGACTCTCGTAGTGTGGGGACGATGGAAAAGTCGGGATGTAAGTACAGACTCTCGTAGTGTGGGGACGATGGAAAAAGTCGGGATGTAAGTACAGACTCTCATAGTGTGGGGACGATGGAAAAGTCGGGATGTAAGTACAGACTCTCTTAGTGTGGGGACGATGGAAAAAGTCGGGATGTAAGTACAGACTCTCGTAGTGTGGGGACGATGGAAAAAGTCGGGATGTAAGTACAGACTCTCATAGTGTGGGGACGATGGAAAAGTCGGGATGTAAGTACAGACTCTCGTAGTGTGGGGAGGATGGAAAAGTCGGGATGTAAGTACAGCCTCTCGTAGTGTGGGGACGATGGAAAAGTCGGGATGTAAGTACAGACTCTCGTAGTGTGGGGACGATGGAAAAAGTCGGGATGTAAGTACAGACTCTCGTAGTGTGGGGAGGATGGAAAAGTCGGGATGTAAGTACAGACTCTCGTAGTGTGGGGAGGATGGAAAAAGTCGGGATGTAAGTACAGACTCTCGTAGTGTGGGGACGATGGAAAAAGTCGGGATGTAAGTACAGACTCTCGTAGTGTGGGGACGATGGAAAAAGTCGGGATGTAAGTACAGACTCTCGTAGTGTGGGGACGATGGAAAAAGTCGGGATGTAAGTACAGACTCTCGTAGTGTGGGGACGATGGAAAAGTCGGGATGTAAGTACAGACTCTCGTAGTGTGGGGACGATGGAAAAAGTCGGGATGTAAGTACAGACTCTCATAGTGTGGGGACGATGGAAAAGTCGGGATGTAAGTACAGACTCTCTTAGTGTGGGGACGATGGAAAAAGTCGGGATGTAAGTACAGACTCTCGTAGTGTGGGGACGATGGAAAAAGTCGGGATGTAAGTACAGACTCTCGTAGTGTGGGGACGATGGAAAAAGTCGGGATGTAAGTACAGCCTCTCGTAGTGTGGGGAGGATGGAAAAGTCGGGATGTAAGTACAGACTCTCGTAGTGTGGGGACGATGGAAAAAGTCGGGATGTAAGTACAGACTCTCGTAGTGTGGGGACGATGGAAAAAGTCGGGATGTAAGTACAGACTCTCGTAGTGTGGGGACGATGGAAAAAGTCGGGATGTAAGTACAGACTCTCGTAGTGTGGGGACGATGGAAAAGTCGGGATGTAAGTACAGACTCTCGTAGTGTGGGGACGATGGAAAAAGTCGGGATGTAAGTACAGACTCTCATAGTGTGGGGACGATGGAAAAGTCGGGATGTAAGTACAGACTCTCTTAGTGTGGGGACGATGGAAAAAGTCGGGATGTAAGTACAGACTCTCGTAGTGTGGGGACGATGGAAAAAGTCGGGATGTAAGTACAGACTCTCGTAGTGTGGGGACGATGGAAAAAGTCGGGATGTAAGTACAGCCTCTCGTAGTGTGGGGAGGATGGAAAAGTCGGGATGTAAGTACAGACTCTCGTAGTGTGGGGACGATGGAAAAAGTCGGGATGTAAGTACAGACTCTCGTAGTGTGGGGAGGATGGAAAAGTCGGGATGTAAGTACAGACTCTCGTAGTGTGGGGAGGATGGAAAAAGTCGGGATGTAAGTACAGACTCTCGTAGTGTGGGGACGATGGAAAAAGTCGGGATGTAAGTACAGACTCTCGTAGTGTGGGGACGATGGAAAAAGTCGGGATGTAAGTACAGACTCTCGTAGTGTGGGGACGATGGAAAAAGTCGGGATGTAAGTACAGACTCTCGTAGTGTGGGGACGATGGAAAAGTCGGGATGTAAGTACAGACTCTCGTAGTGTGGGGACGATGGAAAAAGTCGGGATGTAAGTACAGACTCTCATAGTGTGGGGACGATGGAAAAGTCGGGATGTAAGTACAGACTCTCTTAGTGTGGGGAGGATGGAAAAGTCGGGATGTAAGTACAGACTCTCGTAGTGTGGGGACGATGGAAAAAGTCGGGATGTAAGTACAGACTCTCGTAGTGTGGGGAGGATGGAAAAGTCGGGATGTAAGTACAGACTCTCGTAGTGTGGGGACGATGGAAAAGTCGGGATGTAAGTACAGACTCTCGTAGTGTGGGGAGGATGGAAAGGTCACGATGTAATCTCCTTTCCCATTTTAATACACAGCTGGTTACATAAATCCTCTACGGATATTCGGAATACTCCGTACATCGGGATTACAAGTCAGCTCCAAGGGCGGACACAAGGGCGTATGATAATACACCGTCAGATCTCTGGACGTTTGGCTTGTCGAGTGAAAGGAGAAGACGGAATTGAAGTCGGGGCTGTCAGAGGCGCAGCAACGTTGCGGTTTTGTAGAGCAGATGGAAACAACGTAGACGCCCGTCTTCGCCCTTTACTCGTAAAGCAGACCTGTCATCGTATTTTTTCCGGTGCAGAATGCTGAGTAACGTGTCGGTGTCACCCCCTTTCTGGCTTTTTAACCACTTGCTTACTGGGCACTTAAACCCCCCTCAGTCCCAGACCAATTTTCAGCTTTCAGCGCTGATGCACTTTGAATGACAATTACGCGGGCATACAACACTGTACCCAAATGACATTTTTTGGTGGTATTTAGTTACAGCTCGGAGTTTTATTTTTTGCTAAACAAACAAAAAAAGGTGCAAAAAAAAAATATCATGTTTAATAGTTTGTTATAAAATTTTGCAAACGGGTCATTTTTCTCCTTCATTGAAGTGCGCTGATGAGGCGGCACTGATAGGCTGCATTGGTGGGCACTGATGGGCTGTATTGGTGGGCACTGATGGGCTGCACTGGTGGGCACTGATGGGCTACATTGGTGGGCACTGATGGGCTGCACTGGTGGGCACTGATAGGCATAATTAAGGCGGCACTAATAGGCACAGATAAGGTGGCACCGATGGGCACAGATAAGGCGGCACTGATGGGCAAAGATGGGCACAGATAAGATGGCACGGATGGGTGGCACGGATGGGTGGCACGGATGGGCACTGATAGGTACCACTGATAGATGGGACTGATGGGCACTGATAGGTGGCACTGATAGGTGGCTCTGATAGGTGGCACTGCTGGGCACTGGTAGATGACACTGATGGGCACGGATATGTGGCACTGGGGTGCAGCACCTTTGTTGAGGCAGATTGTGGGCACTGCTGGGTGGCACTGTGGGCACTGCTGGGTGGCACTGTGGGCACTGCTAGGTGGCACTATGGGCACTGCTGGGTGGCCCTGACGGGGGGCACTTACTTTTTATTAATGTGGCACTGGCAGGGGGCAGGTGGGCACTGGCAGGGGGCAGGTGGGCACTAGCAGGGCTGGCCGTGATCGGGACTAATGTCCCGATCACGGCCGCCGGTGATCGGCTTTTTTTTTCTCCTCGCGCTGTCAGGAATAATAGCCGATTACCGGCTCCGCTATATCACATGATCAGCTGTCATTGGCTGACAGCTGATCACGTGGTAAGGGGTCGGGATTGACCCCTTGCACGGATCGTGATCAGGCGAGTCTCATAGACTCGCCGATCACAGAGCGCGCCGCGCGCGCCCCTCAGGGGGGGCGCGCAGGCCGCTCGTGCACGGGACGACGTCAATAGACATATTTCCGGAAATGATGGCTACAGCGCGGGTCTCAAGTGGTTAATTATAAAAGGTGGAGCTTTTCTGGAAACAAAATTCCGTTGCTTCCTCTGGCGTCATGTCCGGAAGTTATTCATGGACTCTTGTAAAGTTACTGACGGGTTCCCTTTAAAGAAGAGCCACTCCTTTTTGGTGGAGTAAGGGAGGTTTATCACCCCTATCACTTTTTTTTTCTTTCTGACATCTGTGTGCCATTGGAGAGATTTCCCTTCACTTCCTGTCCCATAGCCACAACAGGAAATCCCTTCAAAGTTAGGGAATCCCTGGTTGTCACCAGAATTAGTGTCCCCATTGGAAGATTTCTCTTCCTGTTCTGGTGACAGCCCAACATTTGGGAATTTTTCTGTCACGTTTCGGTAAACAGGACAAAATAGAGAAGGTGAATCTCCTGTATGGGGAACTCGAAATTCTGAGACCATCAAGGCCACCATCAGAGCTTCTCTGTGCCAAAGCAGTATCCAAGCTGTACACAAAAGGGAGACGGAGGAGGGGGGGGGGCATAACTTCACGTTCGTTGGCTTAGTTAGGTCATCCGATTCGGACAAAAGGAAGATTGTTAGAGGCTCGCTTCCCACGGTTGGGGTTTCGTAGACCCAACCAGCTGGTTTCAGACTCGGATAATACGGTTATTGCAAAGCGCGCAACCCAATGAGCTTGGTGAATAGATGAGCTCTTAGCTTTGTGCCGTTGCCAACTGAGGAAGGCAAGGCTCCTCCGTGATGTCCGTTTCCAGGCCTCGTTGTCTGCTTTTGTTTTACAATCCCCGGCACAAAGTAGTTCTCCCCTCGTAGTGAGCATGCGAACCCCGCAACACGAGACCTCAAAGCTAAGAACATTGTAAACCAGTGCAGTCTATTTTCTCCACGCCAGGTGGCGCTCAACCACAATGGCTTTGGAGAGGGAGAGAAAGTCAAGAGGAACCTACTTCAGGGGGCAGCTATCCAATTGGAAGCCGAGGCCCGTGTGACTTTGGTGGCCATCTTGGGTCAGGCAAAGTCTACTGAAGACCTAAGCAAATACCCACAACATTATTCATATAGACTTTCTAGGCATGGTCCAACTGCAGGGACCAGAATGGAGATGCCACTGGAGCATCACATGATCCCTCTATCCAATTGGAAGCCGAGGCCCGTGTGACTTTGGTGGCCATCTTGGGTCAGGCAAAGTCTACTGAAGACCTAAGCAAATACCCACAACATTATTCGTATAGACTTTCTAGGCATGGTCCAACTGCAGGGACCAGAATGGAGATGCCACTGGAGCATCACATGACCCCTCTATCCAATTGGAAGCCGAGGCCCGTGTGACTTTGGTGGCCATCTTGGGTCAGGCAAAGTCTACTGAAGACCTAAGCAAATACCCACAACATTATTCATATAAACTTTCTAGGCATGGTCCAACTGCAGGGACCAGAATGGAGATGCCACTGGAGCATCACATGACCCTTCTATCCAATTGGAAGCCGAGGCCCGTGTGACTTTGGTGGCCATCTTGGGTCAGGCAAAGTCTACTGAAGACCTAAGCCAGGGATCCTCAAACTACGGCCCTCCAGCTGTTGCGAAACTACACATCCCATGAGGCATTGTAAAACTCTGACATTCACAGGCATGACTAGGCATGATGGGAATTGTAGTTTCTGAACAACTGGAGGGCCACAGTTTGAAGACCCATGACCTAAGCAAATACCCACAACATTATTCATATAGACTTTCTAGCCATGGTCCAACTGCAGGGACCAGAATGGAGACGCCACTGGAGCATCACATGACCCCTCTATCCAATTGGAAGCCGAGGCCCGTGTGACTTTGGTGGCCATCTTGGGTCAGGCAAAGTCTACTGAAGACCTAAGCAAATACCCACAACATTATTCGTATAGACTTTCTAGGCATGGTCCAACTGCAGGGACCAGAATGGAGATGCCACTGGAGCATCACATGACCCCTCTATCCAACTGGAAGCCGAGGCCCGTGTGACTTTGGTGGCCATCTTGGGTCAGGCAAAGTCTACTGAAGACCTAAGCAAATACCCACAACATTATTCATATAAACTTTCTAGGCATGGTCCAACTGCAGGGACCAGAATGGAGATGCAACTGGAGCATCACATGACCCCTGGCATTAGGCGGGAGCTATTGATTGGTTGGCAGGGACCATGTGATCCTCAAGCAGCAGTTCCATTCAATGCCCTACAGCATGGACCAGCCTGGAATGGTGGTGGGTCATATATGAAAATGTAAGGAGGCTCTTTTCAACTGACCAACCATGTAAAGTGGCTCTTCTCCACTGACCAGCAATGTAAGGTGGCTCTTCTCCACTGACCAGCAATGTAAGGTGGCTCTTCTTTCACTGACCACCAATGTTAGGTTGCCTTTCTCCCACTGATCACCAATGTAAGTGGCATTTCTCTACCGAAACAACTTCATTTTATCAAGCACATGGGTGTTAAAATACTCCAGGTACACCACATTTTTATTATTTTATTTATTACTATTATTATTTTTTACAACTTGATGACCATGCTAATATACTATGACTGGGCTTCCCTTAGACGCTATGCGAACTTGTCAGACAAATCCAGATGGATGGAGTTCCTGATTTCCATCCGTCTGGTGGATCGGATAGGACAGGATGAAATGGACTGATCCCCATAAAGGAGAGCGGGACTGGGTCCACCTCACAGTGAGCAGGGACAGACCTGTCATCCACCTGCTCAGCGCGGATCAGCGGATCGATTCCCCAGCTGAGCAAGTTGAGTCCATCCAATGGAGGCTCCTCTGTGAAAGGGGCCTTATTTATACAAAAAAAAAAGCAAAGTCTTTCCTTGAGACCCTACGTTTTTTATTTACTGAAGGCTTAATGTGGAACGATCATGAAGTCATTGGTCTGCTGCAGGCAGGAGGAAGCATTTCCTAAGTCTCCCCTCCTCCAGTGATCGGATTGTACATTGTAACTTTGTAGCCAATCACAGGGTGAAAGGCTTCAGCAGAGGGCTGACCTGTTTCATACATTTATGATGTAGCGCCCCCTTACCACAGCGGTGGTAGGCACCCTCCAGGAGGCTTAGAGGTCTACCATTGCAGAACCCAGGGTCGGTTCCTTGTGGGGAGAAAAACAAGTTGGGCACCAGTCATCCTTTTTACCTTTTATTGCTGAACTTACAGTAGGAGAGTGGACCTAGGGGTGCAGGATACCTAAGAAGCACATAAAATAGGAGGAAAGGAGTTTTGTTACAGCAGCGGGTCCTACGGGGTCTACCTCAGAGTAGATGTTGATGGACAGAGAAGAGCCAAGTAAATCCGCGACCCTTCGGGAGCAGTCACAGTGTTTCCTCGCTCACTAATCTGACTTCTCCTCTGCAGGCAGACAAAAATACCTGAGCTGCCCGGGCGAAGAATCTGTACAATGTCCAGGTGGAAGCTTCTACCAAAGAAGATCCACTCTGCAGCCCAGGTCCTTTCCGGTCCCCAGCCCAGCTCTAGCTTAGTGTCCAGGGCCTCCAGCCCATGGCCAAGCCCAAAGATTACTCTGTCACATGGGCCTCCTCCCATAGAGAAGCCTCAGGGGAGAGAGTTATGGAAATCCTTCACACGGGCCTCCTCCCATAGAGAAGCTTCAGGGGAGAGAGTTCTGGAAATCCTTCACATGGGCTTCCTCCCATGGAGAAGCCTCAGGGGAGAGAGTTCTGGAAATCCTTCACATGGGCCTCCTCCCATAGAGAAGCCTCAGGGGAGAGAGTTCTGGAAATCCTTCACATGGGCCTCCTCCCATGGAGAAGCCTCAGGGGAGAGTGTTCTGGAAATCCTTCACATGGGCCTCCTCCCATAGAGAAGCTTCAGGGGAGAGAGTTCTGGAAATCCTTCACATGGGCCTCCTCCCATGGAGAAGCCTCAGGGGAGAGTGTTCTGGAAATCCTTCACATGGGCCTCCTCCCATAGAGAAGCCTCAGGGGAGAGAGTTCTGGAAATCCTTCACATGGGCCTCCTCCCATAGAGAAGCCTCAAGGTAGAGAGTTCTGGAAATCCTTCACATGGGTCTCCTCCCATGCAGAAGCCTCAGGGGATAGAGTTCTGGAAATCCTTCGCATGGGCCTCCTCCCATGTAGAAGCCACAGGGGAGAGAGTTCTGGAAATCCTTCACATGGGCTTCCTCCCATGGAGAAGCCTCAGGGGAGAGAGTTCTGGAAATCCTTCACATGGGCCTCCTCCCATAGAGAAGCCTGAGGGGAGAGTGTTCTGGAAATCCTTCACATGGGCCTCCTCCCATGGCGAAGCCTCAGGGGAGAGAGTTCTGGAAATCCTTCACATGGGCCTCCTCCCATGGAGAAGCCTCAAGGTAGAGAGTTCTGGAAATCCTTCGCATGGGTCTCCTCCCATGGAGAAGCCTCAGGGGATAGAGTTCTGGAAATCCTTCGCATGGGCCTCCTCCCATGGAGAAGCCTCAGGGGAGAGAGTTCTGGAAATCCTTCACATGGGCTTCCTCCCATGGAGAAGCCTCAGGGGAGAGAGTTCTGGAAATCCTTCACATGGGCCTCCTCCCATGGAGAAGCCTCAGGGGAGAGAGTTCTGGAAACCCTTCACATGGGCCTCCTCCCATGGAGAAGCCTCAGGGGAGAGAGTTCTGGAAATCCTTCACATGGGCCTCCACCCATAGAGAAGCCTCAGGGGAGAGAGTTCTGGAAATCCTTCACATGGGCCTGCTCCCATAGAGAAGCCTCAGGGGAGAAAGTTCTGGAAATCCTTCACATGGGCCTCTTCCCATGGAGAAGCCACAGGGGAGAGAGTTCTGGAAATCCTTCACATGGGCCTCCTCCCATGGAGAAGCCTCAAGGGAGAGAGTTCTGGAAATCCTTCACATGGGCCTCCTCCTGTAGAGAAACCTCAGGGGAGAGAGTTCTGGAAATCCTTCACATGGGCCTGCTCCCATAGAGAAGCCTCAGGGGAGAGAGTTCTGGAAATCCTTCACATGGGCCTCCTCCCATGGAGAAGCCTCAGGGGAGAGTGTTCTGGACATCCTTCACATGGGCCTCCTCCCATAGAGAAGCCTCAGGGGAGAGTGTTCTGGAAATCCTTCACATGGGCCTTCTCCCATAGAGAAGCCTCAGGGGAGAAAGTTCTGGAAATCCTTCACATGGGCCTCCTCCCATGGAGAAGCCAGAGGGGAGAGAGTTCTGGAAATCCTTCACATGGGCCTCCTTCCTCCCGTAGAGAAGCCTCAGGGGAGAGAGTTCTGGAAATCCTTCACATGGGCCTCCTCCCATGGAGAAGCCACAGGGGAGAGAGTTCTGGAAATCCTTCACATGGGCCTCCTCCCATGGAGAAGCCTCAGGGGAGAGAGTTATGGAAATCCTTCACATGGGCCTCCACCCATAGAGAAGCCTCAGGGGAGAGAGTTCTGGAAATCCTTCACATGGGCCTGCTCCCATAGAGAAGCCTCAGGGGAGAGAGTTCTGGGAATACTTCACATGGGCCTCCACCCATAGAGAAGCCTCAGGGGAGAGAGTTCTGGAAATCCTTCACATGGGCCTGCTCCCATAGAGAAGCCTCAGGGGAGAAAGTTCTGGAAATCCTTCACATGGGCCTCTTCCCATGGAGAAGCCACAGGGGAGAGAGTTCTGGAAATCCTTCACATGGGCCTCCTCCCATGGAGAAGCCTCAGGGGAGAGAGTTCTGGAAATCCTTCACATGGGCCTCCACCCATAGAGAAGCCTCAGGGGAGAGAGTTCTGGAAATCCTTCACATGGGCCTGCTCCCATAGAGAAGCCTCAGGGGAGAAAGTTCTGGAAATCCTTCACATGGGCCTCCTCCCATGGAGAAGCCACAGGGGGGAGAGTTCTGGAAATCCTTCACATGGGCCTCCTCCCATGGAGAAGCCTCAAGGGAGAGAGTTCTGGAAATCCTTCACATGGGCCTCCTCCCATGGAGAAGCCTCAAGGTAGAGAGTTCTGGAAATCCTTCACATGGGTCTCCTCCCATGGAGAAGCCTCAGGGGATAGAGTTCTGGAAATCCTTCGCATGGGCCTCCTCCCATGGAGAAGCCTCAGGGGAGAGAGTTCTGGAAATCCTTCACATGGGCTTCCTCCCATGGAGAAGCCTCAGGGGAGAGAGTTCTGGAAATCCTTCACATGGGCCTCCTCCCATGGAGAAGCCTCAGGAGAGAGAGTTCTGGAAACCCTTCACATGGGCCTCCTCCCATGGAGAAGCCTCAGGGGAGAGAGTTCTGGAAATCCTTCACATGGGCCTCCACCCATAGAGAAGCCTCAGGGGAGAGAGTTCTGGAAATCCTTCACATGGGCTTCCTCCCATGGAGAAGCCTCAGGGGAGAAAGTTCTGGAAATCCTTCACATGGGCCTCTTCCCATGGAGAAGCCACAGGGGAGAGAGTTCTGGAAATCCTTCACATGGGCCTCCCCCCATGGAGAAGCCTCAAGGGAGAGAGTTCTGGAAATCCTTCACATGGGCCTCCTCCTGTAGAGAAGCCTCAGGGGAGAGAGTTCTGGAAATCCTTCACATGGGCCTGCTCCCATAGAGAAGCCTCAGGGGAGAGAGTTCTGGAAATCCTTCACATGGGCCTCCTCCCATGGAGAAGCCTCAGGGGAGAGTGTTCTGGACATCCTTCACATGGGCCTCCTCCCATAGAGAAGCCTCAGGGGAGAGTGTTCTGGAAATCCTTCACATGGGCCTTCTCCCATAGAGAAGCCTCAGGGGAGAAAGTTCTGGAAATCCTTCACATGGGCCTCCTCCCATGGAGAAGCCACAGGGGAGAGAGTTCTGGAAATCCTTCACACGGGCCTCCTCCTGTAGAGAAGCCTCAGGGGAGAGAGTTCTGGAAATCCTTCACATGGGCCTGCTCCCATAGAGAAGCCTCAGGGGAGAGAGTTCTGGAAATCCTTCACATGGGCCTCCTCCCATGGAGAAGCCTCAGGGGAGAGTGTTCTGGACATCCTTCACATGGGCCTCCTCCCATAGAGAAGCCTCAGGGGAGAGTGTTCTGGAAATCCTTCACATGGGCCTTCTCCCATAGAGAAGCCTCAGGGGAGAAAGTTCTGGAAATCCTTCACATGGGCCTCCTCCCGTAGAGAAGCCTCAGGGGAGAGAGTTCTGGAAATCCTTCACATGGGCCTCCTCCCATGGAGAAGCCACAGGGGAGAGAGTTCTGGAAATCCTTCACATGGGCCTCCTCCCGTAGAGAAGCCTCAGGGGAGAGAGTTCTGGAAATCCTTCACATGGGCCTCCTCCCATGGAGAAGCCTCAGGGGAGAGAGTTCTGGAAATTCTTCACATGGGCCTCCACCCATAGAGAAGCCTCAGGGGAGAGAGTTCTGGAAATCCTTCACATGGGCCTGCTCCCGTAGAGAAGCCTCAGGGGAGAGAGTTCTGGAAATCCTTCACATGGGCCTCTTCCCATGGAGAAGCCACAGGGGAGAGAGTTCTGGAAATCCTTCACATGGGCCTCCTCCCATGGAGAAGCCTCAAGGGAGAGAGTTCTGGAAATCCTTCACATGGGCCTCCTCCTGTAGAGAAGCCTCAGGGGAGAGAGTTCTGGAAATCCTTCACAAGGGCCTGCTCCCATAGAGAAGCCTCAGGGGAGAGAGTTCTGGAAATCCTTCACATGGGCCTCCTCCCATGGAGAAGCCTCAGGGGAGAGTGTTCTGGACATCCTTCACATGGGCCTCCTCCCATAGAGAAGCCTCAGGGGAGAGTGTTCTGGAAATCCTTCACATGGGCCTTCTCCCATGGAGAAGCCTCAGGGGAGAGTGTTCTGGACATCCTTCACATGGGCCTCCTCCCATAGAGAAGCCTCAGGGGAGAAAGTTCTGGAAATCCTTCACATGGGCCTCCTCCCATGGAGAAGCCACAGGGGAGAGAGTTCTGGAAATCCTTCACATGGGCCTCCTCCCGTAGAGAAGCCTCAGGGGAGAGAGTTCTGGAAATCCTTCACATGGGCCTCCTCCCATGGAGAAGCCTCAGGGGAGAGTGTTCTGGACATCCTTCACATGGGCCTCCTCCCATAGAGAAGCCTCAGGGGAGAGTGTTCTGGAAATCCTTCACATAGGCCTTCTCCCATAGAGAAGCCTCAGGGGAGAAAGTTCTGGAAATCCTTCACATGGGCCTCCTCCCATGGAGAAGCCACAGGGGAGAGAGTTCTGGAAATCCTTTACATGGGCCTCCTCCCGTAGAGAAGCCTCAGGGGAGAGAGTTCTGGAAATCCTTCACATGGGCCTCCTCCCATGGAGAAGCCTCAGGGGAGAGAGTTCTGGAAATTCTTCACATGGGCCTCCACCCATAGAGAAGCCTCAGGGGAGAGAGTTCTGGAAATCCTTCACATGGGCCTGCTCCCGTAGAGAAGCCTCAGGGGAGAGAGTTCTGGAAATCCTTCACATGGGCCTCTTCCCATGGAGAAGCCACAGGGGAGAGAGTTCTGGAAATCCTTCACATGGGCCTCCTCCCATGGAGAAGCCTCAAGGGAGAGAGTTCTGGAAATCCTTCACATGGGCCTCCTCCTGTAGAGAAGCCTCAGGGGAGAGAGTTCTGGAAATCCTTCACATGGGCCTGCTCCCATAGAGAAGCCTCAGGGGAGAGAGTTCTGGAAATCCTTCACATGGGCCTCCTCCCATGGAGAAGCCTCAGGGGAGAGTGTTCTGGACATCCTTCACATGGGCCTCCTCCCATAGAGAAGCCTCAGGGGAGAGTGTTCTGGAAATCCTTCACATGGGCCTTCTCCCATGGAGAAGCCTCAGGGGAGAGTGTTCTGGACATCCTTCACATGGGCCTCCTCCCATAGAGAAGCCTCAGGGGAGAAAGTTCTGGAAATCCTTCACATGGGCCTCCTCCCATGGAGAAGCCACAGGGGAGAGAGTTCTGGAAATCCTTCACATGGGCCTCCTCCCGTAGAGAAGCCTCAGGGGAGAGAGTTCTGGAAATCCTTCACATTGGCCTCCTCCCATGGAGAAGCCACAGGGGAGAGAGTTCTGGAAATCCTTCACATGGGCCTCCTCCCATGGAGAAGCCTCAGGGGAGAGAGTTCTGGAAATCCTTCACATGGGCCTCCTCCCGTAGAAAAGCCTCAGGGGAGAGAGTTCTGGAAATCCTTCACATGGGCCTCCTCCCGTAGAGAATCCTCAGGGGAGAGAGTTCTGGAAATCCTTCACATGGGCCTGCTCCCATAGAGAAGCCTCAGGGGAGAAAGTTCTGGAAATCCTTCACATGGGCCTCTTCCCATGGAGAAGCCACAGGGGAGAGAGTTCTGGAAATCCTTCACATGGGCCTCCTCCCATGGAGAAGCCTCAAGGGAGAGAGTTCTGGAAATCCTTCACATGGGCCTCCTCCTGTAGAGAAACCTCAGGGGAGAGAGTTCTGGAAATCCTTCACATGGGCCTGCTCCCATAGAGAAGCCTCAGGGGAGAGAGTTCTGGAAATCCTTCACATGGGCCTCCTCCCATGGAGAAGCCTCAGGGGAGAGTGTTCTGGACATCCTTCACATGGGCCTCCTCCCATAGAGAAGCCTCAGGGGAGAGTGTTCTGGAAATCCTTCACATGGGCCTTCTCCCATAGAGAAGCCTCAGGGGAGAAAGTTCTGGAAATCCTTCACATGGGCCTCCTCCCATGGAGAAGCCAGAGGGGAGAGAGTTCTGGAAATCCTTCACATGGGCCTCCTTCCTCCCGTAGAGAAGCCTCAGGGGAGAGAGTTCTGGAAATCCTTCACATGGGCCTCCTCCCATGGAGAAGCCACAGGGGAGAGAGTTCTGGAAATCCTTCACATGGGCCTCCTCCCATGGAGAAGCCTCAGGGGAGAGAGTTATGGAAATCCTTCACATGGGCCTCCACCCATAGAGAAGCCTCAGGGGAGAGAGTTCTGGAAATCCTTCACATGGGCCTGCTCCCATAGAGAAGCCTCAGGGGAGAGAGTTCTGGGAATACTTCACATGGGCCTCCACCCATAGAGAAGCCTCAGGGGAGAGAGTTCTGGAAATTCTTCACATGGGCCTGCTCCCATAGAGAAGCCTCAGGGGAGAAAGTTCTGGAAATCCTTCACATGGGCCTCTTCCCATGGAGAAGCCACAGGGGAGAGAGTTCTGGAAATCCTTCACATGGGCCTCCTCCCATGGAGAAGCCTCAGGGGAGAGAGTTCTGGAAATCCTTCACATGGGCCTCCACCCATAGAGAAGCCTCAGGGGAGAGAGTTCTGGAAATCCTTCACATGGGCCTGCTCCCATAGAGAAGCCTCAGGGGAGAAAGTTCTGGAAATCCTTCACATGGGCCTCCTCCCATGGAGAAGCCACAGGGGGGAGAGTTCTGGAAATCCTTCACATGGGCCTCCTCCCATGGAGAAGCCTCAAGGGAGAGAGTTCTGGAAATCCTTCACATGGGCCTCCTCCCATGGAGAAGCCTCAAGGTAGAGAGTTCTGGAAATCCTTCACATGGGTCTCCTCCCATGGAGAAGCCTCAGGGGATAGAGTTCTGGAAATCCTTCGCATGGGCCTCCTCCCATGGAGAAGCCTCAGGGGAGAGAGTTCTGGAAATCCTTCACATGGGCTTCCTCCCATGGAGAAGCCTCAGGGGAGAGAGTTCTGGAAATCCTTCACATGGGCCTCCTCCCATGGAGAAGCCTCAGGAGAGAGAGTTCTGGAAACCCTTCACATGGGCCTCCTCCCATGGAGAAGCCTCAGGGGAGAGAGTTCTGGAAATCCTTCACATGGGCCTCCACCCATAGAGAAGCCTCAGGGGAGAGAGTTCTGGAAATCCTTCACATGGGCTTCCTCCCATGGAGAAGCCTCAGGGGAGAAAGTTCTGGAAATCCTTCACATGGTCCTCTTCCCATGGAGAAGCCACAGGGGAGAGAGTTCTGGAAATCCTTCACATGGGCCTCCCCCCATGGAGAAGCCTCAAGGGAGAGAGTTCTGGAAATCCTTCACATGGGCCTCCTCCTGTAGAGAAGCCTCAGGGGAGAGAGTTCTGGAAATCCTTCACATGGGCCTGCTCCCATAGAGAAGCCTCAGGGGAGAGAGTTCTGGAAATCCTTCACATGGGCCTCCTCCCATGGAGAAGCCTCAGGGGAGAGTGTTCTGGACATCCTTCACATGGGCCTCCTCCCATAGAGAAGCCTCAGGGGAGAGTGTTCTGGAAATCCTTCACATGGGCCTTCTCCCATAGAGAAGCCTCAGGGGAGAAAGTTCTGGAAATCCTTCACATGGGCCTCCTCCTGTAGAGAAGCCTCAGGGGAGAGAGTTCTGGAAATCCTTCACATGGGCCTGCTCCCATAGAGAAGCCTCAGGGGAGAGAGTTCTGGAAATCCTTCACATGGGCCTCCTCCCATGGAGAAGCCTCAGGGGAGAGTGTTCTGGACATCCTTCACATGGGCCTCCTCCCATAGAGAAGCCTCAGGGGAGAGTGTTCTGGAAATCCTTCACATGGGCCTTCTCCCATAGAGAAGCCTCAGGGGAGAAAGTTCTGGAAATCCTTCACATGGGCCTCCTCCCGTAGAGAAGCCTCAGGGGAGAGAGTTCTGGAAATCCTTCACATGGGCCTCCTCCCATGGAGAAGCCACAGGGGAGAGAGTTCTGGAAATCCTTCACATGGGCCTCCTCCCGTAGAGAAGCCTCAGGGGAGAGAGTTCTGGAAATCCTTCACATGGGCCTCCTCCCATGGAGAAGCCTCAGGGGAGAGAGTTCTGGAAATTCTTCACATGGGCCTCCACCCATAGAGAAGCCTCAGGGGAGAGAGTTCTGGAAATCCTTCACATGGGCCTGCTCCCGTAGAGAAGCCTCAGGGGAGAGAGTTCTGGAAATCCTTCACATGGGCCTCTTCCCATGGAGAAGCCACAGGGGAGAGAGTTCTGGAAATCCTTCACATGGGCCTCCTCCCATGGAGAAGCCTCAAGGGAGAGAGTTCTGGAAATCCTTCACATGGGCCTCCTCCTGTAGAGAAGCCTCAGGGGAGAGAGTTCTGGAAATCCTTCACAAGGGCCTGCTCCCATAGAGAAGCCTCAGGGGAGAGAGTTCTGGAAATCCTTCACATGGGCCTCCTCCCATGGAGAAGCCTCAGGGGAGAGTGTTCTGGACATCCTTCACATGGGCCTCCTCCCATAGAGAAGCCTCAGGGGAGAGTGTTCTGGAAATCCTTCACATGGGCCTTCTCCCATGGAGAAGCCTCAGGGGAGAGTGTTCTGGACATCCTTCACATGGGCCTCCTCCCATAGAGAAGCCTCAGGGGAGAAAGTTCTGGAAATCCTTCACATGGGCCTCCTCCCATGGAGAAGCCACAGGGGAGAGAGTTCTGGAAATCCTTCACATGGGCCTCCTCCCGTAGAGAAGCCTCAGGGGAGAGAGTTCTGGAAATCCTTCACATGGGCCTCCTCCCATGGAGAAGCCTCAGGGGAGAGTGTTCTGGACATCCTTCACATGGGCCTCCTCCCATAGAGAAGCCTCAGGGGAGAGTGTTCTGGAAATCCTTCACATAGGCCTTCTCCCATAGAGAAGCCTCAGGGGAGAAAGTTCTGGAAATCCTTCACATGGGCCTTCTCCCATGGAGAAGCCACAGGGGAGAGAGTTCTGGACATCCTTTACATGGGCCTCCTCCCGTAGAGAAGCCTCAGGGGAGAGAGTTCTGGAAATCCTTCACATGGGCCTGCTCCCGTAGAGAAGCCTCAGGGGAGAGAGTTCTGGAAATCCTTCACATGGGCCTCTTCCCATGGAGAAGCCACAGGGGAGAGAGTTCTGGAAATCCTTCACATGGGCCTCCTCCCATGGAGAAGCCTCAAGGGAGAGAGTTCTGGAAATCCTTCACATGGGCCTCCTCCTGTAGAGAAGCCTCAGGGGAGAGAGTTCTGGAAATCCTTCACATGGGCCTGCTCCCATAGAGAAGCCTCAGGGGAGAGAGTTCTGGAAATCCTTCACATGGGCCTCCTCCCATGGAGAAGCCTCAGGGGAGAGTGTTCTGGACATCCTTCACATGGGCCTCCTCCCATAGAGAAGCCTCAGGGGAGAGTGTTCTGGAAATCCTTCACATGGGCCTTCTCCCATGGAGAAGCCTCAGGGGAGAGTGTTCTGGACATCCTTCACATGGGCCTCCTCCCATAGAGAAGCCTCAGGGGAGAAAGTTCTGGAAATCCTTCACATGGGCCTCCTCCCATGGAGAAGCCACAGGGGAGAGAGTTCTGGAAATCCTTCACATGGGCCTCCTCCCGTAGAGAAGCCTCAGGGGAGAGAGTTCTGGAAATCCTTCACATTGGCCTCCTCCCATGGAGAAGCCACAGGGGAGAGAGTTCTGGAAATCCTTCACATGGGCCTCCTCCCATGGAGTAGCCTCAGGGGAGAGAGTTCTGGAAATCCTTCACATGGGCCTCCTCCCGTAGAAAAGCCTCAGGGGAGAGAGTTCTGGAAATCCTTCACATGGGCCTCCTCCCGTAGAGAAGCCTCAGGGGAGAGAGTTCTGGAAATCCTTCACATGGGCCTGCTCCCATAGAGAAGCCTCAGGGGAGAAAGTTCTTGAAATCCTTCACATGGGCCTCCTCCCATGGAGAAGCCTCAGGGGAGAGAGTTCTGGAAATCCTTCACATGGGCCTCCTTCCATGGAGAAGCCTCAGGGGAGAGAGTTCTGGAAATCCTTCACATGGGTCTCCTCGCATGGAGAAGCCTCAGGGGAGAGAGTTCTGGAAATCCTTTACATGGGCCTCCTCCCATGGAGAAGCCTCAGGGGAGAGAGTTCTGGAAATCCTTTACATGGGCCTCCTCCCATGGAGAAGCCTCAGGGGAGAGTGTTCTGGAAATCCTTCACATGGGCCTCCTCCCATGGAGAAACCTCCGGGGAGAGAGTTCTGGAAATCCTTCACATGGGCCTCCTCCCATGGAGAAGCCTCAGGGTAGAGAGTTCTGGAAATCCCCCGAGGTAAAGGGGGAAATCTGCGGACCCTGAGGTAAAGGGGAACTCTGAGGACCCTGGAGGTAAAGGGGAACTCAGAGGACCCTGATTTAAAGGGGAACTCGAAGGACCCTGATGTAAACGTGGGCTCTGATATAAGAGGTCCTCTGGTCTCCAGAGCCCCCCTTTCTTCAGAGTTCTCAGAATTCCTCTTAACCTCCTAGTCTGCAAAATTACTGTAAGGGTGAACTCTGCTGATGCCAATTTAAAGGGGGGGGGGGGATGCTGGGAACTCTGATGTGGGGGGGGGGGTCTGCTGACCAGAGACCTCCTTATACCAGATTTCCCATTTACACCAGAGTCTGCAGAGTGAATAAACTAAGGTAGTGAGGGCATGGATATACAGTAAGTGGGGCCTTTATATCAGTGCCCCCCCCCCCCTCCCCACCTTTACCTTAGTGTCTCCACTCCCCCTTACACCACTGACCACCCACAGAGTGACTGGCTTCCCCACAGGCAGAACCGACCCACCAGGCTGAGGGAAGACCTGCAAATCCCAGAAATGAACACGGCTAAGAACTGCACAGGCACCAGGAGCCACAGGATTGTGTCACCTGAGGGCATCTCAGTAGATGGTGACACTGGATGATGCCTGAATGAAGATGGCACCATCCTTCTGGAGGGAAAAAAAAGGTGAAGACGTTGTCGGGGGGGATCGGTCCTGTGATCTCTGTACCTGGAAGGGTCACACTGACACATTAGTGGGCATCATGTGAATGACTATCTCAGGCTTTCTCAACCTTTTCACCCTAGAGGAACCCCAAAAACAATTTTCATGTCTCGAGGAACCCTTACTAAACCCAAATCATCTGGGCTCAATAGGAACAATGCTCCTTATATTGGTGGTCAATAGGAAGAATGTCCCCCTTAAAGTGATGTTTAGAACTCCAACCTCTGGAGGAACCCCAGGAGGGTTCAACGGAACTCTGGTTGAGAACGACTGGTCTATCTGATGACCGGTAGTAATACCATACACGTGGCTTCCACCTTCCCTTCATTTGGAGGGACGGGTCCTCTTTGTGTTCTGCTCGGTGTAGATGTTGGTCGGGGATGAAGTCGGTGTGGATTTGGAGAACGGTCGTCCTGAGAGAGTTTGTTGGATGTAGATTCGGATGTAGAATTGTCAGGCCTCCCCTCCTCCATGCAGGGGAATTAGACCGCGGCCGGCTCATCCAGATGCCAATTAACTTGACAGTATGTGAGTGCGTGTGTGTGGACTGGGGCTTTCCCCGAGGAAACCGCAACACAGGGGGAGCATACCAATCATACTGTGATACTATGATACCAACAATACTACCATACCAATCATACTGTGACAGGTATGATACTAAAATACAAATAGCATTGAGATAGTAATGACACTATGATGCCAATAATACTATGATGGGTATAATACTAAAATACCAATGATACTACGATAGATGTGATACTACAATAAAAATAATACTCAGGTACTAATGATACTTTGATACCTATGATAGATATGATACTAAAATACAAATCATACTAAGATACTATGATACTAATAGTATTATGATAGAAATAGTACTACAATACCAATAATACTATGATACCAATAATACTATGATACCAATAATACTATGATACCAATAATACTATGATAGGTATAATACTAAAATACTAATGATACTAAAGATACTATGATAGAAATAGCACTATGATACTACGATATATATATATATATGATACAATAAAAATAATACTCAGGTACTAATGATACCTATGATACTACGATAGAAATTATACTATGATAGAAATGATTCTACAATACAAATAATACTGAGATACTATGATAGTTATGTTACTAATAATGATACTATGATAGTTATGATACTAAAATACAATTAATACTAAGATACTATGATACCAATGACACTACAATACCAGTGATACTATGATACTACAATAAATATAATACTCAGGTACTAATGATACCTATGATACTAAAATACAAATAATACTAAGATACTATGATACCAATGATACTACAATACCAATGATACTATGATAGAAATAGTACTACGATATCAATGATACTATATTAGATATGATACTATGATACCAATAATACTATGATAGGTATAATACTGAAATACCAATGATACTAGAGATACTATGATAGCAATAGCACTACAATACCAATGATACTACTATATATATATATATATATATGATACTACAATAAAAATAATACTCAGGTACTAATGATACTACGATAGAAATTATACTATGATACCAATGATACTATGATAGAAATGATACTATGGTAGATATGATACTAAAATACAAATAATACTATTATAGTATCATTAGTATCTCAGTATTATTTGTATTGTAGTATTATTTCTCTCATAGTATCATTTCTATCATAGTATCTATCGTATTGTTTCTATCATGGTATCAAAGTATCATTAGTATCTGAGTATTATTTTTATCGTGGTATTATAGTAGACATGTGTGTTTAATTTCATACGAATTTACGAAAATTCGTACATTCGTAAGAATCCGAAATACACATTTTTATGCATACGAATTCTGTACGAAATACGAAAATTTCGTTTACGAATTTCAGATCCAAATTCATAACGAAAATTCATAATTAACGAAAAGTTAACAAACCTAAAAGTTAAAAACCCAGGAAGTCAGCACAGGGATGGTGGGAACCCTATGGGAATGTCTATGCTTATGAATTTCATATGAAATTTCGTTAATGAATTTCGGAATTTCGGATCCAAATTAACAGAAACATGACTGGTGCTTTGTTCACCAATCAGAGGAAGTCAGCACAGCACAGGGATGGTGGGAGCCCCTCATAATAACAAATTCATCATAACAAATTTAGAGTAAAGCCGCGTACACACGAGCGGACTGTATGGCCTACTTAGTCCGTCATACAATCCGACGGACAGTCCGTCCTACTTTCAAATGAACGGACTTGACCACACACGGATGCACAAACAGTCCGTCGAAAGCTTGCGCGATGACGTGTACAGCACGTACGACGGGACTAGAAATAGGAAGTCGAATACACAGCAATGCAACCTTCCGCCGTGTAAATCCTTTCTGAGCATGCGCCATTCTTAGTCCGTCGAACTAGCATACACACGAGCGGAATGTCCGCTGAAACCAAAGTATGACGGACAGTATTTCAAAAAATCTGAAATACTTAGTACGCCAGACTGCACGCTGAAAAAGTCTGCTGAAGCCCACACACGAGCGGACTGTCCGCTGAAATGTGTTTCGACTGACTAAGTAGGCCATACAGTCCGCCCGTGTGTACGCGGCTTTAGATTCGTAAACTTCTCGTTAAACTAACGAAAATTCGTATTTCGTACGAATCCGGATTGAATCTCGTACACAAATTACGATTTTTTTTTTGTACAGAACGAAGCAAATTTTTTGACGGTGCCCATGTCTATATCATAGTGCTGTTGCTATCATAGTATCTCTAGTATCATTGGTATTTTAATATTATACCTATCATAGTATTATCAGTATCATAGTATCATTGATATCGTAGTACTATTTTTATCATAGTATCATTGGTATTGTAGTATCATTGGCATCTTATTATTATTTGTATTTTAGTATCATATCTAAGATACTATGATACTTCAATACCAATGATAACTACAATATATATGATACTACGATACCAATCATACTACGTTAGATATGATACTACGATACCAATAATACTACAATAGATATGATACTACGATACCAATAATACTACAATAGATATGATACTACGATACCAATAATACTACGTTAGATATGATACTACGATACCAATAATACTACGATAGATATGATACTACGATACCAATAATACTACAATAGATATGATACTACGATACCAATAATACTACAATAGATATGATACTACGATACCAATAATACTACGTTAGATATGATACTACGATACCAATAATACTACAATAGATATGATACTACGATACCAATAATACTACAATAGATATGATACTACGATACCAATAATACTACAATAGATATGATACTACGATACCAATAATACTACGTTAGATATGATACTACGATACCAATAATACTACAATAGATATGATACTACGATACCAATAATACTACGTTAGATATGATACTACGTTACCAATAATACTACGATAGATATGATACTACGATACCAATAATACTACAATAGATATGATACTACGATACCAATAATACTACAATAGATATGATACTACGATAAAAATAATACTCAGATACTAGTGATACTTTGATACCACAATAGAAATACTAGGAATGATACTACCATAGAAATGATACTATGATACCAATGATACTATGATAGAAATTATACTACAATACCAATAATACTACGATACTAATGATACTATGATAGATATGATGCTACAATACCAAAGATACTAATGATGTTATCAGACAAACGTAATGCAAAATCCACAAAACATTTACCCACCAAGGGGATTTTCACCAACAAAACAGATAATGAAAATACCAAGCCACCTGGCTCTCCATACCACTGCTCTTGTTATTGGTCCCTCAGACCGTTTCACCCAGCTCTCCTGTCTGTCTTGGCTTTCCTGGCTCACCCAGCCTGGAGTTAGTTACAGCCCCCCCCCCCCCGCACATACCGGTCGGCACAACACCGGCTCCCTGGCCTCTCAGTGGGGGATTTCCTGGCTCTCCCAGTTGATTCGGTCGCAGCACCCTGCTGGACAGGCCCAGTCCCTGGCCTCTCAGTAGGGAATCTCCTGGCACTCCAGGCTCTCTCGTTCTCCTAGACTAATGCCGCGTACACACGAGCGGACTTTTCAACGTCCAAAGTCCGACGGACTGAGTCCGTCAGACTATTCGATCGTGTGTGGGCTGCAACGGACTTTTGACTCGCCAAAGTCCGAAGGACTTTAGAATATGGAACATGCTTCAAATTTTCCCGACGGAACTCCGCGGACCCGGGTCCCTTCGAAAACTCCGCTCGTGTGTATGCTATTCCGACGGACTAAAACCGACGCTAGGGCAGCTATTGGCTACTGGCTATGAACTTCCGTATTCGAATCCAGTCGTACGTCATCACGTTCGAATCCGTCGGAGTTTAGTGTGATTGTGTGTGGCCAAGTCCGCTCCGCCGAAACGTCCGTCAGAACTCCGTCGGAACTCCGGCAGAACTCCGACGGAACTCCTTCGGAAGTCTGTCGGACATAAGTCCTCTCGTGTGTACGGGGCTTTAAGATTCCCTCAGTCCCCTGGACTCCACTACTTGCCTCGGCTCCCTCAGTCCTCCAGTCTTACTCAGCTATCCCAACTCTCCCAGTCCTGTGGGTAAGGAATCTTTCCTCCAGTGTTGGCTCCTGAGTAGAACCTGTCTTGTAACGGGAGTGTGCCTGTCTCTTGAATGGAGCATACACCTGTCCCCTGACAGGAGCCTAGAGCTATGGTCAGGTCCTGGCTCTGCACACTTTTACACTCATACAAGCCTGCAGGTCTTCAGTAAGATCCGGACACAGGATTGAAGGTTGTGACCCACCCAAGACCCTTTGAAGCCTTCAGATTCCAGACTGTGATCCCTATACTCACACAGAATGCAGGTCTCCAGTAAGACTTGGACACAAGAGTGAAGGCTTCATTCACCCAAGACCCTTTGAAGCCTTCAGATTCCAGACTGTGATCCCTATACTCACACAGAATGCAAGTCTCCAGTAAGACTTGGACACAAGATTGAAGGCTTCATCCACCCAAGACCCTTTGAAGCCTTCAGATTCCAGACTGTGATCCCTATACTCACACAGAATGCAGGTCTCCAGTAAGACTTGGACACAAGAGTGAAGGCTTCATTCACCCAAGACCCTTTGAAGCCTTCAGATTCCAGACTGTGATCCCTATACTCACACAGAATGCAGGTCTCCAGTAAGACTTGGACACAAGATTGAAGGCTTCATCCACCTAAGACACTTTTGCCGCGTACACACGATCAAACAAGCAGGTGGAAAAGTCCGGCAAACTGAAGTCAGCCGGACAATCCCCCCGTGTGTAGCCTCCGGCATACTTTTTTGACCCAAAAGTACGGCGGACTTATGCCACGTACACACGTAGCCAACTATCTGATGGACTTAGTCTGGCGGACTTCCCGCCAGATTGTCCGTCGGACTTTCCGAACGAGCTACTTGCCCACACACGGCACTTTTTCAGCGGACTAATACGGCGTACTAAGTCCGCCGTACTATCCGCCCTACTTTTGAAATGAACGGACTCGTCCACACACGCGGAGGAAAGTCCGCTCATTTCGAGCATGTCTCCAGGTAGGCGGGGCCCGCGAGGGAGACGTCGCTGGCCCCCGCCACCTGGTATGGACTTAAAGGGGAACCCCAACGCCGAAAAAAAACGGCTTGGGGGTCCCCCTAGGTCCACGTCATACCCTTGTCCGAGCACGCTACCCGGCCAGCCAGGAAAGGGGTGACGAGCGAGCGCCCCCCCCCTCCTGAGCCGTACCAGGCCGCATGCCCTCAACCTGGGGGGTGCCTTGGGGAAGGGGGGCCACGCGGCCCCCCCCACCCCAAAGCACCTTGTCCCCATGTTGATGAGGACAAGGGCCTCTTCCCGACAACCCTGGCCGTTGGTTGTCGGGGTCTGCGGGCGGGGGGCTTATCGGAATCCGGAAGCCCCCTTTAATAAGGGGGCCCCCGGATACCGGCCCCCCACCCTATGTGAATGAGTATGGGGTACAATGTACCCCTACCCATTCACCTGTAAAATAAAGTACAAAAAAAAACACAACACACAAGATAAAATAGTTTATTGCACAGCTCCGGGGGTCTTCCGTCTTCGAGGGTCTTCTCGCCGGACTCCTCCGCTATCTTCTTGTAGCTCTTTTACTAGCGGAGGAGCCCGGCTTTCTTCCTCGCCGCCGCCCTCTTCTTCCGACTTCGGGGGTCTTGTCCCCCTCTTCGGTTCTTCTGCCGGGCCACCGCGGCTTCTTCTAGCTCTTTTACAGGCGGTGGCCCGGTCTTCTGTCGCCGCCGCCGCCTTCTGTTCTTCTTCTTCTTCTTCAGATGTTGCCTCGTCGAGTCCTCCACTCACAATGACGGGGACCGGGCACGCGGCGACTTATATAGGGACATCCCGGATGATGTCCCCGCCCATTATGGTGTCACAGTCCCAGCATCCTCTGGGACTGTGACACCATAATGGGCGGGGACATCATCCGGGATGTCCCTATATAAGTCGCCGCGCGCCTGGTCCCCGTCATTGTGAGCGGAGGACTCGGCGAGGCCTGGTACGGCTCGGAGGGGGGGGGGCGCTCGCTCATCCCCCCCTTTCCTGGCTGGCCGGGTAGCGTGCTCGGACAAGGGTCTGATGTGGACCTGGGGGGACCCCCACGCCGATTTTTTTCGGCGTTGGGGGTTCCCCTTTAAGTCCATACCAGGCGGCGGGGCCAGCGACGTCTCCCACGCGGGCCCCGCCTACCTGGATACCCGCTCGAAATGAGCGGACTTTTCTCCGGACGGGAAAAGTCCGCTCATTTCAAAAGTACGGCGGACTGGCACACACACGGCCGGATTGTCCGCCGAAATGCAAGTCCGGCGGGAAGATTGGAGTGCAAAACTACTTTCTAAGTCCGCCGTACTTTCGGGTCAAAAAAGTATGCCGGAGGCTACACACGGGGGGATTGTCCGGCGGACTTGAGTTTGCCGGACTTTTCCACCCGCTTGTTTGATCGTGTGTACGCGGCATTTGAAGGCTTCAAACTCCAGATTGTGATCTGGGATTACAAACCTTGGAGAAAATCGAATACCCAGTTTTCTCCACTCAGTACGGTCACTCTGGAGCCCCATCACTTTTCCCTATACTTACACAGCTTGCAGGTCTCCACTCTCCAGTAAGATCCAGACACAGGGTTGAAGGCTCTGTCCGGCCCAAGACTCTTTGAAGCCTTCAGACTGTGATTCGGGATTACAAAACCTGGAGAAAACCGAATACCCAGTTTTCTCCACTCAGTACGGTCACTCTGGAGCTCCATCACTTTTCCCTAGACTCACACAGCCTGCAGGTCTCCAGTAAGACTTGGATGCGGGATTGAAGGCTCCATCCACCCAAGACTCTTTGAAGCCTTTGGATTACGAACTTTGAGCCGGGATTACAAAACCTGGAGAAAACTGAATACCTATTTTTTTCCGATCAGTACGGACACTCTGGAGCCCTGGGCTCCATCACTTTTCCCTACACGTATACAGGCTGCAGGTCTCCAATAAGACCTGGACACAAGATTGAAGGCTCCTTCCACCCAAGGCTCTTTTGAAGTCTTTGGATTCAGAACTTTGATCTTGGATTACAAAACCTGGAGAAAACCGAAGACCTAGTTTTCTCCGCTCTGGAGCTCCGGGCTCCATCACTTTCCCCTACACTCATACAGCCTGCAGGTCTCCAGTAAGATCCAGAGGATTGAAGGCTGTGTCCCACCCAAGACTCTTTGAAGCCTTCAGACTCCAGACTATGATTACAAAGCCTGGAGAAACCCGAATACCCAGTTTTCTCCGCTCAGTAAGCACGCTCTGGAGCCCCGGGCTCCATCACTTTTCCCTAAACTCACACAGCCCGCAGATCTCCAGTAGGACTTGGATAGGGGATTGAAGGCTCCATCCACCCAAGACTCTTTGAAGCCTTTGGATTCTGGACTTTGAGCCGGGATTAAAAAAACGTGGAGAAAACCGCATACCAAGTTTTCTCCACTCAGTACGGACACTCTGGAGCCCCGGGCTCTATCGATTTTCCCTACACTCACACAACCTGCAGGTCTCCAGTAAGACTTGGATAGGGGATTGAAGGCTCTGTCCACCCAAAACTTTTTGAAGCCTTTGGATTCCGGACTTTGATCTGGGATTACAAAACGTAGAGAAAACGGAATACCTAGTTTTCTCCGCTCTGGAGCTCCGGGCTCCAACACTTTCCCCTACACTCATACAGCCTGCAGGTCTCCAGTAAGATCCAGAGGATTGAAGGCTGTGTCCCACCCAAGACTCTTTGAAGCCTTCAGACTCCAGACTGTGATTACAGAGCCTGGAGAAACCCGAATACCCAGTTTTCTCCGCTCAGTAAGCATGCTCTGGAGCCCCGGGCTCCATCACTTTTCCCTAAACACACACAGCCTGCAGATCTCCAGTAGGACTTGGATAGGGGATTGAAGGCTCCGTCCACCCAAGACTCTTTGAAGCCTTTGGATTCTGGACTTTGAGCCGGGATTAAAAAAAGTGGAGAAAACCGCATACCAAGTTTTCTCCACTCAGTACGGACACTCTGGAGCCCGGGGCTCTATCGATTTTCCCTACACTCACACAACCTGCAGGTCTCCAGTAAGACTTGGATAGGGGATTGAAGGCTCTGTCCACCCAAAACTTTTTGAAGCCTTTGGATTCCGGACTTTGATCTGGGATTACAAAACGTAGAGAAAACGGAATACCCAGTTTTGTCCGCTCTGGAGCCCCGGGCTCCAACACTTTCCCCTACACTCATACAGCCTGCAGGTCTCCAGTAAGATCCAGAGGATTGAAGGCTGTGTCCCACCCAAGACTCTTTGAAGCCTTCAGACTCCAGACTATGATTACAAAGCCTGGAGAAACCCGAATACCCAGTTTTCTCCGCTCAGTAAGCACGCTCTGGAGCCCCGGGCTCCATCACTTTTCCCTAAACTCACACAGCCCGCAGATCTCCAGTAGGACTTGGATAGGGGATTGAAGGCTCCATCCACCCAAGACTCTTTGAAGCCTTTGGATTCTGGACTTTGAGCCGGGATTAAAAAAACGTGGAGAAAACCGCATACCAAGTTTTCTCCACTCAGTACGGACACTCTGGAGCCCCGGGCTCTATCGATTTTCCCTACACTCACACAACCTGCAGGTCTCCAGTAAGACTTGGATAGGGGATGGAAGGCTCTGTCCACCCAAAACTTTTTGAAGCCTTTGGATTCCGGACTTTGATCTGGGATTACAAAACGTAGAGAAAACGGAATACCTAGTTTTCTCCGCTCTGGAGCTCCGGGCTCCAACACTTTCCCCTACACTCATACAGCCTGCAGGTCTCCAGTAAGATCCAGAGGATTGAAGGCTGTGTCCCACCCAAGACTCTTTGAAGCCTTCAGACTCCAGACTGTGATTACAGAGCCTGGAGAAACCCGAATACCCAGTTTTCTCCGCTCAGTAAGCATGCTCTGGAGCCCCGGGCTCCATCACTTTTCCCTAAACACACACAGCCTGCAGATCTCCAGTAGGACTTGGATAGGGGATTGAAGGCTCCGTCCACCCAAGACTCTTTGAAGCCTTTGGATTCTGGACTTTGAGCCGGGATTAAAAAAAGTGGAGAAAACCGCATACCAAGTTTTCTCCACTCAGTACGGACACTCTGGAGCCCGGGGCTCTATCGATTTTCCCTACACTCACACAACCTGCAGGTCTCCAGTAAGACTTGGATAGGGGATTGAAGGCTCTGTCCACCCAAAACTTTTTGAAGCCTTTGGATTCCGGACTTTGATCTGGGATTACAAAACGTAGAGAAAACGGAATACCCAGTTTTGTCCGCTCTGGAGCCCCGGGCTCCAACACTTTCCCCTACACTCATACAGCCTGCAGGTCTCCAGTAAGATCCAAAGGATTGAAGGCGGTGTCCCACCCAAGACTCTTTGAAGCCTTCAGACTCCAGACTGTGATTACAGAGCCTGGAGAAACCCGAATACCCAGTTTTCTCCGCTCAGTAAGCACGCTCTGGAGCCCCGGGCTCCATCACTTTTCCCTAAACTCACACAGCCCGCAGATCTCCAGTAGGACTTGGATAGGGGATTGAAGGCTCCATCCACCCAAGACTCTTTGAAGCCTTTGGATTCTGGACTTTGAGCGGGGATTAAAAAACGTGGAGAAAACAACATACCAAGTTTTCTCCACTCAGTACGGACACTCTGGAGCCCCGGGCTCTATCGATTTTCCCTACACTCACACAGCATGCAGATCTCCAGTAGGACTTGGATAGGGGATTGAAGGCTCCTTCCGCCCAAGACTCTTTGAAGCCTTTGGATTCTGGACTTTGAGCCGGGATTAAAAAAAGTGGAGAAAACCGCATACCAAGTTTTCTCCACTCAGTACGGACACTCTGGAGCCCCGGGCTCTATCGATTTTCCCTACACTCACACAACCTGCAGGTCTCCAGTAGGACTTGGATAGGGGATTGAAGGCTCCGTCCACCCAAAACTTTTTCAAGCCTTTGGATTCCGGACTTTGATCTGGGATTACAAAACGTAGAGAAAACGGAATACCCGGTATTGTCCACTCAGTACGGACACTCTGGAGCCCCACGCTCTATCGCTTTTCCCTATACTCACACTTTGGCAGGGCCTAGCACTGTCACATATGATACTATGATGGAACCCATACTGTGATACAAATTATACTATTACCTCCAGTGGGACTCAATCCCCGACCCCAGCATGTTATTAGGCTCTTTCCTCTGCTGGTCGAGCGCTTTCCATTGATTTAAAGTGATAAAATACAGCATTTGGCCTCTAGATGGAGCTACGCATCATAAGAATTTCCTGTGACAGTTCCATCTAGTGGCCAGATGCGGTATTTCCCATTATAAGTCAATGAAAAACATTTGACCAGCATAGGAAATAACCTAATACCATTTGTTTTTTTTTAGCCCCCCCCCTCGAATTGGCACAGAACGAATGTGCATGCACTTTCCTTGGTCTGTGAGATTATTTTTTTTTATTATCCCTAGGTTTTGTGAGCGTGTGGGGTAACAGGAATGCATATTAGTCCTTCTAAAGCAAGAAAATACTGCATTCGGCCTCTAGATGGTGCTAAGTAGTATAAGAATTAGCTATGATATTTAGTTCCATCTAGGCGCAAAATGCGGTATTTTCCATTATAAATCGATGAAAAACATGCGACCAGCACAGGAAATAACCTAATACAACTCAGGTTTTTTTTAGCCCCCCCCCTGCCATTCACACAGAACGAATGTACATGCACTTTCCTTGGTATGTGAGATTTTATTTTTTGACGTAGTCCTAGGTTTGTGAGCGTGTCGGGTAACAGGAAGGCATAATAGTCCTTCTAAAGCGAGAAAATACTGCATTTGGCCCCTAGATGGTGCTAAGTCCCTTTACCAGTTTACCAGTTTTCAATGATATTTAGTTCCATCTAGTGGCCAAATATGGCATTTCCCATTATAAATCAATGGAAAGCATTCGAACCAGTGCAGGAAATAACCTAATAACGTTTGTTTTTTTTTTTTTTTCCCCCATTCACACAGACCAAATGTACATGCACTTTCCTTGGTCTGTGAGCTTATTAGTAGGTCCCTATACATAGGTTTGTGTGAGTGTGTCGGGTAACAGGAATGCATAATAGCCCTTCTGAAGCGAAAAAAAATACTGCATTTGGCCTCTAGATGGTGCTAAGTCCCATAAGAATTTCCTTTGATACTTAGGTCCATCTAGTGTCCAAATGCGGCATTTTCCATTAGAAAACAAGGAAAAACATTCAACCAGTGCAGGAAATAACCTAATAGCATTTGTTTCTGTTTTTTGCCCCCATTCACACAGAACAAATGCATGTGCCCTATCACTGGGCTGTGCAATTTTTTTTTAAGTAGCCCTAGGTTTGTGTGTGTTGGGTATCAGGAATGCATAATAGTCCTACTAAAGCGAGAAAATACTGCATTTGGCCTCTAGATGGTGCTAAGTGATATAAGAACTTGCTATGAAACTTAGTTCCATCTGGTGGCCATATGCTGTATTTTCCATTATAAATCAATGGAAAACATTCAAACGCCACGTAAAAGACCCTGATAACATTTGTTTAATTTAGTGGCCAAATGCAGTATTTTCTATTATAAATCAATGAAAAACATTCAACCAGTGCGGGAAATAACCTCATAAAATTAGTTTTTTTGCCCCCATTAGCACAGAACAAATGCACCTGCACTTTATCTGGGCTGTGCAATTTTTTTTTTTTTTAAGTAGCCCTAGGTTTGTGTGTGTCGGGTAACAGGAATGCATAATAGTCCTTATAAAGTGAGAAAATACCGCATTTGGTCTCTAGATGGTATCATAAGCATTTCCTGTGATATTTCGGTCCATCTAGTGGCCAAATGCGGTATTTTCTATTATAAATCAATGAAAAAAATTCGACCAGTGCGGGAAATAGCCTCATAACAGTTGTTTTTTTGCTCCCGTCCAAACAAATGCACACACACTTTTATTGGAATCTGTGATTATTATTTTTTTTTTATGTAACCCTAGGTTTCTGTGTGTGTGTCGGTTAACAGGAATGCATAATAGTCCTACTAAAGCGAGAAAATACTGCATTTGGCCTCTAGATGGTGCTAAGTAATAAAAGAATTTGCTATTAAACTTAGTTCCATCTGGTAGCCAAATGCTGTATTTTCCATTATAAATCAATGGAAAACATTCGAACAGCGCGGAAGAGAACCTGATGACATTTGTTTGATTTAGTGGCCAAATGCGGTATTTTCTATTATAAATTAATGAAAAACATTCAAACAGTGCAGGAAATAACCTCATAACATTTGTTTTTTTGCTCCCGTCCGAACAAATGCACACGCACTTTTATTGGAATCAGTTTTTTTCTTTTAAGTAACCCTAGGTTTGTGTGTGTGTGTCGGGTAACAGGAATGCATAATAGTCCTTCCAAAGTGAGAAAATACTGCATTTGGTCTCTAGATGGTATCATAAGCATTTCCTGTGATATTTCGGTCCATCTAGTGGCCAAATGCGGTATTTTCTATTATAAATCAATGAAAAACATTCGACCAGTGCGGGAAATAGCCTCATAACATTTGTTTTTTTGCTCCCGAAAGCACAGAACAAATGCACATGCACTTTTATTGGGATCTGTGATTTTTTTTTAGTGTTGAAAATATTTTTATTGAAACATTTCAAGTAAAAACAATAAAACAGTAACCATCATGAGGCAAAGGCAAGCAGGAACAGTAACAGGAGTACATTTGTGATTTTTTTTTAAGTAGTCCTAGGTGTGTGTGTGTGTGTGTGTGTGTGTGTGTGTGTGTGTGTGTGTGTGTGTGTGTGTGTCGGGGTAACAGGAATGCACAATAGTCCTTCTAAAGCGAGAAAATACCGCATTTGGCCTCTAGATGGTGCTAAGTGATAAAAGAATTTGCTATTAAACTTAGTTCCATCTGGTAGCCAAATGCTGTATTTTCCATTATAAATCAATGGAAAACATTCGAACAGCGCGGAAGAGAACCTGATGACATTTGTTTGATTTAGTGGCCAAATGCGGTATTTTCTATTATAAATTAATGAAAAACCTTCAAACAGTGCAGGAAATAACCTCATAACATTTGTTTTTTTGCTCCCGTCCGAACAAATGCACACGCACTTTTATTGGAATCAGTTTTTTTCTTTTAAGTAACCCTAGGTTTGTGTGTGTGTGTCGGGTAACAGGAATGCATAATAGTCCTTCCAAAGTGAGAAAATACCGCATTTGGTCTCTAGATGGTATCATAAGCATTTCCTGTGATATTTCGGTCCATCTAGTGGCCAAATGCGGTATTTTCTATTATAAATCAATGAAAAACATTCGACCAGTGCGGGAAATAGCCTCATAACATTTGTTTTTTTGCTCCCGAAAGCACAGAACAAATGCACATGCACTTTTATTGGGATCTGTGATTTTTTTTTAGTGTTGAAAATATTTTTATTGAAACATTTCAAGTAAAAACAATAAAACAGTAACCATCATGAGGCAAATGCAAGCAGGAACAGTAACAGGAGTACATTTGTGATTTTTTTTTAAGTAGTCCTAGGTGTGTGTGTGTGTGTGTGTGTGTGTGTGTGTGTGTGTGTGTGTCGGGGTAACAGGAATGCACAATAGTCCTTCTAAAGCGAGAAAATACCGCATTTGGCCTCTAGATGGTGCTAAGTGATAAAAGAATTTGCTATTAAACTTAGTTCCATCTGGTAGCCAAATGCTGTATTTTCCATTATAAATCAATGGAAAACATTCGAACAGTGCGGAAGAGAACCTGATGACATTTGTTTGATTTAGTGGCCAAATGCGGTATTTTCTATTATAAATTAATGAAAAACATTCAAACAGTGCAGGAAATAACCTCATAACATTTGTTTTTTTGCTCCCGTCCGAACAAATGCACACGCACTTTTATTGGAATCTGTTTTTTTTTTTTAAGTAACCCTAGGTTTGAGTGTGTGTGTCGGGTAACAGGAATGCACAATCGTCCTTCTAAAGCAAGAAAATATCGCATTTGGCCTCTAGATGGTGGTAAGTGACATAAGAATTTGCTATGATACTTAGTTCCATCTGGTGGCCAAATGCTGTATTTTCCATTATAAATCAATGGAAAACATTCGAACAGCGCGTAAGAGAACCCGATGACATTTGTTCGATTTAGTGGCCAAATGCGGTATTTTCTATTATAAATCAATGAAATAACCTAATAACATTTGTTTTTTTGCTCCCGTTCGCACAGAACAAATGCACACGCACCTTTATTGGGATCTGTGATTTTTTTTTTTTTTAAGTAGCCCTGGGTTTGTGAGTGTGTCGGGTAACAGGAATGCATAATAGTCCTTCTAAAGCGAGAAAATACCGCATTTGGCCTCTAGATGGTCTCATAAGCATTTCCTGTGATACTTCACTCCATCTAGTGGCCAAATGCTGTATTTTCCATTATAAATCAATGGAAAACATTCGAACAGCGCGTAAGAGAACCCGATGACATTTGTTCGATTTAGTGGCCAAATGCGGTATTTTCTATTATAAATCAATGAAATAACCTAATAACATTTGTTTTTTTGCTCCCGTTCGCACAGAACAAATGCACACGCACCTTTATTGGGATCTGTGATTTTTTTTTTAAGTAGCCCTGGGTTTGTGAGTGTGTCTGGTAACAGGAATGCATAATAGTCCTTCTAAAGCGAGAAAATACCGCATTTGGCCTCTAGATGGTATCATAAGCATTTCCTGTGATACTTCGCTCCATCTAGTGGCCAAATGCGGTATTTTCAATTATAAATCAATAAAAAACATTCAATCAGTGCGGGAAATAGCCTCATAACATTTTTTTATTTATTTTTTGCTCCTGTTCGCACAGAACAAATGCACACGCACCTTTTTGGGGATCTGTGATTTTTTTTTTTTTTTAAGTAGCCCTAGGTTTGTGAGTGTGTCATGTAACAAGAATGCATAATAGTCCTTATAAAGTGAGAAAATACCGCATTTGGCCTCTAGATGGTATCATAAGCATTTCCTGTGATACTTCGCTCCATCTAGTGGCCAAATGCGGTATTTTCAATTATAAAGCAATAAAAAACATTCAATCAGTGTGGGAAATAGCCTCATAACATTTTTTTTTTTTTTTTTGCTCCTGTTGGCACAGAACAAATGCACACGCACCTTTTTGGGATCTGTGATTTTTTTTTTTTTTTAAGTAGCCCTAGGTTTGTGAGTGCATCAGGTAACAAGAATACATAATAGTCCTTATAAAGTGAGAAAATACTGCATTTGGCCTCTAGATGGTATCATAAGCATTTCCTGTGATACTTAGGTCCATCTAGTGGCCAAATGCAGTATTTTCCATTATAAACCAATGAAAAACATTCAAACAGCGCCGGAAATAACCTAATAACATTTGTTTTTTTGCCCCCAAGAACAAATGCACATGCACTTTATCCGGGCTCTGCATTTTTTTTTCTTTTTAAGTAGCCCTAGGTTTTGAGCGTGTCAGGTAATAGGATTGCATATTAGTTCCTCTCCCATTGAAAGGTAAAGGTGTTAATTGGTCGAATCAAGTGATTTTAATTGCTTCTCTTTTCTAAAAACTGATATCCGGAACATTTTAATCTTGTCTGTTTGGCAGTTCTGTCCGCTCCTTATGGAATCTGCAGCAAGCTAATTTAATGCGGGCAGCTGCAGGGGAGAAGCATTATAGAAAGGCTCCACTCTCCCCCCCCGGGGGACACGCAGGCCGCAGCTTCTGGAGACCCGCTGGCTGGCTTGTCAGGGAAATTTACAAGCTGGAAATTGGGAGGGCTGGTGAGATGTCAGACCGGCGGGGACAGAGACAGGGGACATGTGACGAACAATCTGCTCTGGAGGGATTCCGATTCTACCATTCGCCTCCTGACACCTGACATTTGGGGTCTACAGGGCCCAGAATAGACCTCAGAGAGACGCTGGGAATGCCGGGAATCAGTGGTGCGATATTATACGATTTCTAAGGCCCCGTTGCCCTGGTGAGGGCGCTCTAATGACACAAGAACCCGGAGTACTCGGAATCCGAATCCAGAAGGAGAGCAAAGATTTTTGTGATGGATATATTCCAGATTCCGTATCACCGGCAAAATTTTCATATAAGTAATTTCACTAATTGTGCCATATGAGTCAGCCCCGAGGAAGGAGTGGTCACACCCCAAAACGTGTCGGCAGTTTTTTTTTTTCAGTCATTTGATGAGTGACTTGCCTGGGCCATCTGTTGACATCACTGTGAGACCCCCTTGTGATGTCACATGAGGTCACAAGGGGCGGGGTCTCATGGTTTACGTCACCGGATGGGCACGCCCCATGGCTATGTAAGGACCGGCAGAGAGCAGAGCTGGAACAACGACGGGAGACAGCCTCAGAAGAGGACCAGGGGGGTCAGCGGCGGAGAAGACCGCACTGGAGGGAGGAGACCAGAAACTATTTTTAATAAAGGACTTGTCAGAACTGTCTCCTGTTTTTATTTACACTACGTTGCCTTTTTTTGGGGGTGAATGGGTAGGGGTACAATGTACCCCCATACTCGTTCACATGGGAGGGGCGGGATCTGAGGGCCCCCTTGTTAAAGGGGGACCTACAGATTGAGACAAGCCCCCTGCCTGCAGACTCCCACAACCACCGGCCAGGGTTGTCGGGAAGAGGCCCTTGTCCCGATCAACATGGAAGGGGCCCCCCCCAACACCAGAGCCCCCCTGCCCCAAAGCACCCCTCCATGTTGAGGGCATGTGGCCTGGAATGGTCCAGGAGGGGAGGGGGGTGCTCGCCTCGCTCGTCCCCACCCCCCTTTCCTGACCTGCAAGGCTGCATGCTCGTGTAAGGGTCCGGTATGGATTTTTTTTTGGTGGGGGGACCCCAAGCCTTTTTCTTTTTGGCGTGGGGTTTTCCCTCAAAATCTAGGGTCTGGTATGGTCTTGGGGGGGGGGGGGAACTCCACGCCGTATTTTATTTTCATTTTGGCATGGGCTTCCCTTTCAAGATCCATTCCGGACTCAAAGGGCCTGGTATGGATCTTGGGGAGGGGGGGGCCCCACGCCGTTTTATTTATTTTTTTATTTTAGCGAGGGGTTCCCCTTCAAGATTCCCAGCGCACAAGACGCGCCACAAGTCGGATCATGTCTCGGATGCGACTTCTGTTCAAATCAATGGGCTGAAAGTCGGATGAAAGACGGCTCTCATAGGGAACTATTGATTTTGAATAGAGGCAGGGAAAATCGAATGCGGCTAAACGCACATTAACGCCAAGGCAAAAAACTACTAAAAGTTTTACAGACGGTTTTTCCTGGCCTTGGTAGTGGCTTTGAAGCTCGTTTTTTTTTCTAACAACCGTTCCACTCCATATTTTTATTTTCATTTTGGCATGGGGTTCCCTTTCAAGATCCATACCAGACTCAAAGGGACTGGTATGGATCTTGGGGAAGGGGGGGCCCCACGCCGTTTTATTTTTTTATTTTGGCGTGGGGTTCCCCTTCAAGATTCCCAGCGCACAAGACGCGCCACAAGTCGGATCATGTCTGGGATGCGACTTCTGTTCAAATCAATGGGCTGAAAGTCGGATGAAAGACGGCTCTCATAGGAAACTATTGATTTTGAATAGAGGCAGAGAAAATCGAATGCGGCTAAACGCACATTAACGCCAAGGCAAAAAACTACTAAAAGTTTTACAGCCGATTTTTCCTGGCCTTGGTTGTGGCTTTGTAGCTCGTTTTTTTTTTTTTTCTAACACCCCGTGTGCATGAAGCCTCAACTTCGTATTATCTGTTTGTTGGAGTTCAGTGTAGTCTATCACATACACTTGCTCATATTATTATTTATATGTTTTTTTTTGCATTCTTTGCCCTTCTCTTGTACAATTCATGAGAGTCGATGTTTCTACCATCAATCAGTAATACCTTTAACTGTTTGTCGCCCTCCTCCAGGGTGCCGGCTGTACTGCCTTAGTGGTCGCCGTCGTCGCCCGAAAGCTGGAACTCACCAAAGCGGAAAAACACGTCCACAACTTCATGATGGACACGCAACTAACGAAACGGGTGAGTAATGAGGGGGGGGGGGGGGGGGGCAAGGAAGGATGATAAATGTGAGCTCCCCAAAATATTGGGGTTATTAAAAAAAAAAAAACAGGCACCATATGAAGTATCGTTGTCCCCATCTGACCTCTCATGAGTCTCACTGCTCTAGCTGCGTTCTCTGTCAAACCCCCAAGGCAGGGGAGCGCAGCTGAGAATTCGTGATCGGAGAATGATGTCACCCCTGGAATCTCCAAGACGCTGGCATGGGATTTGAAATGTAGGATGGTGGTGGAGCTTACACTAGGTTTATGACCTCACCACCTTCCTCAGAGCTGGAGATTTGGCAATGCATGCTTGGAGGAGCTTATGCGCATCCCCATACCCCCAAAGAGTCAGTCTCTGCATAAGCTCCATGTATGAGGAGCTTACATGACAGTGTTCAGGAGTGGCGATTGGGTATTGCATGCTGGGAGGACCTCATATGCACCCCCATATATCCCCAAGGAGCCAATCTCCATGCTAGCTTCATGTATTATGGTGGGGAAGCTTACACTAGGTTGATGACCTCACCACCTTCCTCATATGGCATTGTTCGGGGCTGATGATTGGGCATTGCATGCTTGCAGGACCTCACATGGACCCCCCATACCCCAAAGGAGTCAATCTTTGTGTAAGCTTCATGTAGGATGGCAGTGGAGCTTACACTAGGTTGGTGACCTCACCACCTTCCTCATATGTCAGATTTCGGGGCTGATGATTGGGCATTGTATGCTTGCAGGAGCTCACATGGGCCCCAATACCCCAAAGGAGTCAAGCTCTGTGTAAGCTTCATGTAGGATGGCAGCGGAGCTTACACTAGGTTTATGACCTCACCACCTTCCTCAGAGCTGGAGATTTGGCAATTCATGCTTGAAGGAGCTTATGTGCATCCCCATACACCCAAGGAGTCAGTCTCTGCATAACCTCCATGTATGAGGAGCTTACACAAGGTTGATGATATCACCATCTTTCTCACATGACAGTGTCCAGGAGTGGCGATTGGGTGTTGCATACTGGGAGGAGCTCACATGCACCCCCATATATCCCCAAGGAGCCAATCTCCGTGCTAGCTTCATGTAGGATGGTGGGGAAGCTTACACTAGGTTGATGACCTCACCACCTTCCTCATATGGCATTGTTCGGGGCTGATGATTGGGCATTGCATGCTTGCAGGACCTCACATGGACCCCCATACCCCAAAGGAGTCAATCTTTGTGTAAGCTTCATGTAGGATGGCAGTGGAGCTTACACTAGGTTGGTGACCTCACCACCTTCCTCATATGTCAGATTTCGGGGCTGATGATTGGGCATTGTATGCTTGCAGGAGCTCACATGGGCCCCCATACCCCAAAGGAGTCAAGCTCTGTGTAAGCTTCATGTAGGATGGCAGCGGAGCTTACACTAGGTTTATGACCTCACCACCTTCCTCAGAGCTGGAGATTTGGCAATTCATGCTTGGAGGAGCTTATGTGCATCCCCATACACCCAAGGAGTCAGTCTCTGCATAACCTCCATGTATGAGGAGCTTACACAAGGTTGATGATATCACCACCTTCCTCACATGACAGTGTCCAGGAGTGGCGATTGGGTGTTGCATACTGGGAGGAGCTCACATGCACCCCCATATCTCCAAGGATTCAATCTCTGTGTAAGCTCCATGTAGGATGGTGGGGAAGCTTACACTAGGTTGATGACCTAACCACCTTCCTTATATGGCAGTGTTCAGGGCTGATGATTTGGCATTGCATGCTTGCAGGACCTCACATGGACCCCCATACCCCAAAGGAGTCAAGCTCTGTGTAAGCTTCATGTAGGATGGCAGCGGAGCTTACACTAGGTTTATGACGTCACCTCACCACCTTTCTCAGGGCTGGAGATTTGGCAATGCATGCTTGGAGGAGCTTATGTGCATCCCCATACACCCAAGGAGTCAGTCTCTGCATAAGCTCCATGTATGAGGAGCTTACACAAGGTTGATGATATCACCACCTTCCTCACATGACAGTGTTCAGGAGTGGCGATTGGGTGTTGCATGCTGGGAGGAGCTCACATGCCCCCCCAGATCCCCAAGGATTCAATCTCTGTGTAAGCTCCATGTAGGATGGTTGGGAAGCTTACACAAGGTTGATGGCATCACCACCTTCCTCATAGGACAGTGTTTGGGGCTGGCTATTGGGTATTGCATGCTGGGAGGAGCTCACGTGCACCCCCAGAGTCTCAAGGAGTCAATCTCTGTGTAAACTGATGTAGGATGGTGGGGAAGCTTACACTAGGTTGATGACCTAACCACCTTCCTCATATGGCAGTGTTCGGGGCTGATGATTGGGCATTGCATGCTTGCAGGAGCTCATGTGGACCCCCATACCCCAAAGGAGTCAATCTCTGTGTAAGCTTCATGTAGGATGGTTGGGAAGCTTACACAAGGTTGATGGCATCACCACCTTCCTCATAGGACAGTGTTTGGGGCTGGCTATTGGGTATTGCATGCTGGGAGGAGCTCACATGCACCCCCCAACCCCCAGAGTCAATCTCAGTGTAAGCTTCATGTAGGATGGTGGAGGAGCTTACACAAGGTTGAAGACCTGGGAGGAGCTCACGTGGACCCCCAAACCCCCAAAGAGTCAATCTCTGTGCAAGCTCTGGTGGAGGAGCTTACACCAGGTGCATAGCCTCACCACCTTCCTCACGTGACAGTGTTCAGGGCTGGCAATTGGGCATTGAATGCTGGGAGGAGCTGACGTGGACCCCCAACCCCCAGAGTTAATCTCAGTGTAAGCTTCTTGTAGGATGGTGGAGGAGCTTACACAAGGTTGAAGACCTGGGAGGAGCTCACATTGACCCCCAAACCCCCAAAAGAGTCAATCTCTGTGCAAGCTCTGGTGGAGGAGCTTACACCAGGTGGATAGCCTCACCACCTTCCTCACGTGACAGCGTTCGGGGCTGGAGATTGGGCATGGCATGCTTGGAGAAGCTCACGTGCATGGTTCTGATATAGAAAAACGGAGCGGCTGGGTATTGCTGATCCTTTAGCACCCATGGCAAAAGGGTCAAACTGTGCCCCTCCCCCTCAACATGACTTGTGAGCTACTTTCAGCAGCATAGGTTGCAGGTCCTGTCCTTTTTGTGCCCCATTTTCTCCTCTACCTCCCGCTGAGGTGCCCAAGGTGGCCGCCTCTTCTACCTTATCTTTGACCCACTTGGGGAGCACAGCAAATAGGCAATTAGTCGCTATTATTCGGTTTGGGAGCAATGCGACCTAATAATAATATAAAAAGAAAATTAATATTAGGCCTAAGTAAGCCTTAATAATGGTCGGTAGGCTTTTCACACTGCATGGCACTAATTGCAGATGGTATCACCTCTTAGATTCTCCATCCCGCTGTCTTGGGGTTATAGCCTACATATATTAATACCAAATACCAAGACAAGTGCAGAATGAAACATTCATAAAATAGGGAACCCTGACACCAGCATCCGCAGGTGGATAAACTATGGTTGGTAAATGAAACGGTTAAAAAAGTCAAACATTGATCTCATAGCCTTCTCCTTTTTCAGCTGATAGCCTGATGCCCTCTGCTGGTAAGAGTTGGTATCACAAAAAAATGTTTTGTTATGGGGGAGGGCATGCACCTAGATGCACAGCATGGCCGAAAGTATGTGGAGTGGAGTCTCTTCAAAAAAAAAACTAAGTTCAGGTGTCTCCAGTGAAGGGCAATGTTAATACTCCATCATGCAAAGACATTGTAGACAATTGTCTTCTTCCAACTGTAGAGTAACAGATTGAAGACCCTTTTCTGTTCCACCATGACGGTGTCCTCTGTACAAAGCCAGCTCCATTAAGACATGGTTTGACCAGTCTGGTGTGGAGGAACTTGAGTGTCCTGCACAGAGCCCTGACCTGAATTTTAACGCAGACTGTAAGCCAGGTTTTTTTTTTTTTTTTGGTGCCCAACATGAACCTCGCACCTTCAAAAATCTTGCTGAAAGCCTTCCCAGAAGAGTAGAGCTAGCTCCATAAAGAGATGGTTTGACCAGTTTGGTGTGGAGGAACTCAAGTTTCCTGCACAGAGCCCCGACTTCAACTCTACTTCTCATCCAACATCAGTACCTGACCTCACAAATGGGCTAAAATTCCCAAAGACTCCCTTCAAAGCCTTTCCAGAAGAGTAGAGCCAGCTCCATAAAGATGTGGTTTGGCCCGTTTGGTGTGGAGGAACTTGAGTGTCCTATCCTCAACCCTACTTAACACCTTTGGGATGAATTTGAACTTTGGCTGTAAGCCAGGCCAAAGTGGGGCCTGATATGTGGGCCGGACCTTCTCATCCAAGATCACTACCTGACCTCACAAATGGGCAATAATTTCCACAGACATCTTTCAAAATCTTGTGATGTGGAAAGCCTTTAGAGATGAGTAGAGCCAGCTCCATAAAGACATGGTTTGACCAGTTTGGTGTGGAGGAACTCAAGTGTCCTTTACAGAGCCCCAACTTCAACTCTACTGACCACTTCCGGGATGAATTGTGAGCCAGGTCTTCTCATCCAGCATCAGTACCTGACCTCACAAATGGGCTACAATTCCCAAAGACACCCTTCAAAGCCCTTCCAGAAGAGTAGAGCCAGCTCCATAAAGACATGGTTTGACCAGTTTGGTGTGGAGGAACTCAAGTATTCTACACAGGGCCCTGACTTCAACTCTACTGAACACTTCTGGGATGAATTGTGAGCCAGGTCTTCTCATCCAACATCAGTACCTGACCTCACAAATGGGCTAAAATTCCCCAAGACTCCCTTCAAAGCCTTTCCAGAAGAGTAGAGCCAGCTCCATAAAGATGTGGTTTGGCCAGTTTGGTGTGGAGGAACTTGAGTGTCCTATCCTGAACCCTACTTAACACCTTTGGGATGAATTTGAACTTTGGCTGTAAGCCAGGCCAAAGTGGGGCCTGATATGTGGGCCGGACCTTCTCATCCAAGATCACTACCTGACCTCACAAATGGGCAATAATTTCCACAGACATCTTTCAAAATCTTGTGATGTGGAAAGCCTTTAGAGATGAGTAGAGCCAGCTCCATAAAGACATGGTTTGACCAGTTTGGTGTGGAGGAACTCAAGTATTCTACACAGGGCCCTGACTTCAACTCTACTGAACACTTCTGGGATGAATTGTGAGCCAGGTCTTCTCATCCAACATCAGTACCTGACCTCACAAATGGGCTAAAATTCCCAAAGACACCTTTCAAAGCCTTTCCAGAAGAGTAGAGCCAGCTCCATAAAGATGTGGTTTGGCCCGTTTGTTGTGGAGGAACTTGAGTGTCCTATCCTCAACCCTACTTAACACCTTTGGGATGAATTTGAACTTTGGCTGTAAGCCAGGCCAAAGTGGGGCCTGATATGTGGGCCTGACCTTCTCATTCAACATCACTATCTGATTTCAGAAATGGGCAAGAATTTCCACAGACACCTTTCAAAATCTTGTGATGTGGAAAGCCTTCCTAGAAGAGTAGAGCCAGTTCCATAAAGACATGGTTTGACCAGTTTGGTGTGGAGGAACTTGAGTGTTCTGCACAGAGCCCTGACCTCAACCCTACTGAATACCTTTTCATCCAACATCAGTACCTGACTTCACAAATGGGCTCAAATTCTCACAGACACTTTCAAAAGTCCTGTGCAAAGCCTCCTCAGAAGAGTAGAGCCTGCTCCATAAAGCCATGGCTTGACTAGTTTGTTGTGGAGGAACTTGAGTGTCCTGTACAGAGCCTTTACCTAAACCCTTTTGAACATCTTTGGGATTAATTTAAACTTTGACTGTAAGCCTGGTCTTTTTTTTTGGTGCCCAATGTGAGGCTGGGTGTGTGAGCCAAGTCTTCTTATTCAACATCATTACCTGACCTCACAAATGGCTACAAATTACTAAAGACACCCTCCAAAATCTTATGAAAAGCCTTCCCAGAAGAGTAGAGCCAGCTCCATAAAGACATGGTTTGACCAGTTTGGTGTGGAGGAACTTGAGTGTTCTGCACAGAGCCCTGACCTCAACCCTACTGAATACTTTTTCATCCAACATCAGTACTTGACCTTACAAATGGGCTCAAATTCTCACACACACCTTCAAAAGTCCTGTGGAATTCTCCTCAAGAAGAGTAGAGCCAGCTCCATTAAGACATGGTTTGACCAGTTTGGTGTGGAGGAACGTGAGTGTCATGTGCAGAGTCCTGACCTCAACCCTTCTGAACAACAGTTGAGAGCCAGGTCTTTTTTTGGGGGGGGCCAATGTGGGGCTTGATATGTAACTCAGGTCTTCTAATCCAACATCACTACCCAACCTCAGAAATGGGTACAAATTCCGACAGATGCCTTCCATAGTCCTGTGGAAAGCCTGCCCAGAAGAGTAGAGCAAGTTCCAACAACTGTTTGACCAGTTTGGTGTGGAGGAACTTGAGTGTCCTTTACAGATCCTTGGCCTGAACCCTACTGAAGACACCCTCCAAAATCTTGTGAAAAGCCTTCCCAGAAGAGTAGAGCCAGTTCCATAAAGACATGGTTTGACCAGTTTGGTGTGGAGGAACTTGAGTGTTCTGCACAGAGCCCTGACCTCAACCCTACTGAATACTTTTTCCTCCAACATCAGTACCCAACCTTACAAATTCTCACACACATCTTCAAAAGTCCTGTGGAGTCCTCCTCAGAAGAGTGGAGCCAGCTCCATTCAGACAGGGTTTGACCAGTTTGGTGTGGAAGAACTTGAGTGTTCTCCACAGAGCCTTGATCTCAACCCTACTGAATACCTTTTCATCCAACATCAGTACCTGACTTCACAAATGGGCTCAAATTCTCACAGACACTTTCAAAAGTCCTGTGCAAAGCCTCCTCAGAAGAGTAGAGCCTGCTCCATAAAGCCATGGCTTGACTAGTTTGCTGTGGAGGAACTTGAGTGTCCTGTACAGAACCCTTATCTCAACCCCTTTGAACATCTTTGAGATTAATTTGAATAATTTGAACTTTGACTGTAAGCCTGGTCTTTTTTTTCCTTTTTTTGGTGCCCAATGTGAGGCTGGGTGTGTGAGCCAAGTCTTCTCATCCTCAGACACCCTCCAAAATTTTGTGAAAAGCCTTCCCAGAAGAGTAGAGCCAGTTCCATAAAGACATGGTTTGACCAGTTTGGTGTGGAGGAACTTGAGTGTTCTGCACAGAGCCCTGACCTCAACCCTACTGACTACCTTTTCATCCAACATCAGTACCTGACTTCACAAATGGGCTCAAATTCTCAGACACTTTCAAAAGTCCTGTGCAAAGCCTCCTCAGAAGAGTAGAGCCTGCTCCATAAAGTCATGGCTTGACTAGTTTGTTGTGGAGGAACTTGAGTGTCCTGTACAGAGCCTTTACCTCAACCCTTTTGAAAATCTTTGGGATTAATTTAAACTTTGACTGTAAGCCAGGTCTTTTTTTTTTTTTGGTGCCCAATGTGAGGCTGGGTGTGTGAGCCAAGTCTTCTTATTCAACATCATTACCTGACCTCACAAATGGCTACAAATTACTAAAGACACCCTCCAAAATCTTGTGAAAAGCCTTCCCAGAAGAGTAGAGCCAGCTCCATAAAGACATGGTTTGACCAGTTTGGTGTGGAGGAACTTGAGTGTTCTGCACAGAGCCTTTACCTCAACCCTACTGAATACTTTTTCATCCAACATCAGTACTTGACCTTACAAATGGGCTCAAATTCTCACACACACCTTCAAAAGTCCTGTGGAATTCTCCTCAAGAAGAGTAGAGCCAGCTCCATTAAGACATGGTTTGACCAGTTTGGTGTGGAGGAACGTGAGTGTCATGTGCAGAGTCCTGACCTCAACCCTTCTGAACAACAGTTGAGAGCGAGCCAGGTCTTTTTTTATTGGTGCCCAATGTGGGGCTTGATATGTAACTCAGGTCTTCTAATCCAACATCACTACCTGACCTCAGAAATGGGTACAAATTCCCATAGATGCCTTCCATAGTCCTGTGGAAAGCCTGCCTAGAAGAGTAGAGCAAGTTCCAACAACTGTTTGACCAGTTTGGTGTGGAGGAACTTGAGTGTCCTTTACAGATCCTTGGCCTGAACCCTACTGAAGACACCCTCCAAAATCTTGTGAAAAGCCTTCCCAGAAGTGTAGAGCCAGTTCCATAAAGACATGGTTTGACCAGTTTGGTGTGGAGGAACTTGAGTGTTCTGCACAGAGCCCTGACCTCAACCCTACTGAATACTTTTTCATCCAATATCAGTACCCGACCTTACAAATTCTCACACACATCTTCAAAAGTCCTGTGGAGTCCTCCTCAGAAGAGTGGAGCCAGCTCCATTAAGACATGGTTTGACCAGTTTGGTGTGGAGGAACTTGAGTGTTCTGCACAGAGCCCTGACTCAACCCTACGGAATACTTTTTCCTCCAACATCAGTACCCGACCTTACAAATTCTCACACACATCTTCAAAAGTCCTGCGGAGTCCTCCTCAGAAGAGTGGAGCCAGCTCCATTAAGACATGGTTTGACCAGTTTGGTGTGGAGGAACATGAGTGTTCTGCACAGAGCCCTGACTCAACCCTACGGAATACTTTTTCCTCCAACATCAGTACCCGACCTTACAAATTCTCACACACATCTTCAAAAGTCCTGTGGAGTCCTCCTCAGAAGAGTGGAGCCAGCTCCATTAAGACATGGTTTGACCAGTTTGGTGTGGAAGAACTTGAGTGTTCTGCACAGAGCCCTCACCTCAACCCTACTGAATACTTTTTCATCCAATATCAGTACCCGACCTTACAAATTCTCACACACATCTTCAAAAGTCCTGTGGAGTCCTCCTCAGAAGAGTGGAGCCAGTTCCATAAAGACATGGTTTGACCAGTTTGGTGTGGAGGAACTTGAGTGTTCTGCACAGAGCCCTGACTCAACCCTACGGAATACTTTTTCCTCCAACATCAGTACCCGACCTTACAAATTCTCACACACATCTTCAAAAGTCCTGCGGAGTCCTCCTCAGAAGAGTGGAGCCAGCTCCATTAAGACATGGTTTGACCAGTTTGGTGTGCCGAAACGTGAGTGTCCTGTGCAGAGTCCTGACCTCAACCCTAGTGAACATCTTCGGGGATGATTTGGAATGCTGATTTTGAGCCAGCTCTTTACATCCAACATCAGTACCTGATCTCACAAATGTTGCCAAAAATTCCCACCGACGCCCTGAAAAATCTTGTGGAAAGAACTCCTAGAAGTTTATAGGTTATATAGCCTCAAAGGGGGTGTGAGGGACAACTCTATATTAAGGCTCATATTTTGGAATGCCCAAGAAGCTCATGGTTAGGGGATCACAAATTTTTGGCCATACGTTGTGACAAGGAGTGTGCTGCGGTATGGATATGTTTAAACCCAAAGCTGTACGCTCATTTATCTTTGGTAACTTCCAGTAGATGAACTCATTAATTGGCTGTTTACAGTCTCTTCGCATCAGTGAACCAGAGAAGAAATGTTGACGTGGGTTTGCGTTCTTTTCAGTAAATTGCATTTTTAAAGGGTTTCAATTTAGCTGACTTGAACGGGCCAACTGGTCAATACTCCATAATGCAGCTCTCAGGATTTTGATTTCCTGCCGCATGCAGCATGTTGGTGTGATCCATCCCCATTAAAAGCGCCGTATTTCTCAACATTGGAAGGTGTATGGAAATGCTCCCATGTAGCGGCCATAACCCGTTGCAGGGCGGCCTTGACTGAATGGGCTTACCGGTTACCTTCTCTCGGCCTGCTCCTCCTCGTCTAGGGGTTCCCAGGGTTGATACCCAACGGCTTATACACTGACACAGATGAAGTCCTTTTAAAAAGGTTTATTTTGCAGTAGAACTTTCACAAACACACAGTCTCTTAGGGAACAGAGGGCACGGGGTGAAGAACTCAGGCACCTTGAACTGCAGGTTTAGCAAAGTCTCTATTTCCACCCAGAGAGTAGCCACTCGCAGCTGGGCACTACAAGGCTGAACAGATCTCTAGCCAGAGATCGTGGCAGTCAGCACGTTGACTCGAAACTTGAACAATCAACTGAAGGTGAACAGAAACCTTTTTCCACTGCACCTGGAACGTTTTCCGCTTCGTCAATGTTCTTCCCAACTCAGTAACCGGGCACTTCTCAGGATGCCACTTGCCGGTGTTCTGGCAGATAGTATCCTGCCATCATATAGTGTCCGCCCCGTACTGTGCATGTGCAGTACGGGGCAGAAGAAGCTTCGGAAAATCTCTGAAGATGAACGGCGCCTGCGCGTGAGTGGACGTGGTAGCCCCACCATCCAAGAGGACATAGGGTTGGGAAAATTAGAGGGCCCCTCGCCTTCTCTCCCGGCGCCCGGCTCTTTTATATTCTTACTCTATGTCCACTTGGATGGTGGGGCTAGAACCTGGACTCACGGCGCAGGCGCCGTTCATCCTCGGCTATTTTCGGAATCTGTGTGTGCTGTGGACACTATCCGATGGGGGACCATATATGATAGGACACTGCCCTCCTCAGAAGAGTCCTCCCCCGGTCACTTCCATGAGCTGCGGTGTCCCTCCAAGCCGAGAGCACACCCGGACATCTTGAATCCTCCCTCAGTTACTGCGCCTTGGACCAGCCAGTTCCGAGACTCGGGAACAGACGGATCCCTACCCCAGACCAGGCGGGCCACTGACAGGAACATGTTGCGGAGTGTCCAACACCCCGTGACCGGGACCCCTCACGGGGCTACCCCAGTCCTGGAACCAGAACAGACCACACGGGTCAACTCCGGAAACCCCAGACACGTGACCCACACCTGCTTAAGTACCCCCCTCCCAGACTCCTCAGCGGGCCCCGGCACTCCCTCTAATTGGCTCAGAGAGGGCCAATACCCAAACATCCAACCAGACTTGGTTCTGGTCTGTCATGTGCACCTCATTGTCCACATGACCAGGCAGAACTTTCAAACATAGCCTGGCCAGACTGGTGTTAAGGCCAACCTACAATAATTAACCCTCAGAACCCTTACTGTCCTGAGACCAAAAACTAAATGCGTGTGACATTTGATCCCAAATGTCATCCGCTATATATATATATATATATATATATATATATATATATATATATATATATATATATATATCTACAGTTCCGTCATGGCAGTTATCAATATTCGAGCCTGATGGGTGTATTAATAATCTTCACAGATATGCCGGAAACCAGCTCCCACACCTAAGAATCTGAGATGCTGGTTGACCAAGTAAGAACAAAAGCTAACAGACGTTCCCTCAGCTTTGGAAAGTGGTGGTGCCCCTTCATGCAGAACCATATCTATTTGAGGGTTTGGAGGTTCAGGTTTTGGGGGGTGGACTCTATGCTAGACTTAATTTTGGCTTTTGATGCTGAGAACATGCTGAGAGCCTCTGCTGAGAGGTTCAGCTTTCCAGACTGAGCTCTAGGCTTCTTTGCTTGGGAAGATGGAGCTACGCCTACAGTTCTCTCGTGGCCGTTATCATGACTTGGGCCTTATGGGTGAATTAGAAATCTGCAGGGATCTAACAGAACTCCAGCATTCTAGGGAACTTATACATTGTCCACACTGGGTAACGTAACGTTTTTTTTTCATGGAGCATACTGAGAATTTAGTTGGTTCCACCATGCTGAGCTGGTGGAAATTTGCACAGGGTTAGGCCCACCGCCCCTGCCACGGGCTGACAGCATTAACTGGCCACTCTGACTGTGGGACGGCAGGGAGCGTGTCATGTGTTCACCAATACCGGGTATTTCTTGTCTGGGCCAGACTGGTGTGATGGGGAAGAACGAGGTGGGGAAGTACAGGCTCTAATGGGGTCCATTGAGAAACTCAAACCTGTGATTTTTGCCCAGTATGAATACAATAAAAATGTCTTCCTTCGCTAAAAACGTATTACCAAACTTATTGTTGTAAATCACCAGATAGATGGAGCTGGGCTTAACAGAATGACAACATTATGATGTTGGAGGGTTAAGAGGAATGGCAGCATGGGAGGAGTGAGAGGAATGACAGCATGGGAAGAGTGAGAGGAATGACAGCATGGGAGGAGTGAGAGGAATTAAATTGTGGGAGGAGTGAGAGGAATGACAGCATGGGAGGAGTGAGAGGAATGACAGCATGGGAGGAGTGAGAGGAATGACAGCATGGGAGGAGTGAGAGGAATGACGATGTGGGAGGAGTGAGAGGAATTACACGGTGGGAGGAGTGAAAGGAATTACACAAGGGAGGAGTGAGGGGAATGATGATGTGGGAGGAGGGAGAGGAATGATGATGTAGGAGGAGTGAGAGGAATGATATTATGGGAGGAGTTAGAGGAATGACATTGTGGGAGGAGTGAAAGGAATGACAATGTGGGAGGAGTGAGAGGAATTCAACTGTGGAAGGAGTGAGAGGAATGATGATGTGGGAGGATTTAGAGGAATGACATTGTGGGAGGAGTGAGAGGAATGATGATGTGGGAGGAGGGAGAGGAATGATGATGTAGGAGGAGTGAGAGGAATGATATTATGGGAGGAGTTAGAGGAATGACATTGTGGGAGGAGTGAAAGGAATGACAATGTGGGAGGAGTGAGAGGAATTCAACTGTGGAAGGAGTGAGAGGAATGATGATGTGGGAGGATTTAGAGGAATGACATTGTGGGAGGAGTGAGAGGAATGATGATCTGAGAGGAGTGAGAAGAATGGCAATGTGGGAGGAGTGAAAGGATGACAATGTGGGAGGAGTGAGAGGAATGATATTATGGGAGGAGTTAGAGGAACGACATTGTGGGAGGAGTGAAAGGAATGACAATGTGGGAGGAGTGAGAGGAATTAAACTGTGGAAGGAGTGAGAGGAATGATGATGTGGGAGGATTTAGAGGAATGACATTGTGGGAGGAGTGAGAGGAACGATGATCTGAGAGGAGTGAGAAGAATGGCAATGTGGGAGGAGTAAAAGGATGACAATGTGGGAGGAGTGAGAGGAATTAAATTGTGGGAGGAGTGAGAGGAATGACAATGTTGGAGGAGTCAAAGAAATGGCATTGTGGGAGGAGTGTGAGCAATGATTATGTGGGAGGAGTTAGAGGAATGACATTTTGGGAGGAGTGAGAGGAATGACATTGTGGGAGGAGTGAGAGGAATGGCATTGTGGGAGGAGGGAGAGGAATGGCATTGTGGGAGGAGTGAGAGGAATGGCATTGTGGGAGGAGTGAGAGAAATGACAATGTGGGAGGAGTGAGAGGAATGATGATCTGGGATGAGTAAGAGAAATTACAATGTGGGAGGAGTGAGAGGAATGATGATCTGGGATGAGTAAGAGGAATGACATTGTGGGAGGAGTGAGAGAAATGATGATGTGGGAGGAGTCAGAGGAATGACATTGTGGGAGTAGTGAGAGGAATGACAATGTGGGAGGAGTGAGAGGAATGATGATCTGGGACGAGTAAGAGGAATGACAATGTGGGAGGAGTGAGAGGAATGACGTTGTGGGAGGAGTGAGAGGAATGAGGATCTGGGAGGAGTAAGAGGAATGACGTTGTGGGAGTAGTGAGAGGAATGACAATGTGGGAGGAGTGAGAGGAATGATGATCTGGGACGAGTAAGAGGAATGACAATGTGGGAGGAGTGAGAGGAATGACGTTGTGGTAGGACTGAGAGGAATGAGGATCTGGGAGGAGTAAGAGGAATGACGTTGTGGGAGGAGTGAGAGGAATGACCTTGTGGGAGGAGTGAGAGGAATGATGATTAAATAAAAAGAAATGATGAAGTGGGAGGAAGGGAAAAATGGGGTAAACAGGAAGAATCGAGTCGACAGAGAATGAATGAAGGAGGACTAAAAGAACGATGGAAACCAGAAGAATGATGTGGAAGAAGCATAAACAATGATGTAGGAGGATTGAGGTGAATGATGTGAGTGGAATAAGAGGAATGAAGTGGGTGGAGTTAGAATATGGGAGGGAATGAGAAGAAAGATTTGAGGGGAGCAGGAGGCATTGAAGAGCTAAGTGAGAAGAATGCAGTTGGTGGAATGGCATGGGAATGGAATGAATGTGCGGGAGGAGTACACATGATGCTAAGGGTACAATGTGATCAGGGCAGACGAGGCCTTGTACCTTGAGAATCCTAAATTCTAACATTTTATACCCAACTTGCAGATAAAGAACGCGGCAGCGAATGTCCTGCGAGAAACATGGCTCATTTACAAGCACACCAAACTAATAAAGAAGATTGACCATGCCAAAGTCCGCAAGCACCAGAGGAAGTTTCTGCAAGCCATTCATCAGTGAGTAGAATCCTTCACCACCAATGACCTTTTCCATGTGACTCCTCTCAATGCAATGTCTGTTTTACCAATAAACTATACCAATGTAATACATGACAAAGGATTACCAAAGCACCATGGTGTAGCTAAAGAGCTGACTGCTTTTGGGGCTTGCATTGTCTCATTAAAACCTCACATGCAGTCTATCCTACGACTTGTATAGTTTTGTGTGTAAATGTTAGCTTGAGGTATTGACCTCTGTAAACAACCTGGTTTCACTACAGAGGCATGTAAAAAGAAAATGAAATGGGCTTGTCGTTTGACCATCTGTGAGAGCTCAGAATTTGAGGTACGTATAAATTGGGTTTTAAAAAAAATAGGTGCATGGTTGGGGGGGGGGGGGGGCAAGAGAAGGAACTCACAAAACTGTAGGGCTTTATTTTATTTCGAAGAAAGAAGCCAGTTGTTCATACAGTTAAGTAGCTCAAGCTGAAACTTAATATACAAGGAATGAGTCTGAGCAGTGACTTCTTCTCTCCTCCCTCCCCTATTTCCCTAGAGCAGGGGTCTACAAACTTTCTAAACAAAGAGCCAGTTTACTGTCCTTCAGACTTTGGGGGGCTTTTGGGAGTAGAAAAGAGTCCCAACATCAGTGGGGAAAAAAATAATGCCATATCTTTTGTTTCAGTGGGAGTAATTGTGCCCCATCATAGGTGTCATTGGGCCCCATTGTTGGTGTCATTGGAAGGAGTTGTGTCCCATTGTTGGTGTCAGTGGGAGGAATTGCCGCCATACTTTCTAAACAAAGAGCCAGTTTACTGTCCTTCGGACTTCAGGGGGGCCAGACGGTGGTCATTGGGAGTAGAAAGGGTCCCCATATCAGTGGGGAAAAAAATTGCCCCATTGTTTGTTTCAGTGGGAGTAATTGTGCCCCATCATTGGTGTCAATGGGAGTTTTTTTTTTTTTGCCCCATTGTTGGTGTCATTGGGGGGACTTGTGCCCCATTGTTGGTGTTGTTGGAAGGAATTGTGCCCCGTTGTTGGTGTCATTGGGGGGAATTGTGCCCCATCATTGGTTTCATTGGGAGGAATTGTGTCCCATCATTGGTGTCTTTGGGAGGAATTGTGCTCCATCATTGGTGTCATTGGGCTTCATTGTTGGTGTCATTGGAAGAAATTTTGCCCCATCATTGGTGTCATTGAAAGAAATTGTGTCCCATTGTTGGTGTCAGTGGGAGGAGCTGTCTCCAAACTTTTCTAAACAAAGGGTCAGTTAACTGTCCTTCAGACTTTAGGGAGGGCAGACTGTTGCTATTGGGTGTGGAAAGGGTCCCGATATCAGTGGGAAAAAATAATGCCTCATGGTTTGTTTTAGCGGGAGTAATTCCATCATTGGTGTCAGTGGGAGGAATTTTTTCCCCACTGTTGGTGTCATTGGGAGGCTTGTGCCCTATCGTTGGTGTCATTGGGAGGAGTTGTGCCCCATCGTTGGTGTCATTGGGAGCAGTTGTGCCCCATCGTTGGTGTCATTGGGAGGAGTTGTAACCCATCGTTGGTGTCATTGGGAGGAGTTGTGCCCCATCGTTGGTGTCATTGGGAGGAGTTGGGCCCCATTGTTGGTGTCACTGAAAGGAATTAAGCCCCATCATTGAGAGGAATTGTGCCCTATCGTTGCTGTCCTTGGCAGGAATTGTGCCACTTCAGTGGTTTCAGTGGGAGGAATTGTGTGCCATCATTGGTGTCTGTGGGAGGAATCGTGCCCCATCGTTTGTGTTAGTGGGAGGAATAGTGCGCCACCATTGGTGCCAGTGGGAGGAATTGTGCGCCATCATTGGTGTCTGTGGGAGGAATCGTGCCCCATCGTTTGTGTCAGTGGGAGGAATTGTGCTCCATTGTTGATGTCTTTGGAAAGAGTTGTGCCCCTTCATTGGTGTCAGTGGGGGGAATTATGCCCCATCGTTGGTATCCACTGATAAAATAGTGTTCCAAGGGCCAGAGAAAGGCAAGCAAAGGGCCGCAGTTTGGAGACCTCTGCGCTAGAGGTTTCAGTGAAAGTCTGGCTGGTAGCAGATGATAACTGCTGAGTACCCTCTTAAGCTAATCCATAGTGATCTAGGAATACTTTGTCTTGTTTACACAAAAATACAATTAAAAAAATTAGGTAAAAACCATCAAACCAAAATTTAAAATTCCATAGTCAAAAAACTTTTTTTTTTTGTAGTTCTGGATAGTGTAGGGAATATTAGAGAGACACAACAGGACCTGAGAGAGGAAGTCCCCTATTAGACAGTTTCGGCATTGAAAGGCTTCAACCCTTTGAATGGTTCCTCCAGGATAAATAAGGTGAATCTCCCCAGTAGGAACACAGACAACAATAAAAACCCTTGTCAATGCCACTCACCACAAAAAAAACAAAAAAGTACTTCAGATACATATATTATTCACACTGACGTGAGAGAGGAAGTCCCCTATTAGACAGTTTCGGCATTGAAAGGCTTCAACCCTTTGAATGGTTCCTCCAGGATAAATAAGGTGAATATCCCTAGTAGGAACACAGACAACAATAAAAACCCTTGTCAACGCCACTCACCACAAAAAAAAAAAAGTACTTCAGATACATATATTATTCACGCTGACGTGAGAGAGGAAGTCCCCTATTAGACAGTTTCGGCATTGAAAGGCTTCAACCCTTTGAATGGTTCCTCCAGGATAAATAAGGTGAATCTCCCCAGTAGGAACACAGACAACAATAAAAACCCTTGTCAACACCATCCACCACAAAAAAAAACTAAAAAGTACTTCAGATACATACATTATTCACGCTGACGTGAGAGAGGAAGTCCCCTATTAGACAGTTTTGGCATTGAAAGGCTTCAACCCTTTGAATGGTTCCTCCAGGATAAATAAGGTGAATCTCCCCAGTAGGAACACAGACAACAATAAAAACCCTTGTCAATGCCACCCACCACAAAAAAAACAAAAAAGTACTTCAGATACATACATTATTCACACTGACGTGAGAGAGGAAGTCCCCTATTAGACAGTTTCGGCATTGAAAGGCTTCAACCCTTTGAATGGTTCCTCCAGGATAAATAAGGTGAATCTCCCCAGTAGGAACACAGACAACAATAAAAACCCTTGTCAACGCCACTCACCACAAAAAAAAAAAAGTACTTCAGATACATATATTATTCACGCTGACGTGAGAGAGGAAGTCCCCTATTAGACAGTTTCGGCATTGAAAAGCTTCAACCCTTTGAATGGTTCCTCCAGGATAAATAAGGTGAATCTCCCCAGTAGGAACACAGACAACAATAAAAACACTTGTCAACACCATCCACCACAAAAAAAAACAAAAAAGTACTTCAGATACATACATTATTCACGCTGACGTGAGAGAGGAAGTCCCCTATTAGACAGTTTCGGCATTGAAAGGCTTCAACCCTTTGAATGGTTCCTCCAGGATAAATAAGGTGAATCTCCCCAGTAGGAACACAGACAACAATAAAAACCCTTGTCAATGCCACCCACCACAAAAAAAACAAAAAAGTACTTCAGATACATACATTATTCACACTGACGTGAGAGAGGAAGTCCCCTATTAGACAGTTTCGGCATTGAAAGGCTTCAACCCTTTGAATGGTTCCTCCAGGATAAATAAGGTGAATCTCCCCAGTAGGAACACAGACAACAATAAAAACCCTTGTCAACGCCACCCACCACAAAAAAAACAAAAAAGTACTTCAGATACATACATTATTCACGCTATACTTTAGGCAGACGACACATCTTTTCCATTAGGCAGGCTTGGTGGCACTTCCAGAACGTTAGTCTTTTTTTTTTATGCGTCTTGGGATTCTTCGACCGAGAACCAGAAGTATATCATGGAAGATGCTCATGTTGGGTCACTCGATAGAGAGACGAGCCACCAGACATTTTTGACCTAGGAGAAAACAATGGCAGAAGGTTCAGGAGGGGCGCACTTTCAATAGGAAGCTCAGATCAAGAACGTGGGCTCATGACCTCCAACTGGCAGGAGGGGAGTTCAAAACTAAGCTTAGAAAGTATTATTTTCCTGAAAGAGTGGCCGACGCTTAGAAGAGTCCTCCAACATGTAGTGAGTCAACAGTAAGTAAATCTAAACATTTTTTTATTTTTATTTTTTGCAGGTTACGGAGTGTGAAGATGGAACAAAGAAAGTTGAGCGACCAAGCCAACACTTTGGTTGATCTCTCAAAGGTAAGTCTGTATGGTCTACAGCCATCAGTTCTAGGGTCTCGAGCAAATGTTTCTCGCACCGTTTTTAAATCATAAATATAGACACCATCAGATGGGAAAAGGCAAGCATCCGGTCTAGATTTTTAAATAGATCCCACCCCCAATCCTCAGAAAAAAAAAAATCAGATTTCTACCCACCCCCTTCATGTTCCAGTGTTGTTCAGGACTTCCTCCTCAGTCCAGCATTGGCAGTCTACTTTCCTTCTACCATTTCCTGGGTTTACGTGTTCCGTATAGAGGCGCCATCACGCAGGCTGAACTTGCGGTACTGGAGGACTGAGCAGCACTCATTAATCATTCCATTTATGAATAGATGGTCAGCTTTGCTCTATAGAGTTGGGGGTCCTTTGACTTTTTTTTGTTTTGCATAATGTGCCTGACAGAGAGAAATGACGCACAGGCCTTCACTTTCTTTGTATGTTATATTAGTGGTTTTGAACATGTTACTCCAGAGGTGTCAAACTTAGTTTCGTTGTGGGCCGCATTAGCAGTATAATTGTATCTAGGTTGCCCTGCGTACAGAGTACAGGGTTCAGAAGTGCGTTATGTACAGAGTGTAGTTCCAGGGGTAACCTGTGTGCAGAGCCCAGGGGTGCCCTATGTAGAGGGTGCAGAGTTCAGGAGTGTGCTACGTACAGAGTGCAGGGTTCAGGGTTGTTTTATGTACAGAGTGCAGAGTTCAGGGATGCGCTCTGTGCAGAGTTCAGGAGTGCACTAAGTGCAGAGTGCAGAGTTCAGCGGTGCTCTATGCACAGAGTTCATGGGTGCCCTATGCACAGAGTGCAGAGTTCAGGAGTGCATTAAGTACAGAGTGCAGTTCCAGGGGTGCCCTATGCACAAGGTACAGAGTTCAGGAGTGCACTATGTACAGAGTGCAGAGTTCAGGGCTGCACTATGTAAAGAGTTCAGGGGTGCCCTATGCATATAGTTTACAGAATGCATGGTTCAGGGGTGAATTATGCACAGAGTGCAGAGTTTAGGAGTGCGTTATGTACAGAGTGCAGTTCCAGGGGTGCTCTATGCACAGAGGGCAGAGTTCAGGGGTGTGCTATGTACAGAGTACAGAGTTTAGGGGTGCGCTATTTACAGAGTGCAGCGTTCAGGGGTGCTCTATGTACAGAGTACAGGGTTTAGGGATGCTCTGCATACAAAGTACAGGGTTCAGGGGTGCCCTATTCATAGAGTGTCAGAGTTCAGCGGTGTGCTATGTACAGAGTGCAGAGTTCATGGGTGCCTATGCACAGAGTACAGAGTTTAGGGGTGCGCTATGTACAGAGTGCAGAGTTTAGAGGGGCACTATGTACAGAGTGCAGCGTTCAGGGGTGCGCTATGTACAGAGTACAGGGTTTAGGGATGCTCTGCATACAGAGTACAGGGTTCAGGGGTGCCCTATTCATAGAGTGTCAGAGTTCAGCGGTGTGCTATGTACAGAGTGCAGAGTTCAGGGGGTGCGGGATGTACAGAGTGTTGGGTTCAGGAGTGCATTATGTACAGATTGCAAAGTTCAGGAGTACCCTATGTACAGAGCGCAGAGTATGCTATGTACAGAGCACAGAGTTTAGGGGCGTGGATTGTTTTCTCTCTCAGATTCTGGAAATCTGTCTCCACAATGAGTACATGTAGGGATCTGCTAGATCCTGAAGCCACTGAGAGCAAAGCAGTCCCTTTGAAACATTGAAGGCTTCTGTGTTTACAAGCGGAGGGTGAGAGGTGAAGGTGGTGGAATGGAGTTCCACCAACTTCCAGCTGGGTGTAAGGGCCACATGACAAGGATAGGTAGGCCGGATTCAGCTTGCTGGCCCTGTGTTTGACATATGCGTTTTACTCTACGGTGACCCTAATTTACTCAATCCTCATTCAAACACCACACTGAGTCATTAATTTGGGGAAGTAATTAGTCATTTTATGGTCGGGTTTACAGTTAGGTGGCAAAAATGACTCCATAGAAATGTCGTTTTGGAAAAGTTCTCCTTGACACATAAGGAAGGTTATAATAAACAGTCATACTATGTTTCTTCAAAACTTTAGGCTTTATGAACAATCACTGACCAGTGTCGCTTGTTCCAAAATTTCTGCAGATGCAAAGTGTGATGTACGACCTCATAACGGAGCTGAACGACCGCAGCGAGGATTTAGAGAAGCAGATCGGCAGCCTGGAGACCAAACTGGACCAGATCAATTCCACCTTCAACACTCTTCCCGTCCTCATTGTGGATGCCCTCCAAAAACAGCAGCAGCACCTGCTCTCTGTGGTCCTGGAGTCCCGGGGACTGGGGGTAGCAATGGGAACGCCACAAACCCCTCTCTCTGACAGCCCCATGGGGATAAGTTCGGCGTCTTTTCCGACGCCACACACCAGCTCCAGCAGCTGCTGAGTGGGCAGAGGAAAGACCTGACCTTGGGGGTGGTAGAACCCCAAAACTTATGTGTGCCCTCGGTAGGAATATTTAGGAGAGGATTCGGGGACTGCTGGCTTCCAAAAAAAAAAAAACATCATGTATTCCTCAGCTAACATAGGATAGCCTTTACATTGGAAAAGAAGCTTGCCCTTGTGATGGGCTACCGGTCAAGGAGCAGAACACACCTTCGAGAAGTTGGGAGACGGTATGGTGTGTCCACTCATTCACTGCCAAGTGACCTGCGATGCTTAGCGTAGACAACAAGGGTTATCAACCCTACTTCCTCCAGTTGACACATTCTGTGATCTTCCTGATGTTGCCCTTTTTTCCATTCTTCTATTGCCCTCCAATGTCCAAGACTTCCATAGGGGCTAACGCCAGTGATGGCAAGTTCAAAAAAACTTTCAAATTCATGACCTGTTCTTCTTCCTCTAGACGTCTAAAAAAATCAAGTGCCTGCACATTGAAGGTGGTTAATGTCACAACCAAGTGCACCCCGCAGAAGTTTCACAAAAAAAATAAAAAAACAACCCAGAAGGATCCAATAGTGGTTGACCACATGGATTAAGAAATCGTCAGTGGGGCTTGCCGAAAAAAAAAATAGAACTGGAGTTCCTTTGTGCTTTCACACTCTGAAATTCTGTGCTTGGCATATAAATGCTACATTTATACTCAACAAACTGCTGTATCAGACAAATTCCACGCAAAAAGGGGCACCCAAGAGTGTCCCGAAGGCTTTGGAGGTGGCGGCAAATTAACGGTTTCTCGATGCGCCATGTTCATCGACCTACGTTAGACTTGAGCACACGCCACTTCTTTATGTATTTTTGCACCAACAACAACCAAATAGTAGAATTAAATATATATATATATATATATATAAAATATAGATATATAGAGAGTATCTACCAGCGCAGAGGTCTGGCAAACAATTTTTTGGGGGGGGGGGGGGTTGTTTTAGGAATCACTGTGTATTTGCAGCCAAGGCTTGTTGCTGCCGGATAAACGCTGTAGCTCTCTTTGTAGCTTCGGAGCTGCCGTTTTCAAATTCCCTACTGCCAAAAAAAAAAATTGTTAAAATTTGTACATTTATGCTACAAACAATCAAACTCTGAGCACCTGCTCCTTTTTTTTTTTCAAATGCCCTAACAGGAATTTGGTTCATCCATTTCAAAAGGGAGATTTGGTTGGTTTTCCCCTTTAGCATGAAGGCAGCCATGTTGAGGATAAAACCCAAATATTTATCATCTAGGCGTAACTGGCAAATGCGCCACGTCTTAGAGGGGGTCCGCAACCGGCAGTTATCTCATCTCTAGCAAAAGCAAGCTGGAGAACTGCCTTTGTGATTGGCCGCCGTGACTTTTTCATGACTGGCTTCTATTGGAACAGGGAGCTGCACACACAAGCTGAAAGTGTTCCGGTTCCTGACGAAATACGTTTTCAGCCGTTTTTTTTTTTGACCCATGTGTACCTGGCATAAGTTGAGCGATGTTGCATCATGATGTACAAGTAGTGAAAGGATCACCTCTTTTCTATGGTAGAAGGGCAACAAGCTTTCAACTCGAAATCTTGCAACACATTGAGTAACCACCAAAATAGTCAACGAGTGCTTCCGAAAGTTGCACGTGCTCCTTTTTTTAATCATACCTTCAGTTCTAGTAAAAAAAAATAAAAAGAAGCTACATTGTACAAAGGCTTGTATGAAAAAAGGTGGGCATTGCCCTTGTTCTTCATCATGAAGGTTTCATTGTATTTTGGAAGGGTGGCATCTTATTTTTCAAACTTATCCAAATATGTGTGGCATTATCGCCCAAGGCACCCTACAGGATCAGATCCTTTATGAAACAGCCAAGTCACGATCAGTTCTGCAGGCCATGTTACCACATTAATGGATAAAAATGAAGGCAAACAGCATAAGAATAGGCCTTCAACATTACAAATTCCAAAATACGTTAAAGCCTTGATGATTGTATGAACCAAGTACAGAGTCTGTCTCTCCTACTCTTCTCCTTCACAGCATTATCTTTATTGCTAAATTGCAGGTGCATTTTAAAACCTACCAGAATTGGCAGAGACCAGCTTTTCTCAGCCAGTGTTCCCTGGAACTGATGGTTCCTTCAAGGGTTCCTCCAAAGGTTCCTTCATAGGCTACTCCAAAGGTTCCTTCATAGGCTCCTCCAAAGGTTCCTTCGAAAGGTTCCTTGATAGGTTCCTCCAAAGGTTCCTTCATAGGCTCCTCCAAAGGTTCCTTCATAGGCTCCTTCAAAGGTTCCTTCATAGGCTCCTCCAAAGGTTCCTTCATAGGTTCCTCCAAAGGTTACTTCGAAGGTTCCTTGATAGGTTCCTCCAAAGGTTCCTTGATAGGTTCCTCCAAAGGTTCCTTCATAGGCTCCTCCAAAGGTTCCTTCATAGGCTCCTCCAAAGGTTCCTTCATAGGCTCCTCCAAAGGTTCCTTCATAGGTTCCTCCAAAGGTTCCTTCGAAGGTTCCTTGATAGGTTCCTCCAAAGGTTCCTTGATAGGTTCCTCCAAAGGTTCCTTCATGGGTTCCTCCAAAGCAGTGGTCTCCAAACTATGGGGGCTGGATATGGCACTTTGCTTGCCTTTATCTGGCCTAGGTTCCTCCAAAGGTTCCTTCATGGGTTCCTCCAAAGCAGTGGTCTCCAAACTGCGGGGGCTGGATGTGGCACTTTGCTTGCCTTTATCTGGCCCTTGGGACACTATTCCTCAAACTGATATAAGACACTGTTCCTTCCACCGACAACCAACAATGGGGTACTATTCCTCCCATTATCACCAACAACGGGGTAATATTCCTCCCACTGAAAGCAATGATGGAGCATTATTCCTTCCTCTAATACCAACAATGGGGCATTATTCCTTCCACTAATGACGGGGCATTATTTTCTCCCATTGACCCTGGGACATTTTTTACTCACACTGGCCACAGTCTGGCCCCCTAAAAGTCCGAAGGACAGTAAACGTGCTTATTATTTAGAAAGGTTGGAGACCCCTGCTCCAAAGGTTCCTTCAAAGGTTCCTCCAAAGGTCTTTTTTTGGCAATTAGCAATTTCTGAATCTCAGATATGTAACCACTGATGCCAGTGATCTTTTTAGCTCTCTGTAAAGAGTAGGGGAGTAGGTATCATCAAACTGATGGTCATGTAAGCAGCATTCGTCCCACTGTTCCCCACACTAATGTATCTTGAGCTGTTGATATATTAATTATTGTCCGGGGCTCCCTGAGAGCTGGAAATTATTTTAAAGGTTTGTTCGTGTTTACAAGGTTTGAGAAAGGCTGGCACACACCAACCTTTCTCAACCAGTGTTCTGTAGAACTAAAGGGTTCCTCCAAAGGTTGCTAGGGGTTTTTTTGGCACGGTCCCCTTATGTTAACCAGGGTTGAGAAAGGCTGGTATAGACAATGCTTGGATATGGCACATCAGTGCCAAATGGCACTGACTGTGGGTGTCCTTAGTCACCCAAAAGCCCATATTTTTCTGAATGTGAGTTTGGCTCACCAAAACCTTGCTTCCTATGGGCCAATCAGCATTATATAGAAGAAATTCTTAGGTGGCCCAGCCTTCAAGTTTATGGATATAGGTCAAGTTACACATGTCGGATGTATCTAAACCACTAGTTCAGGGAGATATGTTTATTTAGTTTTTTTACCTAAAAAAAAAAAAAAGAAAAAGACCATGACTGTGCGGTGAAGACAACCATTTAGAGACTGCCTTGATGATCCTCTAAAAACACTGCCCAACCTGCCAGTAACGGAGCATGCCTTCTGTCAAACAAGGAGGAGAGGCTATTTGTGCCTCCGTGCAGAACAACCCCCTCTACTGGTGACATATTCCAACTTTTTTCATTGATGAACGTATCAATGTCCTCTGTTCTATCCATACTCGATATTTACCGATGCTACCTGCAGAATATTCCATTATTGGCCTCTCTGGAGATCTGCAGATCGTCGCTCTGTCCCATCTACGCACTGGCAGATACCTATTGATATATACTGCAGAAACTTTCCATCACTTACCTCTCCGGATCTGCAGAACGTTGCTCTGGCCCATCTACCTCCTGACAGATATGTATTGATATATTGTGCAGAGCATCCGCTACTTTCCAGTTAGAGGAACCCAATGCTGGTTTTGTTTTGCCCTTACGCTGACCACGGTGCATCCCAGTGTTAAACTTTCCTTTGGACTTTTTTTTTTTTTTTTTTGCTAAATTCACCAGTTGAGGGCATTTTATAATTCCTTATTTAAACTCGAATAAAGAAGCTACATAAAGCTGCCTGTTTTGTGCTGTAGGGCTTATATAGTTGTGCAGTGTAATATTTAGCCACGTATGCTGTACTTCCTTTAAGTGCACCTTTCAAATATGTGTATTGGTGAGAACCATGCTGTATGCCGGCCAGTATTCAGGAGAGCGCAGATGTCCGGTCTCTAGTGATTGGATTGGATGCATCCTCAGTGATGTCACCGCTCTCTAAGTGATTGGATAGGCTGCATTCTCAGTGATGTCACCGCTCTCTAGTGAATGGATAGGCTGCATTCTCAGTGATGTCACCGCTCTCTAAGTGATTGGATAGGCTGCATTCTCAGTGATGTCACCGGTCTCTAGTGAATGGATAGGCTGCATTCTCAGTGATGTCATCACTCTCTAGTGAATGGATAGGCTGCATTCTCAGTGATGTCACCGCTCTCTAGTGAATGGATAGGCTGTATTCTCAGTGATGTCACCGCTCTCTAGTGAATGGATAGGCTGCATCCTCTGTACTGTCAGCAGTTTCTAGTGAATAGATAGACTGCATTTTCAGTGCTGTCACCAATCCCTAGTTATTGGATAGGCTGCATCCTCGGCGATGTCAGTAGTCTCTAGTAATTGGTTAGGCTGCATACTCTGTGATGTCACCAGTCTTTAGTTGTTGGATAGGCTGCATCCTCAGTGATGTCACCGGTCTCTAATGAATGGATAGGCTGCATACTCTGTGATGTCACCAGTCTCTAGTGAACGGATAGGCTTCATCCTCAGTGATGTCACCGGTCTCTAATGAATGGATAGGCTGCATACTCTGTGATGTCACCAGTCTCTAGTGAACGGATAGGCTTCATCCTCAGTGATGTCACCGGTCTCTAGTGAACGGATAGGCTGCATCGTCAGTGATGTCACCAGTCTCTGGTGAACGGATAGGCTGCATCCTCTGTGATGTCACCAGTCTCTAGTGAACGGATAGGTAGGCTGCATCCTCTGTGATGTCAGCTGTCTCTAGTGAATGGATAGGCTGCATCCTCAGTGATATCCCTGATCCCTAGTTTTTGGATAGGCTGCATCCTCGGGTGAAATCACCAGTCTCTAGTGAACAGATAGGCTGCATCCTCGGTACTGTCAGCAGTTTCTAGTGAATGGATAGGCTGCATTCTCGATGATGTCAGCAGTCTCTAGTGAATAGACAGGCTACATTTTCAGTGTTGTCACCATTTCCTAGTTGTTGGATAGGCTGCATCCTCGGTGATGTCAGTAGTCCCTAGTAAGTGGATAGGCTGCATCCTCAGTGATGTCAGCACTCTCTAGTGAACGGATAGGCTGCATTCTCAGTGATGTCATCGCTCTCTAGTGAATGTATAGGCTGCCTTCTCAGTGATGTCACTGGTCTCTAGTGAATGGATAGGCTGCCTTCTCAGTGATGTCACTGGCCTCTATTTGTTGGCGTAGCTCCACTCTCAATGAAGTCACTGATCTCTAGTAAATGGATAGACTGCATTCTTAGTGATGTCACCAGTCTAAGGTGTATGGATAAGCTGCATTCTCATGAATACTGAAGCAAAATGGCTTCCTCCATGAAGGACAGGTGTATTTTATACCTATTTCTCTAAAATTACAGAAGTTTAAGAATAAAGGCACCTTTATTAACAATCCTGTGGAAGACCTAGAGGAGTAGGTGTATTGCTCTCCATCCAGTACTGTTCTCGAACCTACCCAAAGACATTAGGCAACAAACGCTGCCAACTTTGATTTGGCGTTCGGCTTACGATCCCGTTCACTGCTCCTCTATCCACAAAGAACGAGAAAGCATTACTATGAAATATAAATAAAATTTAAAAAAATGTATCAGTGTTGAGTTGCCAAACATCCTGTGGTCATCCATCCTCCAAGTAGACTTTTAGCCTAATGTGCCGAATGGGCTTCAACGACTTGCCCAATGCTGTAGCTCCCTCTTGTCGTCCTTCGTTAGCTGGCTCCTCGGGGAGGGGGGGGGGGGGGGCAGACACATAGACTTTAGTTACAGAAACCACCGCACGTGATTTAATGTCAGTCTGTTTTAGGATCTGTTTTTAAGTCAGGGAGATGAAATGTTGGTGTTTCTAAAAAAAAAAATTGCATCAACCTTATCCATGCGTTTCGCCAAAACGAAGAATTTCACTCCCGTTGGCTCCTTGGTTGTGATCCAAGACGATAGTGCAAATTTCACTTTTTGGCAAGGGGGGAGGGGGGGGGAGGGGTGAACGGGGCAAAGACACCTTTTTTGGGGGGTTTACAGGGAATACTGAGTTTTTGAAAATTTCTTGGACAACCTTTAAATGGGACAACCATTTTCTGGATGGAAGAGAGACTATGCCTTGAAAAGCCATTTTGGTAACACAGTGGATAAAAAAAATAAGTAGTAGATATTTTTTTAAATACTTTTTTTTTCACCAAAAATGATAGTTTGCGTGCATCGCCAGTCTGGAAGATACTGGTGAGCCTTATTTTCCGATTCAAGAAAGGATACTCTAGCGTGTCTCCAAGAGGAAGGCAAAAGGTTTGATTTTGGGTCATGGAAAGCACGGGCCAGGCTGTCGTTGAACTACCAAAAAAGGTGCTTTTGGGAGGGGGTGACAAATGAGACGCTCCTTCCTCCGCCCTGCTGGGGCCAAAAACAAGACGCTCCAGACATCTGTTGGGTCCATCAAGTATTTTAAATAAAGGTTTTCCTATGTATCGTGCTTCAGAAGGCACTTACCATGAAGGAGACCTGGTCGGCGTATCCTCTGTTGACCTTAACTTGGGACCTACTGCAAGGTATGCATGCTGGTACTTGAGTTTTAGATAAATGTCCCACCTAAGATATAATGGAACAGCCATTCTCTTACTCCTCAAAAAGTCCCGAATTCAGCTCGATCACAAGTGAATTCATGGTCGTAATTTGTTTTAATTACCACTGCCAACGCTTTGGGAAAAGGTGCATTTTGGGTGGTTGACTTTACAGAAGCCATTTGTCACACAAAAACAGGTCCAGGGTAGTTGGATGAAGTTCGCCCAACCCTCAGGAGATATTTAAATCTTATTGCATCCCTAACAAATTTCCTATATACTCCACTGTATCTCACCAAAGTTGCAAAATTTTACCAAATTTTTGGCAGAATTAAAACTCAAAATTTTGCTCATCCCTATCTACTTCAGCAATTGGTAGCAGCCCACTTAGTGTATCAAAACAAGGGATCTGTAGACACCTTAAAGACTTTGGGTAAGCATTATGGTTTAGTGGTTAGGCTTGCGCCACTGGGGTCTTTCGGTTTGGGTTTGAGTTTTGCCAAAATTCTGGAAGAATGGAAACTCTCCATTCTGTTCATCCCTTCCTTGATGTATCCATTGCATCAGCTGGAAAATAATCTACTTAGCTTGTCACCACAAGGAATTTGTAGACACCTTAAAGAATTTGGGAAGTAAAGTAGCTTAGCTATTAGCCTTGCACCACAGGGGTCCTCGGTTCGAAATTTGAGTTGCAAAATTGTGCCAAAGTTTTGGAAGAATGAAAACTCACAATTCTGCTCTTCCCTACCTTGATGTATCCACCGCGTCAGTTAGTAAAAGTCCACTTAGCTTATCACCACAAGGGATCTGTAGACACCTTAAAGACTTTGGATAAGCATTATGGTTTAGTGGTTAGGCTTGCGCCACTGGGGTCTTTCGGTTTGGGTTTGAGTTTTGCCAAAATTTTGGAAGAATGGAAACTCTCCATTCTGTTCATCCCTTCCTTGATGTATTCATTGCATCAGCTGGAAAATAATCTACTTAGCTTTTCACCACAAGGAATTTGTAGACACCTTAAAGAATTTGGGAAGTAAAGTAGCTTAGCTATTAGCCTTGCATCACAGGGGTCCTCGGTTCGAAATTTGAGTTGCAAAATTGTGCCAAAGTTTTGGAAGAATGAAAATTCACAATTCTGCTCATCCCTACCTTGATGTATCCACCGCATCAGTTAGTAAAAGTCCACTTAGCTTATCACCACAAGGGATCTGTAGACACCTTGAAGACTTTAGGTAGCAAAGTGGCTTAGTGGTTAGCCTTGCACCAATGGGGTCCTTGGTTCGAGTAGGAGTTGCAAAATTGTGCCAAAAATTTGGAAGAATGAAAACTCACAATTCTGCTCATCCCTACCTGGATGTATATATCACTATCCCTACATTGATTGATCCACTGCATCAATTGGTAAAAGTCCACTTAGCCTATCACTACAAGAGATTTGTAATCCCTAGCTAAGTGTATCTACCGCATTAGTTGATAAAAGTCCACTTAGCTTATCACCACAAGGGATCTGTAGACAGCTAAAAGTCCACTTAGCTTATCACCACAAGGGATCTGTAGACAGCTTGAAGACTTTGGGTAGCATTATGGTTTAGTGGTTAGCCTTGCACTACTGGGGTCCTCTGTTTTGCGTTTAAGTTGCAAAATTTTGCCAAAATTTTGGGAGTATGAAAAATCATGGTTTTGCACATCCCTATCTTGATGTATCCCTCGTATCAAATAGTAAAAGTCCACTTAGCTTATCACCGCAAAGGGATCTGTAGATACATTGAAGAATTTGGGTAGCGTAATGGCTTAGTGAGTCAGCTTGCACCACTGGGGTCCTCGGTTTGAGTTTAAGTTGCCAACATTTTGGGAGAATTAAAACATACAATTTTGCCCATCCCTACCTTGATGTACTCACTGCATCAATTGGTAACCGCCCACTTAGCTTATCACCACAAGGGATCTGTAAATAGCTTGACAAACTGGGTGGCAAAGTAAATTAGTGGTTAACTTAACACCACTGGGGTCCTCAGTTTGACCCTTGGTCAGTCCAATTCTAGTCCTGCCCATCCCTACCTTGATGTATCCACTGCATCAATTGGTAAAAGCCCACTTGGCTTATCACCACAAGGGATCTGTAGACAGCTTGAAGATTGTGGGTAGCATTATGGTTTAGTGGTTAGCCTTGCACTACTTGGGTCTTCTGTTTGAGTTTCCGTTGCAAAATTTTGCCAAAATGTTGGGAGTATGAAAAAAAAAATCACAGTTTTGCTCATCCCTATTTTGATGTATCCCTTGTATCAATTAGTAAAAGTCCACTTAGCTTATCACTGCAAAGGGATCTGTAGATACATTGAAGAATTTGGGTAGCATAATGGCTTAGTGGGTAGGCTTGCCCCACTGGGGTCCTTGGTTTGAGTCCTGGCCAGTCCTAGTCTAGTCCTGCTCATCCCTTACATTGATTGATGTATCCACTGCATCAATTGGTAAAAGTCCACTTAGCTTATCACTACAAGGGATTTTTACGCACCTTGAACAATTTGGCTAGAAAAGATGGCTTAGTGGTTGGCCTTGCTCCACTGGGGTCCTTGGTTTAAGTCCAGGTTTACCTGCATGGGGTTTGCATGTTTTCCTTGTGCTAGAATGGGTTTCCTCCGGGTAGTCTGGTACCTTCCACACTCCAAAGACATGCCGGTAGGTTAATTGGCTCCCGTCTAAAATCAGGACTAGTATGATAGTCTTCTGAGCACACCTGAGGTGGCAAACCCAACAGCAGATAAAGTGTATTGACGCGTACGCGGTCGAGTAAAAAACGCTGAGGTAAAGTTCAACAACAGCCGGGCATCTGCCATTTCTTGCATCCTCTAAACCTCTGCTTCCTCCTTACAGGTCTAGAGTGGTTCCTCCAACCCACTCGGTTGGGGGAGGGGGGGCGCATTTTCCGACTGTTGCGTAGAGAGTTTACTGTGTCAAAAAAAAAAAAACAAGAACAAAACAAAAACGCCATATTTGTCTTGCGGAAGAATGTAGAATGTTCTGTCTCCATTGTCCTCCCAACAAAGTCGTGTCGAAGGCTTTTTCGTCACCTTTTATTTTACTAAATATTAATCTTCCTCCTAAGTATTTTTTTATATTTTATAGAAAACAAAAAAAAGAAAAAGAAAGAAAGATTATCCTTAACTAAGCAAGCTATTTTTTACTCTTTCTATATAGAATGCTGGTGATATGGCCTGGCTCTGGCTGGCCCGGTCACTCTTATCCATGGTAAATAAACTATACTAAATTTGCTATGAAATAAAAACCCGTCTCAGAGTCCTTTTATTCGTGTGAGTGATCGAGAGAGTGCTCCTCCCCTGATGGAAGCCCAATTTGCGGATGCTCCTCCCCTGATGGAAGCCCAATTTGCGGATGCTCCTCCCCTGATGGAAGCTCAATTTGCGGATGCTCCTCCCCTGATGGAAGCCCGATTTGCGGATGCTCCTCCCCTGATGGAAGCCCGATTTGCGGGTGCTCCTCCCCTGATGGAAGCCCGATTTGCGGGTGCTCCTCCCCTGATGGAAGCCCATTTTGTGGGTGCTCCTCCTCTGATGGAAGCCCATTTTGTGGGTGCTCCTCCCCTCATGGAAGCCCATTTTGTGGGTGCTCCTCCCCTGAAGGAAGCCCAATTTGCGGGTGCTCCTCCCCTGATGGAAGCCCAATTTGCGCGTGCTACTATGGTTGAGCTCTGCTGCCACTGGCCCCTGTTTAATCACCATGTCTCAGGGAAGGGGTGTGTTAGCTAGAGGGCTTCCACCCAGTTCCTCTATTACACCTCCTCTGTTTTTTTATTCTTTGCTAGGGTCAGGGCTCGGACAAAGGGTTGGCAGGATGGGTGGCTGCCCAAGGCACTGTGGTATCATGTGAGGTGGGGGAGGGGGGCCTCAAGGAGATTGGGGAGGGGGAATTTGGGAGGCATCAGGGGATAAGAATTGTTCTCGGAGGGAAAATTTGATGGGGATGGGGTGCTAGGAGTGGTGATTGTGGGGGATTTGTGTGGGGAGGGGGGATGGGATAAAAGGATTTGTGCTATGTGGGGGTACTTGGGAGGGTTTTGTTAGAAGAGGTGATATGGAAGAAGGGGGATGGAATTTGTGATAGAAGGGGACATTTTGAGGAGGGGGGAATTTGTGCTAGTAGGGATGATGGGGGGGGATTTGGAGTGTGGGGGAGAGGATGTGTACTTGGAGGGGAAATTTGAGGGGTAGAGGGTTTGTGCTGGGAGGGGGTATGGGTCGGGATTTGTTCTGGAACAGGGGATTTCAGCAGGGGGCAGATTTGTCCTGGGAGGAGGGGGCATTTATTAGTTGTTATGGTGTTCTGGCATACAAGGATGCTGTTTGGCAGGGCCAATAAAAAGACAGAGGACTTGGAAGTTGGAACAGGGGGAACAAACATACCCCCTTCCCCTGCATGCTTAGTTATGGTGCTTGGGAAGTGCCTGGCTCCCAAAACGAACGCTGTCAATCATGGTTATTGAAGGTGTGTCAACTAGAAGGCTCCCAACCAGTTCTCATGTTCCACTCACGCAGCCGGCCCCTGCCATCTAGCATCGTTGGTTGCTAGGATGGCGCAACTCCTGCCATCTAGGGTTTTTTGTTACTAGGATACAGGCAGCTCCTGTTGCTGGTTGCTAGCATGCAGGTGGCCTCGGGCAGCTAGCATGCTTGGTTGCAAGGAAGCAGGTGGCCAGGCCACATAGTGTCATTGGTAGTCATGGTGAAGGTGTCCGTCTTCATCCTAGCAACCAAAGATGCTATGCAGCAGGGGACACCTGCATCCTAGCAACCAATACCAAGACAGAGGGATTGGAACAGGGAAACTGACACACCCCCTTCCCCTGTACACCTAGTGATGGTGCTTGCCTCTGGGAGGCACCTAGCTCCCAGGACAAGTGTTGTCAATCAGTGTGTATCAGCTAGAAGGTGACCAACTAGTTCCCCTGTGTCACCCCCTCTGTCTTTTCATTTGTTGAAAGAATGCAGGTGGCCCTTGAGGCTTAGCGACATTAGTTGCTAAGACACAGCATCTCCTGCCATCTAGTGTCCTTGGTTATTAGGATGCAGGTGACTCCTGCCATCTGGCGTCGCTGGTTGCTAGGACGCACCTACCACCTAGCATGCTTAAGTCGTAACGGCGCAGGCGGCTGGGCCGCACAGTATCATTTGTTGTTACTATCGCAAAAAAAAGGATGCTTTGTAGCAGGGGCCACCTGCATCCTAGTGACCAATAGGAAGTGAGAGGGAGTGAAACAGTGGAAATGCCACAAAACCCTTTGTCCCCAATTCTAGTGATGACCTGTCTCCAAACTCTCCCAAGACAAGCATTGTCAATCATGGGTAATGAAGGTGTGTAATGTGCAGCAGCTAGAGGGCACCCATGATGCTCCTACCATCTACTGTCCATAGTTACTAGGACGCAGCGGCTCCTGTCACTCCCTGTCCTTGGTTACTAGGATACAGCGGACTCCTTCTATCTGACATTGCTGGTTGCTAGGATGCAGATGGCCTCTGGCACCTAGCATGCTTGGTTGCAAGGAAGCAGGTGGCCGGGCCGCACAGTGTCATTGGTTATTATGGTGCGGGGTGGTCCGCCTGCGTCCTAGTAACCAAGGATGCTGTGCAACAGGGGCCACCTGCATCCTAGTGAGCAATAAGCAGACAGAGGCAGTGGATCAGCAGAATTAACACGCCCCCTCCCCTTTATGCTAAGTGACGATAGTTGTCTCGGAGAAGAGTGATTGATGCTACAGGGAGCGGAGATTACATATGAAGTGCCCTCCCAGTGCCCCTGTGGGGTGCTCTCTGGAGAGATGTCTGGTCTCTCCTACCTCCCCTCCCTTCCAGTGATGAGGCCACTACAGACTCTGGTGGGTGTCTCGGATGTCTGTGTCCCCCTCCATGTACCGTGGTTCTGTCCTCTGACTCCTTCCTCACCACAGGACACGGTGGTGTAGGGGTCGGGGGATGGAGCCACGGCATGTGACGGGGGACACGGACACACATGGGAGGAGATGAGGGGACACTAATGAATGTGACACACAGGAAGAGATGAGGGGACACTAATGAATGTGACACACAGGAAGAGATGAGGGGACACTAATGAATGTGACACAGGAGGGAGATGAGGGGACACTAATGAATGTGACACACAGTAGGGGAGATGAGGGGACATTAATGGATGTGACACACAGGGGGGAGATGAGGGGACACTAATGAATGTGACACACAGGGGGGAGATGAGGGGACACTAATGAATGTGACACACAGGGGGGAGATGAGGGGACACTAATGAATGTGACACACAAGAGGGAGATGAGGGGACACTAATGAATGTGACACACAGGAGGAGATGAGGGGACACTAATGAATGTGATACAGAAGGGAGATGAGGGGACACTAATGAATGGGACACACAGGAGGGAGATGAGGGGACACTAATGAATGTGACACACCGGAGGGAGATGAGGGGACACTAATGAATGTGACACACAGGGGGGAGATGAGGGGACACTAATGAATGTGACACACAGGAGGGAGATGAGGGGACACTAATGAATGTGACACACAGGAGGGAGATGAGGGGACACTAATGAATGTGACACACAGGAGGGAGATGAGGGGACACTAATGAATGTGACACACAGGAGGGGAGATGAGGGGACACTAATGAATGTGATACAGGAGGGGAGATGAGGGGACACTAATGAATGTGACACACAGGAGGAGATGAGGGGACACTAATGAATGTGACACACAGGAGGAGATGAGGGGACACTAATGAATGTGACACACAGGAGGGGAGATGAGGGGACACTAATGAATGTGATACAGGAGGGGAGTTGAGGGGACACTAATGAATGTGACACACAGGAGGAGATGAGGGGACACTAATGAATGTGACACACAGGAGGGGTGATGAGGGGACACTAATGAACGTGACACACAGGAGGAGATGAGGGGACACTAATGAATGGGACACACAGGAGGGAGATGAGGGGACACTAATGAATGTGACACACCGGAGGGAGATGAGGGGACACTAATGAATGTGACACACAGGAGGGAGATGAGGGGACACTAATGAATGTGACACACAGGGGGGAGATGAGGGGACACTAATGAATGTGACACACAGGAGGGAGATGAGGGGACACTAATGAATGTGACACACAGGAGGGGAGATGAGGGGACACTAATGAATGTGACACACAGGAGGGGAGATGAGGGGACACTAATGAATGTGATACACAGGAGGAGATGAGGGGACACTAATGAATGTGACACACAGGAGGGGAGATGAGGGGACACTAATGAATGTGACACACAGGAGGAGATGAGGGGACACTAATGAATGTGACACACAGGAGGAGATGAGGGGACACTAATGAATGTGACACACAGGAGGAGATGAGGGGACACTAATGAATGTGACACACAGGAGGGGTGATGAGGGGACACTAATGAACGTGACACACAGGAGGAGATGAGGGGACACTAATGAATGGGACACACAGGAGGGAGATGAGGGGACACTAATGAATGTGACACACCGGAGGGAGATGAGGGGACACTAATGAATGTGACACACCGGAGGGAGATGAGGGGACACTAATGAATGGGACACACAGGAGGGAGATGAGGGGACACTAATGAATGGGACACACAGGAGGGAGATGAGGGGACACTAATGAATGTGACACACCGGAGGGAGATGAGGGGACACTAATGAATGTGACACACAGGAGGGGAGATGAGGGGACACTAATGAATGTGACACACAGGGGGAGATGAGGGGACACTAATGAATGTGACACACCGGAGGGAGATGAGGGGACACTAATGAATGTGACACACAGGAGGGGAGATGAGGGGACACTAATGAATGTGACACACAGGAGGGGAGATGAGGGGACACTAATGAATGTGACACACAGGAGGGGAGATGAGGGGACACTAATGAATGGGACACACAGGAGGGAGATGAGGGGACACTAATGAATGGGACACACAGGAGGGAGATGAGGGGACACTAATGAATGTGACACACCGGAGGGAGATGAGGGGACACTAATGAATGTGACACACCGGAGGGAGATGAGGGGACACTAATGAATGTGACACACAGGAGGGGAGATGAGGGGACACTAATGAATGTGACACACAGGAGGGGAGATGAGGGGACACTAATGAATGTGACACACAGGAGGGGAGATGAGGGGACACTAATGAATGTGACACACAGGAGGGGAGATGAGGGGACACTAATGAATGTGATACAGGAGGGGAGATGAGGGGACACTAATGAATGTGACACACAGGAGGAGATGAGGGGACACTAATGAATGCGACACACAGGAGGAGATGAGGGGACACTAATGAATGTGACACACAGGAGGAGATGATGGGACACTAATGAATGTGACACACAGGGGGGGAGATGAGGGGACACTAATGAATGTGACACACAGGAGGGGAGATGAGGGGACACTAATGAATGCGAAACACAGGAGGAGATGAGGGGACACTAATGAATGTGACACACAGAAGGGAGATGAGGGGACACTAATGAATGCGACACACAGGAGGGGAGATGAGGGGACACTAATGAATGTGACACACAGGAGGGGAGATGAGGGGACACTAATGAATGTGACACACAGGAGGGGAGATGAGGGGACACTAATGAATGTGACACACAGGAGGGGAGATGAGGGGACACTAATGAATGTGACACACAGGGGGGGGAGATGAGGGGACACTAATGAATGTGACACACAGGGGGGAGATGAGGGGACACTAATGAATGTGACACAGGGGGGGAGATGAGGGGACACTAATGAATGTGACACACAGGAGGGGAGATGAGGGGACACTAATGAATGTGACACACAGGAGGGGAGATGAGGGGACACTAATGAATGTGACACACAGGAGGGGAGATGAGGGGACACTAATGAATGTGACACACAGAAGGGAGATGAGAGGACACTAATGAATGTGACACACAGGAGGGGAGATGAGGGGACACTAATGAATGTGACACACAGAAGGGAGATGAGGGGACACTAATGAATGTGACACACAGGAGGGGAGATGAGGGGACACTAATGAATGTGACACACAGGAGGGGAGATGAGGGGACACTAATGAATGTGACACACAGGAGGGAGATGAGGGGACACTAATGAATGTGGCACACAGGAGGGGAGATGAGGGGACACTAATGAATGTGACACACAGGAGGGAGATGAGGGGACACTAATGAATGTGACACACAGGGGGGGGGGGAGATGAGGGGACACTAATGAATGTGACACACAGGAGGGGAGATGAGGGGACACTAATGAATGTGACACACAGAAGGGAGATGAGGGGACACTAATGAATGTGACACACAGGAGGGGAGATGAGGGGACACTAATGAATGTGACACACAGGAGGGGAGATGAGGGGACACTAATGAATGTGACACACAGGAGGGGAGATGAGGGGACACTAATGAATGTGACACACAGGAGGGGAGATGAGGGGACACTAATGAATGTGACACACAGAGGGGAGATGAGGGGACACTAATGAATGTGACACAGGAGGGGAGATGAGGGGACACTAATGAATGTGATACAGGAGGGGAGATGAGGGGACACTAATGAATGTGACACACAGGGGGGGGGAGGAGATGAGGGGACACTAATGAATGTGACACACAGGAGGGGAGATGAGGGGACACTAATGAATGTGACACACAGGAGGGGAGATGAGGGGACACTAATGAATGTGACACACAGGGGGGGAGGAGATGAGGGGACACTAATGAATGTGATACAGGAGGGGAGATGAGGGGACACTAATGAATGTGACCCACAGGAGGAGATGAGGGGACCTGTAGTCTCCTGTAGTTCCCGCCTCTTCCTCTAGTGGCCGCTCTCTCTCTCTCTCTCTCTCTCTCCTCTGGTCTCCTGCACTTGCCGCCCTGGCCTCTAGTGGCCGCCCTTTCCCGCCTTTGTCCCTATGCACTCCTTTCTTCTGCAGTACCCACCTCCCTCCTGCAGTGGCCGCCCTCTCCCCGCCTTCAGCTGATGAGCGCAGGCTCCCTGCAGTTCCCGTCTCGCCCTCTAGTGGCCGCCTTCTCCCGCTGATATGTCCAATAAGCTCCGTCCTCCACCATAGGCCCCTCCCACCCTCTACGTTCGTGACCCCCGGGCGTGTGATGTCATTGGCGGTCCTGCTGCGCGCTGTGTTCAGGCGGGAGTGACCCGGAAGCGGAAACTCTTCGAGCGGAAGCTGTGCGGGGTGTGAGTCGGAGCTGCTGAGATCTGCCGGCCGCTGCCATCACGGGGTCGGTAAGTATCTGTGTGTGTGTGTACGGTGAAGGGAGGCTCCACCCACTCCCGGGCCCTCCTCCGGCCCGGCTGTGTGTGCGGTAGAGGGGCCCCTCATTACTCCGCTATTGTGTGTGACTCCCATTGTGCTATGGGGCCCTATCCCAACACACAGGGGCCCCGCCTGGCCCTTCCTCGGGGTCACGTGGGGCCCCTTGGTCTATAGGGCCCATGCGGCAGAGGGATCACCCATTGTGTATGGGGCCCATTGTAGTGGAGGAGGCTCCTGGGATTGTATGGGGTCCCTCCTGTATCATGGGGCCCCTGAGTCCGGATCTGTATGAGATCTGTAGTCTATTCTGTGTACAATGTCTTATCATCATCATGTGGAGCGATGGGGGAGAAGTCCCCTCTTGTGTGGAGTGATGGGGGCAGAAGTGTGGAGCGATTGTGGGGGGGGGGGGAGAGAAGTCCTTTCTTGTGTGCAGTGTGGCCCCGTAGAGCGATTTGGGGCAGATGTGTGGCCCCATGGGGGATAAAAGTCATTTCTTGTGCGCAGCAATTCAGTCTCCCTCTTGTGTGGAGCGATGGGGGGGGGGGAAGTTCCCTCTTGTGTGTAGAGTGGCTCCTTGCAGCTACTGGAGGGGGGGGGGGAGAAGGGCAGTCACTGTACTTTAGGTGAGGGGAGGAGGAGCAGGGGGCGATCACTGTAGTGTAGGGGGGGAGCAGGGGGGCGATCACTGTAGTGTAGGGGGGGAGCAGGGGGGCGATCACTGTAGTGTAGGGGGGGAGCAGGGGGGCGATCACTGTAGTGTAGGGGGGGAGCAGGGGGGCGATCACTGTAGTGTAGGGGGGAGCAGGGGGGGCGATCACTGTAGTGTAGGGGGGGAGCAGGGGGGCGATCACTGTAGTGTAAGGGGGGAGCAGGGGGGCGATCACTGTAGTGTAGGGGGGGAGCAGGGGGCGATCACTGTAGTGTAGGGGGGGAGCAGGGGGGCGATCACTGTAGTGTAGGGGGGGAGCAGGGGGGCGATCACTGTAGTGTAGGGGGGGAGCAGGGGGGGCGATCACTGTAGTGTAGGGGGGGAGCAGGGGGGGCGATCACTGTAGTGTAGGGGGGGAGCAGGGGGGGCGATCACTGTAGTGTAGGGGGGGAGCAGGGGGGGCGATCACTGTAGTGTAGGGGGGGAGCAGGGGGGGCGATCACTGTAGTGTAGGGGGGGAGCAGGGGGGGCGATCACTGTAGTGTAGGGGGGGAGCAGGGGGGCGATCACTGTAGTGTAGGGGGGGAGCAGGGGGGCGATCACTGTAGTGTAGGGGGGGAGCAGGGGGGGCGATCACTGTAGTGTAGGGGGGGAGCAGGGGGGGCGATCACTGTAGTGTAGGGGGGGAGCAGGGGGGGCGATCACTAGTGTAGGGGGGGAGCAGGGGGGGGCGATCACTGTAGTGTAGGGGGGGAGCAGGGGGGGGCGATCACTGTAGTGTAGGGGGGGCGATCACTGTAGTGTAGGGGGGGAGCGGGGGGGCGATCGCTGTAGTGTAGGGGGGAGCAGGGGGGGGCGATCGCTGTAGTGTAGGGGGGAGCAGGGGGGGGCGATCGCTGTAGTGTAGGGGGGAGCAGGGGGGGCGATCGCTGTAGTGTAGGGGGGGAGCAGGGGGGCGATCGCTGTAGTGTAGGTGGGGAGCAGGGGGGCGATCGCTGTAGTGTAGGTGGGGAGCAGGGGGGCGATCGCTGTAGTGTAGGTGGGGGGGAGAGCAGGGGGGCGGTCGCTGTAGTGTAGGTGGGGGGGAGAGCAGGGGGGCGGTCGCTGTAGTGTAGGTGGGGGGGAGAGCAGGGGGGCGGTCGCTGTAGTGTAGGTGGGGGGGGAGAGCAGGGGGGCGGTCGCTGTAGTGTAGGTGTAGGGGGGAGAGCAGGGGGGCGGTCGCTGTAGTGTAGGTGGGGGGGGAGAGCAGGGGGGCGGTCGCTGTAGTGTAGGTGGGGGGGGGAGAGCAGGGGGGGCGGTCGCTGTAGTGTAGGTGGGGGGGGAGAGCAGGGGGGGCGGTCGCTGTAGTGTAGGTGGGGGGGAGCAGGGGGGGGTCGCTGTAGTGTAGGTGGGGGGGGGAGAGCAGGGGGCAGTCACTGTAGTGTAGAGGGGGGGAGGAGGAGAGGAGGTTATTCCAAATGGAACTTTCGGGGGTGTACGCTCAGCCCATTTCCGGATATGAATATCTGCCGTTTGCCTCAAGATGCTTCTTCTAATTTCACTTTTGCTTGTATGAGATGTGGCGGACACGGTGGGGGGGTTGGAGGAGGAGATGTGGCTGACACGGTGGGGGGGTTGGAGGAGGAGGAGGAGGAGATGTGGCTGACACGGTGGGGGGGTTGGAGGAGGAGGAGATGTGGCGGACACGGCGGGGGGGTTGGAGGAGGAGGAGATGTGGCGGACACGGCGGGGGGGTTGGAGGAGGAGGAGATGTGGCGGACACGGCGGGGGGGTTGGAGGAGGAGGAGATGTGGCGGACACGGCGGGGGGGTTGGAGGAGGAGGAGATGTGGCGGACACGGCGGGGGGGTTGGAGGAGGAGGAGATGTGGCGGACACAGCGGGGGGGGGTTGGAGGAGGAGGAGATGTGGCGGACACGGCGGGGGGGGGTTGGAGGAGGAGGAGATGTGGCGGACACGGCGGGGGGGTTGGAGGAGGAGGAGATGTGGCGGACACGGCGGGGGGGTTGGAGGAGGAGGAGATGTGGCGGACACGGCGGGGGGGTTGGAGGAGGACATGGTGTGTTGGTCTATGAGTGGAGAGTGGTGGGATTGTATGTGGAGGGCATGATGTGTTGGTAGAGATGTGGAGGATGTGGTAGGGGGCTGTATGGGGAGATGTGGAGGCCGTGGCGTGTTGGTGGAGATGTGGAGGCCGTGGCGTGTTGGTGGAGATGTGGAGGCCGTGGCGTGTTGGTGGGGAGGTGGATGGCGTGGCGTGTTGGTGGGGAGGTGGATGGCGTGGCGTGTTGGTGGGGAGGTGGATGGCGTGGCGTGTTGGTGGGGAGGTGGATGGCGTGGCGTGTTGGTGGGGAGGTGGATGGCGTGGCGTGTTGGTGGGGAGGTGGATGGCGTGGCGTGTTGGTGGGGAGGTGGATGGCGTGGCGTGTTGGTGGGGAGGTGGATGGCGTGGCGTGTTGGTGGGGAGGTGGATGGCGTGGCGTGTTGGTGGGGAGGTGGATGGCGTGGCGTGTTGGTGGGGAGGTGGAGGCCGTGGCGTGTTGGTGGGGAGGTGGAGGCCGTGGCGTGTTGGTGGGGAGGTGGAGGCCGTGGCGCGTTGGTGGGGAGGTGGAGGCCGTGGCGCGTTGGTGGGGAGGTGGAGGCCGTGGCGCGTTGGTGGGGAGGTGGAGGCCGTGGCGCGTTGGTGGGGAGGTGGAGGCCGTGGCGCGTTGGTGGGGAGGTGGAGGCCGTGGCGCGTTGGTGGGGAGGTGGAGGCCGTGGCGCGTTGGTGGGGAGGTGGAGGCCGTGGCGCGTTGGTGGGGAGGTGGCGCGTTGGTGGCGGCCGTGGCGCGTTGGTGGCGGCCGTGGCGCGTTGGTGGCGGCCGTGGCGTGTTGGTGGGGAGGTGGAGGCCGTGGCGCGTTGGTGGAGGCCGTGGCGTGTTGGTGGGGAGGTGGAGGCCGTGGCACGTTGGTGGACTTGGTGGCTTCTCTCAGCTTCTTTGTTATTCGGAGGTTTCCAAAATCTGTAGAACTTACATTTTCCTACGTCTACTTCCAATAAAAAGTATGTTGGAGGGTCCCAGAATTTTACGTCTGCACACTTCCATGGCGGTGCCCCGTGTGGGCACACCTCCTCACTGCCGCTCTCTGGGGCGCGTTATCCCAAAATCAAGAGAGGATGGAGTTTGTCTCTTAACACTCTTCTTGTTTGCGTATATTCTAAATACGATGTGCTGGTACAGTCTGGGCTACGCTCGGGAGCGAGGGAGGGATTGAGTTGGAGGGGGTGGGCTGAGCGAGGGAGGGATTGAGTTGGGGGGGTGGCTACGCTCGGGAGCGAGGGGGTTTTGAGTTGGGGGGGGGATTGAGTTGGGGGAGGGGGGGGATTGAGTTGGGGGAGGGGGCTGCACTCTTAAACATCCAAGTGAAAGCATTTTGTCATCTGTTTTATAAGTGCAAAATTAACAGTAGATCCTGCCAGAAATCCAGTGGTCTGAACACTGTGCCGCTGCTGCTGTCGTCAACCCTGTCCACTGTGAATTGTAGAACCCCCTCCCCCCCCCCCCCCGTGAGGAGCAGGAGGTGTCCTGTAGTCCCAATTAGATTGACGGCCCTCCTCCAAAGAGGAAGTGGGGAGGAATAGTGCCTCATCATTGGCGTCAGTGGGGGGGGATAGTGCTCTCATCATTGGCATCAGTGGGGGGGGATAGTGCCCCATCATTGGCATCAGTGGGGGGGATAGTGCCCCATCGTTGGCGTCAGTGGGGGGGATAGTGCCCCATCGTTGGCGTCGGTGGGGGGGATAGTGCCCCATCGTTGGCGTCGGTGGGGGGGATAGTGCCCCATCGTTGGCGTCGGTGGGGGGGATAGTGCCCCATCGTTGGCGTCGGTGGGGGGGGATAGTGCCCCATCGTTGGCGTCGGTGGGGGGGATAGTGCCCCATCGTTGGCGTCGGTGGGGGGGGGGATAGTGCCCCATCGTTGGCGTCGGTGGGGGGGGGATAGTGCCCCATCGTTGGCGTCGGTGGGGGGGGGATAGTGCCCCATCGTTGGCGTCGGTGGGGGGGGGATAGTGCCCCATCGTTGGCGTCGGTGGGGGGGGGATAGTGCCCCATCGTTGGCGTCGGTGGGGGGGGATAGTGCCCCATCGTTGGCGTCGGTGGGGGGGGATAGTGCCCCATCGTTGGCGTCGGTGGGGGGGATAGTGCCCCATCGTTGGCGTCGGTGGGGGGGTAGTGCCCCATCGTTGGCGTCGGTGGGGGGGGTAGTGCCCCGTCGTTGGCGTCGGTGGGGGGGTAGTGCCCCGTCGTTGGCGTCGGTGGGGGGGGTAGTGCCCCGTCGTTGGCGTCGGTGGGGGGGATAGTGCCCCGTCGTTGGCGTCGGTGGGGGGGATAGTGCCCCGTCGGTGGGGGGGATAGTGCCCCGTCGTTGGCGTCGGTGGGGGGGATAGTGCCCCGTCGTTGGCGTCGGTGGGGGGGATAGTGCCCCGTCGTTGGCGTCGGTGGGGGGGATAGTGCCCCGTCGGTGGGGGGGATAGTGCCCCGTCGGTGGGGGGGATAGTGCCCCGTCGGTGGGGGGGATAGTGCCCCATCGTTGGCGTCGGTGGGGGGGGGATAGTGCCCCATCGTTGGCGTCGGTGGGGGGGGGATAGTGCCCCATCGTTGGCGTCGGTGGGGGGGATAGTGCCCCATCGTTGGCGTCGGTGGGGGGGATAGTGCCCCATCGTTGGCGTCGGTGGGGGGGATAGTGCCCCATCGTTGGCGTCGGTGGGGGGGGTAGTGCCCCATCGTTGGCGTCGGTGGGGGGGGTAGTGCCCCGTCGTTGGCGTCGGTGGGGGGGTAGTGCCCCGTCGTTGGCGTCGGTGGGGGGGGTAGTGCCCCGTCGGTGGGGGGGGATAGTGCCCCGTCGTTGGCGTCGGTGGGGGGGATAGTGCCCCGTCGTTGGCGTCGGTGGGGGGGATAGTGCCCCGTCGTTGGCGTCGGTGGGGGGGATAGTGCCCCGTCGTTGGCGTCGGTGGGGGGGATAGTGCCCCGTCGTTGGCGTCGGTGGGGGGGATAGTGCCCCGTCGGTGGGGGGGATAGTGCCCCGTCGGTGGGGGGGATAGTGCCCCGTCGGTGGGGGGGATAGTGCCCCATCGTTGGCGTCGGTGGGGGGGAATAGTGCCCCATCGTTGGCGTCGGTGGGGGGGAATAGTGCCCCATCGTTGGCGTCGGTGGAGGGGATAGTGCCCCATCGTTGGCGTCGGTGGAGGGGATAGTGCCCCATCGGCGGCGTCGGTGGGGGGGGGAATAGTGCCCCATCGGCGTCGGTGGGGGGGGAATAGTGCCCCATCATTGGCGTCGGTGGGGGGGGAATAGTGCCCCATCGTTGGTGTCAGTGGGGGGGGGGAATAGTGCCCCATCGTTGGTGTCAGTGGGGGGGGGGAATAGTGCCCCATCGTTGGCGTCAGTGGGGGGGGGGAATAGTGCCCCATCGTTGGCGTCGGGGGGGGGGGATAGTGCCCCATCGTTGGCGTCGGGGGGGGGGATAGTGCCCCATCGTTGGCGTCGGGGGGGGGGGATAGTGCCCCATCGTTGGCGTTGGTGGGGGGGCGGAATAGTGCCGTGTCGGTGGGGGGGGGGGGGGGGACTGGTGCCCCAGGGCCCGGATAAGGACAAGTAAAGGGCCACAGTTTGGAGACTGCTGATGTAAGTGATTTATATATATTATAATTCTCAGCAAACTGCTGTCTGACAATTGAGGGACTAGAATCCCCAGCATGCCGTAGCTTGCAGGCTGTGCCCCTCCTCTCCCGGCTGTCTGGGCACATTAGGCGGTTTGCGGTCTGGCGCCGCGGTCGGGCGGTGTCAGCGCCGCGCACACACGGGATAAATCGCTGATCTTGGCGCTTTCAGACGCTCTCGGCTGGAAACAGAAAATCAGGACTTTCTGCGGCTCACGTCAGTCTCTGTGTGTATTGCTTCATTCAATATCTGTGCCCAGTGACCCCGCCCCCACCGCCGGGCAGGATTGGCCGCAGGCCCTCACAACTCCGCCCCCCCCCCCCCCCCCCCTTCAGCCTTGTTTCACAAGCTTGGCTCATTCACAAGGGGGGGAGGGGTCTGACGGAGAAAGGAAACTGAAACTTGAGATTATTCTCAGCCAGGAAATCTCTCCCAAAACTTCTCCGGCCTCTGAGGCTTTTCTCCTCTCCGACCCCCCTCTGCCCCCCGCCCATGTCACTCAGGACCCCCGCCAGGTGTACCCCCACCACCTACCAGGTAAGGATTCTACCAAAACCGACCACTACTCGGGGGGGGACCGGGGAATCGCCAGAGCCCTCATCGGCCTGGAATACCAGCTTTTAGTTTTTGTTGTTTTGTAGATGAGGATTTTTAGATATTTATATTATATTTTATATCTAATTTAATATAATTTTTATAATAATTTATATTATAATAATTTTTATATATAATATATTTTTTTATATTCTTGCTGTTACTTTTGATCTTGAATTAGTCGCTGAGAGAAGGAAGTATACAACCTTATATCAGAGATATAAAACAAATTGGTAGTGGCAATGTGGTTTTTATTTTTTTTTTTATTTGGTTTTTTTATTTTTATTTAGTTTTTTTTATTTTTCTTTTGTTTTTTATTTTTATTTTGTTTTGTTTTTATTTCATTTTTTTTTGTTTATTTTATTTTTCTTTTTTTATGTGACGTTTTTATTTCATTGTTTGGCGTTTTTTTACTTTTATTAACCTCAGCTCTGGAAGATCCCCCCCCCCCCCCCCCTTCATGGCCGGGTCATTTTTTTTAAGGCGCTGCGTTACTTTTAACTGACAATTGCCCAAATACAGAAAAAAAATAATAATATATTGGTGATCAAATAGGACGCATTAAGGTGAAAAAAAAAAAAAAAAAAGTGAGGGGTTTACAACCCCCTATAAGTCACAGCGGCTGCAGAGTTTGTATCTGTAGAAGCCCCCCCCCCCCCACTTTCCCATTCAGCAGAGTTTTTGAATCCTCCAGGGTTATATGGGGCAATTTAAGGGGGGGGGGGGGGGGTAGGTTTGGGGTAAGGGGAGAAGATCGGAGCCTAGGAAGGGAGGGTGAGCTTTAAAAGGGCACCCGTCACTTTGCCATTATGGGCTCTTCCTGTATACATGCCTAGATTATCAGGTAGTGGTGGGTGGGGTGGGGGTGGTTGGTGTTGGCAGAAATTGTATAACCGGTGCCAGGCGGTTCGCGTGGCTGCACATCCAAAAACATATTTATATATATATATAAAAAAAGATTTAAAATATACAATTTATTTTCAAATATTTTGCTGGTACAACCG